>NC_058088.1:22834870-23185450 GCF_014858855.1 Bufo gargarizans | reverse complement strand
CCTCCTCTTCCTCATCTGATGCCAAGAATGGCTGCGCATCAGTAAGGTCTGGGAATGGGTGGGAAAATAATTCCTCTGACTCGAGTGGAGGGGCTATGGTGGTGGTGGTGTCTTTGGGGGTGCACACAGCAGAGAGTGAAGAGGGTGCTGATACAGAAGGGGGTGTAGAAGCGGAAGACTCAACCAACTCTGGTGTGTCCTTTGACGTAATCACACACACCTACTCCAACTTCCCACTTAGGCTCCGGCCTGGTGCACCTGCCTGACCCCTACCATGCCTGCGGAATGGCCTGCCTCTTCCTCTGCCTGTCATTTTCAAAATGACCCTGTGACAAAGTCCCTGTGGAAGCCGGTATATCAATCCCCTCTATCAGTTTTTTGTGGAAACAGGTATATAGAACCCAATAATGAGTATTTGCTGGAAACCGGTAAATCAAACCCCTTAATCAATATTTAGTGGAGGCTGGTCTATCGCAGGCCTCAATCTATATTTGGTGAAAGCCAGTATATCAATACCCTGTATCAGTATTTTGTGGAAACAGGTATATAGAACCCAATAATGAGTATTTGCTGGAAGCCGGTAAATCAAACCCCTTAATCAATATTTGGTGGAAGCTGTGTATCGTAGGCCTCAATCAATATTTTGTGGAACCAGGTATATCACACCAGTTGCAATTAGTTATTCCAATAGTGTTTGTCCTTCTATATAGCTACGGTACTTCAGCAGAACCGCACACAACTGCTGCACAATACAAATGCACTATAATATACTTTCTATGTTAGAAAGTATATTATAAGTCTATCACACCCCTCAGTATGTCACACCTATTGATAGCACACCTATACCAGTCCTTAAAAGAATGTTTGTGGCCCTATTAGCTAGCGTTTGGTGTCCCTAACAGCCTGTTCCTGCTCCACACAGCAACCTCTCCCTACACTGGCAAAAGACTGAATGTAAAATGGCTGCCAGATCGGATTTATTTATAGGGTAGGGGGTATGTCCATGTGCTGAAACGTCTCAATTAGCTGTCCTGTCCCACCTGATAGATGTGTCAGGGGTCAAAGTTCTGCACAATACAAAGAATATGGCGCCGGCAGACATCGCCATATGTTCGCTTGTTCGGTGAACCACGAACGAGCAAAGTTCGCCGCGAAACTACCGTCGGGCGAACTGCAAGGCCATCTCTAATTCTGATGCCAGAGGTATGCCTGTAGGGGGAAGGCTACGTTTTTTTTTTTACCCACAGTGGGAGAAAGTAGTGAGTGACCTATTGGTTCTAGATGTAATAAAAGGTGGTTATCGTATAGACCTTATCACTTATCCCCCAGACAGGTACATTATAACACCAAGGTTGGCCACACAAAGACAGCTCCTATTAGAGCAGGCAATAATAGAGTTCATTCAGATGAACGTACTAGAGGTGGTCCCTCAGTTGGGGTTGTCCCTCAGTTGGAGATAAAACAAGGTGTTTACTCCAGAGTGTTTTTAGTCCCAAAGCCTCAGATGAGGTGGAGGACCATCATAGATCTAAGATTCCTAAATCAGTACATAAAAAAAGAGGTTTAGCATGGAAATGGTACAGTCTGTTCCTCAACATATTAGAGTCGGGAGATTATCTTGCCACAATCGACTTAAAAGATGCATATCTGCACATCCCCATCCATATGAAACACAGGAAACTCTTGCGTATAGCAGTATACTGTATATTAAAGGAGAACTCCATCATCTCCAGTTCACGGCTCTACCCTTCGGGATCTCATCTGCCCCGTTTACATTCACAAAGGTGGTCGCATCGGTGGCAGCGGGTCTGAAAGAACTAGGAGTGTCAATAGTCCCGTATTTGGACATCTGGCTGTTAAAGGCAGACAGCGAAAACAATCTCAAGACACATTTGCAGATAGTGTTCCAGAGACTATGATCACTGGGTTGGATCATAAATTGGCAAAAATCCAATATAAAGCCGGCCCAACAAAAACAGTTTCTAGGTTTTATCCTAGACACGGAGACAATGTCTGTTTTTCTTCTTTCACAGAGGGTGAAGGTATTACTACATAACATACTGGTCTTGAAACAGGCAAAGCCAGTGTCACTTCATCAGATGCTGAAGACATTAGGTCTTATGACAGCCGCCAGTCAAGCGGTACCATGGGCGAGATGGCATATGAGACATCTGCAGTGGGAACTGCTGCAGAAATGGAATCGAGACCTCAACTCCCTGGATGAGACAACAATAATTTATCAAGAGACTAAAGAGTCTAGATGGTGCTAAAAAATGGCAGATCCTTCGCTCTTCCTCCATGTGCCGAAATAACAACAGACTCATCAGCGTCAGGATGGGAGTGCCCACATGAGAGACCAGAGGGCAAAGGGCAAATGGTCATTGACAGAATGCTCTATGCCATCCAACCTCAGAGAGATGAGAGCCGTGTAGAATGCGTACGACAGTTTCACTCCCTTCAGGGAAAAGCAGTAAGGATAAAATCGGACAATGTCACCACAGTTGGACATCAACCGTCAGGGATGCACCAAATCCTTAACTCTACAGGTGGGATGGATTTTTTTCATGGGCAGAATCCAATGTACCACAGATTACAGCGGTACATATCAAAGGGAAAGACAATACTTTGGCAGACAGACTAAGTCGCAATCTGCCCCCCCCCCCCTGGGGGAGTGGTCTCTACACCAGGGAGTCTTTCTCCACCTGACAAGGCTATGGGGGTCTCCCCAAATATACTTGATGGCTACACAGACCAATGCCAAGGTAGCCCAGTTTTGTTCTCTATTCAAGGAGGACAGTCCCTGGGCATTGGATGCTCTTTCAGTTCCATGGCACTTCAGACTAGCCTATGTGTTTCCGCCCATTCCGATGATCCCAAATGTCTTACAGAAGATCAAACGGGATCAGGTCTCCACAATTCTAGTGTGCCCATACCTGGATACCTGGCTCATGTGTTGATTTCAGTGGGCGTGTGTAATGCATAGTTGAAGGATCGATGGCTGCTTTCTCCACAGATGAAGGCTGATCGCAGGAGATTGAATGTATAGAGTCTACCCAAATATAGTTAAATATGGATATTTTTAAAGAAAACAAGGTCCTGGCCTGGGATTTTTTGTGCCATGTTTAGGCAGTTGTTTGCATAATTTCAGGCCATGTAATACCTCTATACTGCAAAATAGTGTCAATATAATACTTCCGTAAACAGTCTAAATAATACGAGTCCTATATAGTGCCCAAAAAATACCATCAAATAATACGGGGTGGTTTTAGTTGACTAACCCTAAAGCCATCCTCTGTCCAAACCTATTTAAGCCCTTTTCCTCCAAACCAGTCCGGTTGGCAGTACGGCTTAGACTATGTTCATAGTAGGCGAATAAAAAACAATGACTAGAAGTGAATTTCTTTAATAAAAAAATATTTTATTTCAGTGACAACACATACATAGCAGCAGTGATCATCATCATCTTCTTCATCATCTTAATAACTATTATAAGGATAACAATGGCCCAGATTTACTGTTGTGTCAGTGCCAAAAATCTCTCTAAAAAGTGGCGCAAATTGGTAGTTTGGCACATCTAGGTCGAGACAGTCTGTCTAAGATTACGCCATCTATAGGATTAGTAAATCTGGGCCAGTCTGTCACTAACATCAGTTCCTGTACCAGAAAAGCCTCACAATGTAATTACTGTAACACATGTATGCTTTAGCAATATGGGAATTAGGGGCATACAGAAAAGACTGGACCAGAGGACTAACTGCCGCTGTAGCAGCCATAGCATCTCCTTCAGGGCCCATGGCCTCCAGGGGAAGTGAAGAGGACTGAAAATACCTAAAATGATAAGTATATTGGGGTCTATATTGTTTTGATTAAGTCTGATGATTTAGGGTCTGATCTGACATCTGATATTTTAAGTGCCTGATTTAGGGTCTTTTCATTTAGGGTCTGGTCTGTAAATGTGAGGGTTTGTGTGGGGTCTGATAATTTGGGGCCTAGTCTGAGCTCTGATAATTTCTGGGCCTGGTATTGGGTCTGATAATTTAAGAGTCTAGTCTGGGGTTTTTAATTTTGGTTCTGATCTGATAATTTAAGGGTCAGGTGTGGGGTCTAAAAATTTAGAGCAGGGGTCGGCAACCTTTGTCACTCCAGCTGTGGTGAAACTATGATTCCCTGGATGTGAATGAAGCATGCTGGGAGTTGTAGTTGTAGTGCCAGAGGTTGCTGACCCTGATTTAGTGTGTGGTTTGAGGTCTGATAATTTAGGGGTCTGGTCAGGGGTTTGATGAAGTTATTGGCCTGGGATCTAAAACATGTAGGCGTCTGGTCTGGGGTAATATAATATCTAAATTTTCCATTACTCCTAAACCTTAAAGGCTGAGGGTACATTTAACAACCTAGGAATAGATGTCTGCTGAAAACCCAGCCATCTTGTTTATGGAGGAAACCACATTAGCTAAGCCCAGCCTGCATGTTTCTGGGTTGTCGTAAAAACCTGTGGTTAACATAATAACATAGTTTGTAAGGCAAAAAAAAAGACATCCGTCCATCCAGTTCATCCTGTTATCTTGCAAAGTTGATCCAGAGGATCCCTACCTGCATGTTTATGAGTCGGGAGGAATAGTTGTCTGACAAGTAAGCATTTGGCCAACAGCTAACTTAAGTGAATGGCCATGTTAAAGAAGGTACTATATTGACCCAGTCTCACATCACCTCCTCGTCTCATTCCCTCTCTGTTGATGTCCCACAAGGCTCTGTCCTAGGACCCCTGCTCTTCTCTCTCTACACCCTCAGCCTGAGACAGCTCATAGAGTCCCATGGCTTTCAGTATCACTTTTATGCTGACGACACACAAATTTACATTCCTGGTCCATACATCACCAACTTACTATCCAGAATCCCACAATGTCTATCTTCTATATCATCCTTCTTCTCCTCTCGCTTTCTTAAACTTAACGTGGATAAAACAGAATTCATCATCTTTCCCCCATCTTGCTCCCCCCCCAACAGACCTGTCTATCACGATCAATGGCTGCACACTTTCCCTGGTCAACCAAGTCCGCTGCCTTGGAGTGACCTTGGATTCTGCCCTCTTTCCGACCGCACATCTAAGCCCTTTCCACCACCTGCCACCTCCAACTAAAAAACATCTCCCGCATCCGCGCTTTCCTCAACTTTGTATCTGCGAAAATGCTTGTACACGCCCTCATCATCTCCCGCCTAGACTACTGCAACACTCTCCTCTGTGGCCTTCCATCTAGCACTCTCGCACCCCTCCAATCTATCCTCAACTCTGCTGCCGACTAATCCACCTCTCACCCTATTACTCCTCTGCCTCTCCCCTCTGCCAATCCCTTCACTGGCTCCCCATTGCCCAGCGAATTCAGTTAAAAATACTAACAAATACATACAAGGCCATCCACAACCTGTCCCCTCCCTACATCTCTAAACTACTTTCCTGATATATCCCCACACGCACTCTCTGATCCTCACAAGACCTCCTTCTCTCCTCTCCTCTTATCGTCTCGTTCCAGAATCGCCTCCAGGATTTCTCCCTCGCATCCCCCATACTCTGGAACTCGCTACCCCAACATATCAGACTCTCACCTACACTGGAATCCTTCAAAAGAAACCTGAAAACCCACCTCTTCAGACAAGCCTACAACCAGTGACCCTGCTGCCTCTATACCGCCATGACCAACTTCACCCGCACCTACTGTGTCCTTCTCCCATACCATGTAGATTGTAAGCCCTCACGGGCAGGGCCCTGTCTCCTTCTGTACCAGTTTGTAACTCGTCTTGTTCATGCTTAGTGCAATTGTCTGTATTATGTATGTGCACCGCTTATCATATGTACAGCGCTATGGAATGAATGGCACTTTAATAATAAATAATAATAATATATTGACAGCTGCCAGAAGGGGAAGAAGACTGATACAGCCCAGAGCCCACCCCCAGCAGCACAGGGTGGCAGTAGCATCAAGAGGGCACATAAAGTGACATAAACTGTCTTTCTTATATTAAAGTAAATGTGTCACCAATGTTTTATCTACCAGTTGAAACCAGATAGTAACATATATCCATTTTTTCTAATCAGTTTTTATTTTCTGATTACAGATTTATTTTTTTACTCCTAAACATGATTATGGGTCGGCCATCTTGCCTGAGCTCTTCTTAACAGCATTTACAAAGCATTAAAAAAAAGTTGCTTTACGACAGCCCCATGGGCCAATGGTCAGGAGAGGACCTCATTGACTTCTATTGGAGAGTTTTCTGGGTTTGCTCTGTGACCTGTGCAGAAAAGAATAGATAATCTCTGACAATCCCCTATTGTGAATGGTGGATCCTGTCTTATCTGTCATTCTAATCCTGTCTGTGATGTTATCACCTCTGTGTATAGATAAGCAGGTAACTGAGGTAAGATGATCTGTACAGACCAAGAAGTAGCGCCAATTATTAGGCTTCGGGACCAGTGCAAAAACTCATAGGATTTTATGTTTTTTGGTTAAATATAAATATTGACATGGACAATAAAAAATAACACCATAAAAAATTATTTTAAAATATGTTAAACATAAAAACTTGATTTAAACAGTAGGTAATTTTTTGACGATACATTTTCTTTAAAAGCACTGTCGAGCAGTGGCTACTAAAGCAAATAAGATTTCAGGGTAAATAAAAAGAGAAGTGATAGCAATGGAATATTTCCCCTTGATATATCCCTTGTAAGGATACATCCTGAATATGAAATTTAGTTTTGATTCTAAAAAGGATACAGGAGCGGTAGAAAAGGTTCCAAGGCAAATGAACAGAGTAATAAATCGCAGGGATGACACGCTTGATAAATCAGGCATACCTATTATGCCTTAGGCTGTGTTCACATATGAGCTGTAAACTTTAAGGCTGAGTTCACACGGGAGAGATTTCCGCGAGGGTGCAATGCGGGAGGTGAACGCATTGCACCTGCACTGAATCCGGACCCATTCATTTCTATGGGACTGTGCACATGAGCGGTGATTTTCACGCATCACTTGTGCGTTGCGTGAAAATCGCAGCATGCTCTATATTGTGCGTTTATAACTCAACGCAGGCCCCATAGAAGTGAATGGGGCTGAGTGAAAATCGCAAGCATACGCAAGCAAGTGCGGATGCGGTGCGATTTTCACGCATGGTTGCTAGGTGACAGTCTATTCACTGTATTATTTTCCCTTATAACATGGTTATAAGGGAAAATAATAGCATTCTGAATACAGAATGCTTAGTAGGTGATCAGTTGAGGGTTAAAAAAAAATAAAAAAATTAACTCACCTTCTCCTCTTGATCTCGTAGTTCCCGGTCTCTTCTGATGAGCTGTCGGCTAAAGGACCTTTGGTGACGTCAGATCACATGCTCCAATCACATGGTCCATCACCGTGGTGATGGACCATGTGATTGGAGCATGTGATCTGACGTCACCACAGGTCCTAGCCGGTAGTTCATCATTAAAGAAGTAAAGAAGAGACTGGGAACTACGCAATCAAGAGGAGGAGGTGAGTTAATTTTTTTATTTTTTTTTAACCCTCAATTGATCACCTACTAAGCATTCTGTATTCAGAATGCTGATATTTTCCCTTATCACCATGTTATAAGGGAAAATAATACAATCTACACTACAACTAACCCAAACCTGAACTTCTGTGAAGAAGTTCGGGTCTGGGTACCACAGTCGGCTTTTTATCCCGCGAGTGCAAAACACATTGCACCCGCGTGCTAAAAACTGAACATCGGAAGCAATAGCAGTCAAAACTGACTGCAATTGCGTACCTAATCGCGCGGGTTTGCCGCAATACACCGGGACGCATCCGGACCTAATCCGGACACGCCCGTGTGAACCCAGCCTAATAGTCTGCTCCGGCTAACACTTAATAGGGTTTTTCCCGCCTCCTGATATTGATGATCCTATAGGTGACACCACTTCAATCGGAGCTAAGCTGCACAACCCAGCACATCCGCTACACAGAGCTGTTCCTCTTCCATTCAGAGTGCTAGTTCCGGTGCCAGAGGCTGCAGGGAACAGTTGATTGGTGGAGGTGTCAGGAGTCAGACCCTCACCGATTGGATATGAATGACTTATCCTGAGGACAGGTCATCAATATCAGGAGCCTGGAAAACCCCTTTAATGCTAAATAATAGTGATGAGCGGCAGGGGTCATATTCGAATTCGCGATATTTCGCGAATATTTTGTAGAATATTCATCGAATATTCGCAAATTCGAATATTCGTTACATTCTACGATTTTTTTTACTCGAAAAACCGGCAAGGTAATGATCGTGTAATATGTGAATTTTCGTAATGCGAATTGTTATTGCGAATTTTTCAACTTTTAGACAAAGAATATTATAGCGCTATTCTAGCTAAATTGTTCTATGTTTGTTTTTTTCTCGAATATTCGCTATATTGCTATAACTTAGTTTTTTCGAATATTCATAATATTCTAAAACAAGAATATATAGCAATATAGCGAATATTCAAAAAAAATTTTAGCTAATATAGCGCTATAATCTTTGTCTAATAGTTGTAATTTTTTTCTCATCTGAAGTTCAGATTGGAAAAAAATTACAACTATTAGACAAAGAAGATTATAGCACTATATTAGCTAAATTGCTATATATTCTTGTTTTAGAATATTACGAATATTCGAAAAAACAAAATTATAGCAATATAGCGAATATTAGGAAAAAAACGAATATAGAGCAATTTAGCTAATATAGTGCTATAATCTTCTTTGTCTAATAGTTGTAAGTTGAAAAATTCGCAAAAAACACTACTTCTAAAGTCAAGTATATTGCAGCCTTCTTATTGGCCCACAAGCTAGAAGCTCATGTGTACTGATAAAAAAAAAAAAAAATGAAAAAAGAAAAAAAATATCGAATATTCGAAATTACGAATATATATCACTATATTCGAAATATTCGCGAATTTTCAAAGTACCTATATTCGCGATAAAAATGTGAATATTCGTGATCAACACTACTGAATAATTGTTCTGAATGTGATTATATTGAACGTAATGACACCTAAAAAGTCCTCTTCCATATTGGGTTAGCCCGTCATAAAACTAAATCTAGACTCATGTTCTTTAGATCACTCATTGAACTTACTGGCAAGTATCCAAACAAATCCATGGCTTCCTTGCAGTATTCTTCAATCTCCTTTATTTTTTTGAAGTCCATGGTCTTTCTCCATTTTTGAATGACCTTTGAAGACTGTTGAGAAAATGACATGAATGCGCTGTCTTTTCTTTGGACATGGGTGACATTATATACCCATCTCTCCAGATCTGGTGTCATTTCAAGGCCAGAAAATTCATATATTTTTTTGGCATTCACAATTGGCTCTTTTGACAAATCTTCATGCCGAATTAGCATATATCGACTCTCTTGTCCAACTGCTTTGACCATTCTGCTTATATTTGCTTGTGCATTGCAGATGGTGGCCATGACTGGACCCTCTGTGGCCTTGTCATGCTCCTTAAGCAGAATTTCATCATCAGTAGCGAGCCTAAAGTATTCCCTTGATGATGCTATTGCTCTGGGGTCTCTCACAAGATGAATGATTCGCAGATCAAGTTCAGGGTCTCGAAAAAGTGGAAGGAGAACAGTAAGATCTAGAATTCGAACTGTCTTCATGATCCTGTGACTATATGTGTGACATGCCTCTGCCATTTTATCAAAGGTAGACTTCCCACAGAGGTGGTAACATATTGATCGATTATAGCCTCCAGGAACCAGTGGATGCAAACAAGATGGTGGTGAACACAAAGCCCGACTCTCTGCAAAGAAGTTCATGCTGGAGATGTACCGTCTATCTCCAGAGACATACTGTTGGAGAGGGGTAACGTCACAAGTAAAAAGTGAGTGAATGAGGTCTCTGACTGCGTAGTGAAGCAGTTTGGCCCCTTGTGTTTTAAATCTCATCCAGACTGAATGTCCAGGTTCAAAGAGATAAAAGACTTCGGGGTGGTGATTGAAGATCTGCCCAATGAAGGAAGAGCCAGAACGCCAGGAAGATATAATGAGAACATGGATGGGTCTCTTCTTTGCTTCATAGGATTTGGTTCTGGAAATCAGACTGACTTGGTATAACTCATATGAAAGGAAAATGATAACAAAAAGAAGACAGAAGTAGTAGATCGAACGGATGGGCATGCTGACGTAGAACCTATCAGTAGAGAGATTAGGAGTTAGTAGAGTATGAAGGACATGACAGAGAAAGGTTACCGCACTTTATACAGCATAAAAGGCAAAATTAAAACATACAAAAAACGGATGCAAAATGAGAATAACAGATGCGCAAAATAAAGGATTCCTTTTTGCATTTTTCTGTTCTCCTGACGGATCAGAGGAATGGAAAACTATGTGGTGGTGTAAACTGCCCTGAGGGCAATACCGGTACGTTTTGTATTCTACAGTATAGCTCCATCAAGAACAAAAGCTGAGATGGTACAGTTAACAAAGCCTAAGTGAATTTACAGAAAAAAAAAAAATATATAATCATAATAAGTTCTTCTAAGTCAGGCTAAAGGACAATATCTTCTTACCTGGTACTCCAATCTGAGCGGACTGACAAGCCCAAGTGAACGTTCTTGAAGAGTCTTTCAGTCTCCTGAAACCACTAGTTTATTTCTTTGGCAATGGCAAGAAAGAGGTTATTCTCTGTTTAGATGCTGAGCCCATAAATATGTCAGATAAGCTGGAACATTTTCTCAGAACAATTGAAATGATGAAAACGAAACAAACAGATCACCACAGGCAAGGAAGTAATTTACGAGCAACCGATTATTCTGCCTCATAGAGCAGAACGTGACGTTCTGGAGATGAGACGAGATGAGGACTGAAGCTTGGAGGAAGGTAGTTACATATTTTCCTTCTCGAAATAATTACTGCAATTATTAAAATATAAGATATGTGCCAGCTACTCTGCAGGAAGTCCAAGTTTTAAGGCAAGGGTTAAAGATTCTTTTGTCTTTTGTTACACGTGTATAATCAGCTGCATAATTACACATATATCTTGTCCCTATTACGTTTTGAGACAGTACACCAAACAGATGATGTTCAGAAATTTTTTATTCATTGAGATTTCAACACCAATGGTATATTCCAATATTATTGCAACGTTTCGGGCCCAATTTTTGGTGCCCTTTCTCAAGCTGAGTTTATAGGAGTATGAGTCCACGCCGTGAATAAAGAGTGAATTTCTGAACATCATCTCTTTGGTGTGCTGTCTCAAAACGTAATAGGGACGATTTATATAGATTCCTACGGTGAAAGGAATCAACTTGGGACGTGCACCCACAGAAGCCATTAGTGGATGAGTGCCGTGGCCTCACTCTGATTTACACATATCTCTTATCATAACCATGTCATCTGAATATTAGTTGTTTGATCATTCCACGTGATACTGTCACAAACTTACCTATCTGGCTTCCAGCGGCAAGATCTTCAGCTTTGGCGCAACTGTGCCGGGGGAAACATGTCCCTCTGGTGACGTGACAGCATCCTTAGCAACAGGATGCAATGCTCTTTCTCCCCACAGCAGACGTGTGCTGGAGGAGGCTAGCAGTGGTCTGATTGCTCAGCTGATCTATTTCTGTGTGCTAGCGTTCTGACTAATGGAGTACTAGGTCATGACCTATCAGGTTCTGATCCTTGGACTCTGCGCTCTATTTAAACCCCTTCCTTATACCTGTGGCAGTGATAGTCTCTGACTCATTAGCTGTCTTCCTGGTTGCGTATTTTGGTTTACTATTGTTTTGAGCTCGGCTTGTCCTTTTGTCCACTCTTTGTCGCTGAGTTTCCTGTCTGGCTCTGATCTCGGCTATTTGACCACTCTCTGTCTCTTGATTTTGTATGTTGTTGTCCTCCTGGTTCAGGAGGACAACAAGATTTTGTCTTGCGTCTTGTTTTTGTCTCTTGTTTTTTTTTGTTTCACACCTTATCAGAGTAGGGAATGTCGACCAGTTGCAGACTTGCTACTTAGAGCTTACACTGCATGTAGGCATGGAAATCAGGCAGGGTTCTAGTTAGGGGTCATTGTCCATGTCTGTCCCTAACTAATGACATTACAGATACAATAACCTGTCAAAATTATTAGGTCATCGGATCTTCCTTACAACTACTCTACTCTTATATAATCACGTACTAATCATACTAACTCTTATATTATCATACTAAGTACAAGTTTCTAATATTGTGGCCTTAAGCTTGTCCCATTCCATTGCCTGGGACTAAATGAAACAAACTGCTTTACCAGGCATAGCCACTCATATGAACGAAAAGTCAAAGATGGGATCCTCAATGGCCAAACTTTGAATAAGGATAGGATCCCTCTCTCATTATGATTTTCACCCAATATTACACTGCCACAATATCAATAGCTGAGATATGGGGGGCTATTTGTGTGGATCATCAGGCAGCACACCAAGCCCGAAAGCCAGCTATACACATCAAACACCTATTGGCCAACCACTCATTCAAAGATAGCTATCTCCCCAATCTCCCCAAAATGCTGCCCTACTTTCCCTTGATGTCCAGAACTGTTGATAGGCCCCCATACATATTAAATAACCATTAATCCTACTTGGACCAACTTTGCTGTAATGTGTATGGCAATTTTGAGGTAATTCTGCACTATGAAGATCTCTACAAACAGTTCCTCATATTTCAGTTTTGTGGACCCAGTATATTATGGCTAACTGCAGTAATCCTGATCTTTCCCCTGTTAATGAAGTTAAAATGGTTTTCTGTGACCCATTGAGCTCAGGAAACCTAGCTTAATTACACTTATCTGTCTTGTGGAAGAAAACTTGCAATGTACTTACTGTCTCAATTTAGCATGGATTGGCCACTCAGGAACTCGGTCATTTGACAAACCTCTTCTGAAAATCCAGCATCTGCCAACGTTACATCTTTTGCAAGGTTTCTGGCCTGGGCGATGGACAGGACATCACTTCCACAGGACAGGAGAGGTGCTGTGGATGGGGCCAGAACTAATTATGCCCCTGGAGCATGCTCAAAAACTTGGATTGACATCCTCTGCAAATGTGCCAGGGAGACAAATAATTTTGGCACCGTCCACAGCATCTCTTCTGTGAGCGGTCAGGGCCGTCTTTACCATGGGGCAAAAGGGGCAGCTGCCCCAGGCCCAGTTGCTCCTGGGGGGCCCAAGGCAGCTGCCTCTTGAGCCCTGCTAGTTACTGCCCCGGGTGTCAAGCTGTCTGTGTACTTTAACGTTGTGATCTAGGACCTTAGATGACATCATCACCATGTGACCAGTAACCTAGCAATTACTGGTCACATGGCTATGAGGTCATCACAGGTCCTAGCAGGAGTGTTGCAGAAGTTAACTGTGGAGCTTTTTTGTGTGAAGATTACATCAGAAAAAGGTGACAGGGGCTGTTATGTTAATATACTGTAAACTACTGTATAGTGGGGTGCTGTATATTGTGTGGGGGCCTGTATACTGGGGGGGCTGTATATTGTGTGGGACTGTATACTGTTTGGTGGGCTGTATACTGTGTGGGGGGCTATATACTGTGGGGGGCTGTATACTGTGGGGGGCTGTATACTGTGGGGGGCCTGTATAGTGTGGGGGGGCCTTTATAGTGTGGGGGGGCCTGTATAGTGTGTGGGGGGCTGTATAGTGTGTGTTGGGGCTGTATACTGTGTGGGGGCCTGTATACTGTGTGGGGGCCTGTATACTGTGTGGGGGCCTGTATAGTGTGGGGGGGGCTGTATAGTGTGGGGGGGTCTGTATAGTGTGGGGGGCTGTATATTGTGGAGTGCTATACTGCTGTACTGTATACTGTGGGGGTCTGTATACTGTGGGTGTGGTATAGTGTGGAGTGCTATACTGCTGTACTGTATAGTGTGGGGGGCTGTATCGTGTATAGTTTGGGGTGCTGTATACAGTGAGGTGTTGTATACTGTGGGGTGCTGTATACTGTGGGCTGCTATACTGCTCTACTATATACTGTGGGGTACTGTATAGTGTGGGGTGCTATACTGCATACTGTGTGGTGCTGTATACTATAGGGTGCGATACTGCATACTGTGGGGGGCTGGGGTGCACTGTAACGCTAGGGTGAGCCGAGCCCTGGTCTCCTTCCTGCAGAGCGGTGCCCACTTCCAGCCTGAGCCCAGCTGCCTAGAACACTGATCCTGAGCCGCTGGAGTCTTCAGAACTGGAAGTATTTACAGTCATTCACTGTACTCTACCAGGTGTGTGGATTTTTTGTGTGTATGTTGTGGTGGAAGGCGTGATTGCCTGCTAAGGTGTGGGAAGGCGGGATCCAGGGGGCCAAGTACATTTTTGCCCAGGGTCCAATCAATATTAAAGATGGCCCTGTGAGCGGTGATGTCTCCCCAAGTGACACATCGCTGCTGAAGAGGCTCATTCGACCATGCAGTTGACCATGTCTATTTCTGTCTGGAAGAAGACAAGCCGGGGCTGGAAGATGGAGGAATGGGACTAAGAGCACTGGACACCCAAGCTGTGGAGAGCAGGTAAGTATGAGCCATTCATTATAATAACTGAATAGTACATTTCCAGGAAACCCCTTTAAGCATCCAGATGCCTAAAACACCTTGTCATGTTGACCTATGAAACACGCTAAACCATCAGGCACATTTAACCGTGAAGCATCCAAGACTACAATTTGTAGATCCTAAACCACAAGGGATGTTAACCTAAAACCTCGTAAATCACTAGAAATATTTAAGGGTTTCTGTCACCTGAAAAATGGGTATTAAGCTGGTTGACACTAGCGATGTGCTAATGTCAGCTGAACATAACTATATTAGCGCCATCTCACTGCCTGCTGCCGTTATTGAGAAAAACAAACTTGTGTAATATGCTAATTAGCCTATAGGAGCGGGGGGGGGGGGGGTATTGCCTCTGCTCCTAGAGGCTCCATTCTCCCACCTCTGGCCACGCCCTGCTACACTAGATTGACAGGGCCAGGCAGGGTTCACCTCTTCCTACCGGCCCTATGCGATGGGGACATCTTACGCCGTTCATTATTCAGCTCAGTGAGGAAGCTGGCAGCCGGCGAGCGCCCTTCATTCACTGCGCATGCGCCGTATACTGAATGGGATGGTGCAGGCGCGAGATTTACACGGCAGACAGAGCCCGAGGTAGGAGACCAATGCTGCCTGCCCCTGGCCAGAGGTGGGAGAACGGAGCCTCTAGGAGCAGGGGCAACGCCAAACACCCTAGGCACGCCACTGTGTACAGTATAAAGTATCGCCCTTGCAGAACCAAATATCACAGTGCATCACAAAATACTGCCTCAGCAGAACCAAATAACACAGTGCCACCAGCCAGGTGCATAAGCAACTGATGCTTCTAAATTAATTAACGCTTAGGACATCAGATCATTATGTACCCATACGGAGAGCTCAGGCGGCCCCCTGGGCATCGGCCCACTGGGAAGTTTTCCTGTAGGGTCTATGGCTAGTCTGCCCCTTGGTTACAGTGAATTAGTTAATTGATAGTAAACCTTTTCTGAAGAATAAATTAACATAAGATATTGCATCTACTAATTTCATATCATAGATGCAGTAATCAAATCCCATTGCTGTATGACAGTTCCCCAAGACGTTTCTTTATCCACATTCCAAAATGCCATTTCATTGAGCTTATTGCGCACATTGAGATTAGGATAATTGATGACTCATAAAGGCGTCTTGTGTATGTTACAATCTGGAAGCCACTCATTCAGTTTAGGAGTTCATTGACCTTGGGGCAAGAGTATTCATCAGAGGAAGTTTATAAAGATGTTTACGGCAAACCAGATTTTTTTCACAAGCATGGAGAAACATTAGGAAAGGTATTAGAAGAGGTTTTCACTTCTCTCCAGATTCTCTTTGTGTTTGAAGGGTTTACCGAAAATAAGATGGTTACATGGTGTCCTGCTGCTGGCATATCTACTGATCATCTGCAATCAGTGGAGGAACCTGGCAGCAAGTGTGCAATTTTGCTGCACTGCCACCACAGGAGAAGTTAAGCACTGCATGTTATCTACTGAAACCCATGTTCTTTGTAGGCAATATCCACTGAACCCTGAATGGGCTGCTCGGAATGTCCTGAATTAATTTAAAATGGGTTTTCCAAACCTGATAACCCCTTTAAGTTTATTGGGTGATGACGTGATGTAGGTTCTACCTGGTTTCTTCTCCTTTTCTATTCTACAGGCTTCTTATTCTTCTAATAGATGCAGATAAGGTCATACAAAATTTTGTTTGTGATCCTTATTTTATATTTAAGTTTCTTAAAGATTGGCAGGGGTGCAGGGCTTCAGTCTTCTCATATTGGTGGCCATCAATGGTAAAATTCTGCAATACTCCTTTAAAGAGTAAAGTTGTATATACACGGGCAGATGAGCAGAAGACTGTCGGGAAGGAGCCGTTCTTTCCCGACAGTTGGCTGCTCATTAGGTGATGAAGAACTGCATTTACAGCGATCACCTCCACAGTATGAGGATGAGGGATCACTATTAGGGATGAGCGAACCCGAACTGTATAGTTCGGGTTCGTACCGAATTTTGGGGTGTCCGTGACACGGACCCGAACCCGGACATTTTCGTAAAAGTCCGGATTCGGGTTCGGTGTTCGTCGCTTTCTTGGCGCTTTTTGAAAGGCTGCAAAGCAGCCAATCAACAAGCGTCATACTACTTATCCCAAGAGGCCGTCACAGCCATGCCTACTATTGGCATGGCTGTGATTGGCCAGAGCACCATGTGACCCAGCCTCTATTTAAGCTGGAGTCACATAGCGCCGCCCGTCACTCTGCTCTGATTAGCGTAGGGAGAGGTTGCGGCTGCGACAGTAGGGCGAGATTAGGCAGATTAACTCCTCCAAAGGACTCCATCCAGTGATCGATCTGCAGCTGTGGATGATTGAGCTGCTGATACTCAATTGCTCACTGTTTTTAGGCTGCCCAGACCGTTTGTCAGTCACTTTTTTCTGGGGTGATCGGCGGCCATTTTGTGTCTTGTGGTGCGCCAGCACAAGCTGCGACCAAGTGCATTTAACCCTCAATGGTGTGGTTGTTTTTTGGCTAAAGCCTACATCAGGGTGAAGCTGTCACACCAAGTGCATTTAACCAGCAATAGTCTGTTTATTTTTTGGCCATATACTACATCAGGGGCAAGCTGCGCCTGTCACCAAGTGCATTTAACCCTCAGTAGTGTGGTTGGTCAAGCTGTCACACCAAGTGCATTTAACCAGCAATAGTCTGTTTATTTTTTGGCCATATACTACATCAGGGGCAAGCTGCGCCTGTCACCAAGTGCATTTAACCCTCAGTAGTGTGGTTGGTCAAGCTGTCACACCAAGTGCATTTAACCAGCAATAGTCTGTTTATTTTTTGGCCATATACTACATCAGGGGCAAGCTGCGCCTGTCACCAAGTGCATTTAACCCTCAGTAGTGTGGTTGGTCAAGCTGTCACACCAAGTGCATTTAACCAGCAATAGTGTGGTTATTTTTTGGCCATATCCCAGTCTAATTCTGTCAGTAAACGTATACCTGTCACCCAGCGCCTAAATACTAGGCCTCAAGTTTATATCCAGCTAAATCTGTCGTTACTGCTGTACTGTTCTGGCTGGGCAAGTTATTTAGTGTCCGTCAAAGCACATTTTTTGTTCTGGGTTGAAATACAATTCCCAATTTAGCAATTTCCTAATTTAGTGGTTTCTGCTGTATCAGGCCTACTTTAAATACATCCCTAAAAGGGTATATAATATTCAAGGTGCACATAGGGTCATTCTGAATAACTTCACACACACGCTACTGTGCATTTCCAAGTCTAATTCTGTCAGTAAATCTATACCTGTCACCCAGCGCCTAAATACTAGGCCTCAAATTTATATCCAGCTAAATCTGTTGTTACTGCTGTACTGTTGTGGCTGGGCAAGTTATTTAGTGTCCGTCAAAGCACATTTTTTGTTCTGGGTTGAAATACAATTCCCAATTTAGCAATTTCCTAATTTAGTGGTTTCTGCTGTATCAGGCCTACTTTAAATACATCCCTAAAAGGGTATATCAGAATCAAGGTGCACATAGGGTCATTCAGAATAACTTCACACACACGCTACTGTGCATTTCCGAGTCTAATTCTGTCAGTAAATCTATACCTGTCACCCAGCGCCTAAATACTAGGCCTCAAATTTATATCCAGCTAAATCTGTCGTTACTGCTGTACTGTTGTCGCTGGGCAAGTTATTTAGTGTCCGTCAAAGCACATTTTTTGTTCTGGGTTGAAGTACAATTCCCAATTTAGCAATTTCCTAATTTAGTGGTTTCTGCTGTATCAGAGCTATTTGAAATCTATCCCTAAAAGGGTATATAATATTCAAGGTGCACATAGGGTCATTCAGAATAACTTCACACACACCCGCTACTGTGTATTTCCAAGTCTAATTCTGTCAGTAAACCTATACCTGTCACCCAGCGCCTAAATACTAGGCCTCAAATTTATATCCCGCTAAATCTGTCGTTACTGCTGTACTGTTGTGGCTGGGCAAGTTATTTAGTGTCCGTCAAAGCACATTTTTTGTTCTGGGTTGAAATCCAATTCCCAATTTAGCAATTTCCTAATTTAGTGGTTTCTGCTGTATCAGAGCTATTTGAAATCTATCCCTAAAAGGGTATATAATATTCAAGGTGCACATAGGGTCATTCAGAATAACTTCACACACACGCTACTGTGCATTTCCAAGTCTAATTCTGTCAGTAAACCCATACCTGTCACCCAGCGCCTAAATACTAGGCCTCAAATTTATATTCAGCTGAATTTAAATACAATACATTGGGCCAAATAATATTTTTGTTGTTGTGGTGAACGATAACAATGAGGAAAACATCTAGTAAGGGACGCGGACGTGGACATGGTCGTGGTGGTGTTAGTGGACCCTCTGGTGCTGGGAGAGGACGTGGCCGTTCTGCCACATCCACACGTCCTAGTGTACCAACTACCTCAGGTCCCAGTAGCCGCCAGAATTTACAGCGATATATGGTGGGGCCCAATGCCGTTCTAAGGATGGTAAGGCCTGAGCAGGTACAGGCATTAGTCAATTGGGTGGCCGACAGTGGATCCAGCACGTTCACATTATCTCCCACCCAGTCTTCTGCAGAAAGCGCACATATGGCGCCTGAAAACCAACCCCATCAGTCTGTCACATCACCCCCATGCATACCAGGGAAACTGTCTCAGCCTCAAGTTATGCAGCAGTCTCTTATGCTGTTTGAAGACTCCGCTGGCAGGGTTTCCCAAGGGCATCCACCTAGCCCTTCCCCAGCGGTGAAAGACATAGAATGCACTGACGCACAACCACTTATGTTTCCTGATGATGAGGACATGGGAATACCACCTCAGCATGTCTCTGATGATGACGAAACACAGGTGCCAACTGCTGCGTCTTTCTGCAGTGTGCAGACTGAACAGGAGGTCAGGGATCAAGACTGGGTGGAAGACGATGCAGGGGACTATGAGGTCCTAGACCCCACATGGAATGAAGGTCGTGCCACTGACTTTCACAGTTCGGAGGAAGAGGCAGTGGTGAGACCGAGCCAACAGCGTAGCAAAAGAGGGAGCAGTGGGCAAAAGCAGAACACCCGCCGCCAAGAGACTCCGCCTGCTACTGACCGCCGCCATCTTGGACCGAGCACCCCAAAGGCAGCTTCAAGGAGTTCCCTGGCATGGCACTTCTTCAAACAATGTGCTGACGACAAGACCCGAGTGGTTTGCACGCTGTGCCATCAGAGCCTGAAGCGAGGCATTAACGTTCTGAACCTTAGCACAACCTGCATGACCAGGCACCTGCATGCAAAGCATGAACTGCAGTGGAGTAAACACCTTAAAAACAAGGAAGTCGCTCAGGCTCCCCCTGCTACCTCTTCTGCTGCTGCCGCCTCGGCCTCTTCTGCTGCTGCCGCCTCGGCCTCTTCCTCCGCCTCTGGAGGAACGTTGGCACCTGCCGCCCAGCAAACAGGGGATGTACCACCAACACCACCACCACCTCCGTCACCAAGCGTCTCAACCATGTCACACAGCAGCGTTCAGCTCTCCATCTCACAAACATTTGAGAGAAAGCGTAAATTCCCACCTAGCCACCCTCGATCCCTGGCCCTGAATGCCAGCATTTCTAAACTACTGGCCTATGAAATGCTGTCATTTAGGCTGGTGGACACAGACAGTTTCAAACAGCTCATGTCGCTTGCTGTCCCACAGTATGTTGTTCCCAGCCGGCACTACTTCTCCAAGAGAGCCGTGCCTTCCCTGCACAACCAAGTATCCGATAAAATCAAGTGTGCACTGCGCAACGCCATCTGTAGCAAGGTCCACCTAACCACAGATACGTGGACCAGTAAGCACGGCCAGGGACGCTATATCTCCCTAACTGCACACTGGGTAAATGTAGTGGCAGCTGGGCCCCAGGCGGAGAGCTGTTTGGCGCACGTCCTTCCGCCGCCAAGGATCGCAGGGCAACATTCTTTGCCTCCTGTTGCCACCTCCTCCTTCTCAGCTTCCTCCTCCTCTTCTTCCACCTGCTCATCCAGTCAGCCACACACCTTCACCACCAACTTCAGCACAGCCTGGGGTAAACGTCAGCAGGCCATTCTGAAACTCATATGTTTGGGGGACAGGCCCCACACCGCACAGGAATTGTGGCGGGGTATAGAACAACAGACCGACGAGTGGTTGCTGCCAGTGAGCCTCAAGCCCGGCCTGGTGGTGTGCGATAATGGGCGAAATCCCATTGCAGCTCTGGGACTAGCCGGTTTGACGCACATCCCTTGCCTGGCGCATGTGCTGAATTTGGTGGTGCAGAAGTTCATTCACAACTACCCCGACATGTCAGAGCTGCTGCATAAAGTGCGGGCCGTCTGTTCGCGCTTCCGGCGTTCACATCCTGCCGCTGCTCGCCTGTCTGCGCTACAGCGTAACTTCGGCCTTCCCGCTCACCGCCTCATATGCGACGTGCCCACCAGGTGGAACTCCACCTTGCACATGCTGGACAGACTGTGCGAGCAGCAGCAGGCCATAGTGGAGTTTCAGCTGCAGCACACACGGGTCAGTCGCACTACAGAACAGCACCACTTCACCACCAATGACTGGGCCTCCATGCGAGACCTGTGTGCCCTGTTGCGCTGTTTCGAGTACCCCACCAACATGGCCAGTGGCGATGACGCCGTTATTAGCGTTACAATACCACTTCTATGTCTCCTTGAGAAAACACTTAGGGCGATGATGGAAGAGGAGGTGGCCCAGGAGGAGGAGGAGGAGGAGGAGGAAGAGGGGTCATTTTTAGCACTTTCAGGCCAGTCTCTTCGAAGTGACTCAGAGGGAGGTTTTTTGCAACAGCAGAGGCCAGGTACAAATGTGGCCAGCCAGGGCCCACTACTGGAGGACGAGGAGGACGAGGAGGAGGTGGAGGAGGATGAGGATGAAGCATGGTCACAGCGGGGTGGCACCCAACGCAGCTCGGGCCCATCACTGGTGTGTGGCTGGGGGGAAAGGCAGGACGATGACGATACGCCTCCCACAGAGGACAGCTTGTCCTTACCCCTGCGCAGCCTGGCACACATGAGCGCAACGACAGCAGAGTTGCCCACATTTTAACGTGTGCGGACTACTGGGTTGCCACCCTGCTGGATCCACGCTAAAAAGACAATGTGCCCACCTTACTTCCTGCACTGGAGCGTGATAGGAAGATGCGCGAGTACAAGCGCACGTTGGTAGACGCGCTACTGAGAGCATTCCCAAATGTCACAGGGGAACAAGTGGAAGCCCAAGGCCAAGGCAGAGGAGAAGCAAGAGGTCGCCAAGGCAGCTGTGTCACGGCCAGCTCCTCTGAGGGCAGGGTTAGCATGGCAGAGATGTGGAAAAGTTTTGTCAACACGCCACAGCTATCTGCACCAACACCTGATACGCAACGTGTTAGCAGGAGGCAACATTTCACTAACATGGTGGAACAGTACGTGTGCACAGCCCTCCACGTACTGACTGATGGTTCGGCCCCATTCAACTTCTGGGTCTCTAAATTGTCCACGTGGCCAGAGCTAGCCTTTTATGCCTTGGAGGTGCTGGCCTGCCCGGCGGCCAGCGTTTTGTCTGAACGTGTATTCAGCATGGCAGGGGGCGTCATTACAGACAAACGCAGCCGCCTGTCTACAGCCAATGTGGACAAGCTGACGTTCATAAAAATGAACCAGGCATGTATCCCACAGGACCTGTCCGTCCCTTGTCCAGATTAGACATTAACTACCTCCCCTTAACCATATATTATTGTACTCCAGGGCACTTCCTCATTCAATCCTATTTTTATTTTCATTTTACCATTATATTGCGGGGCTACCCAAAGTTGAATGAACCTCTCCTCTGTCTGGGTGCCGGGGCCTAAATATATGCCAATGGACTGTTCCAGTGTTGGGTGACGTGAAGCCTGATTCTCTGCTATGACATGCAGACTAATTCTCTGCTGACATGAAGCCAGATCCTCTGTTAAGGGACCTCTCTCCTCTGCCTGGGTGCTGGGCCTAAATATATGACAATGGACTGTTGCAGTGGTGGCTGACGTGAAGCCTGATTCTCTGCTATGATATGAAGACTGATTCTCTGCTGACATGAAGCCAGATTGTCTGTTACGGGACCTCTCTCCTCTGCCTGGGTGCTGGGCCTAAATATCTGACAATGGACTGTTGCAGTGGTGGGTGACGTGAAGCCTGATTCTCTGCTATGATATGAAGACTAATTCTCTGCTGACATGAAGCCAGATTCTCTGTTACGGGACCTCTCTCCTCTGCCTGGGTGCTGGGCCTAAATATCTGACAATGGACTGTTGCAGTGGTGGCTGACGTGAAGCCTGATATTCTGCTATGACATGCAGACTAATTCTCTGCTGACATGAAGCCAGATTCTCTGTTACGGGACCTCTCTCCTCTGCCTGGGTGCTGGGCCTAAATATCTGACAATGGACTGTTGCAGTGGTGGCTGACGTGAAGCCTGATTTTCTGCTATGACATGCAGACTAATTCTCTGCTGACATGAAGCCAGATTGTCTGTTACGGGACCTCTCTCCTCTGCCTGGGTGCTGGGCCTAAATATCTGACAATGGACTGTTGCATTGGTGGCTGACGTGAAGCCTGATTCTCTGCTATGATATAAAGACTGATTCTCTGCTGACATGAAGCCAGATTGTCTGTTACGGGACCTCTCTCCTCTGCCTGGGTGCTGGGCCTAAATATCTGACAATGGACTGTTGCAGTGGTGGGTGACGTGAAGCCTGATTCTCTGCTATGATATGAAGACTGATTCTCTGCTGACATGAAGCCAGATTGTCTGTTACGGGACCTCTCTCCTCTGCCTGGGTGCTGGGCCTAAATATCTGACAATGGACTGTTGCAGTGGTGGGTGACGTGAAGCCTGATTCTCTGCTATGATATGAAGACTGATTCTCTGCTGACATGAAGCCAGATTGTCTGTTACGGGACCTCTCTCCTCTGCCTGGGTGCTGGGCCTAAATATCTGACAATGGACTGTTGCAGTGGTGGGTAACGTGAAGCCTGATTCTCTGCTATGACATGAAGACTGATTCTCTGCTGACATGAAGCCAGATTGTCTGTTACGGGACCTCTCTCCTCTGCCTGGGTGCTGGGCCTAAATTTATGAAAATGGACTATTACAGTGGTGGCTGACGTGAAGCCTGATTCTCTGCTATGATATGAAGACTGATTCTCTTCTTACATGAAGCCAGATCCTCTGTTACGGGACCTCTCTCCTCTGCCTGGGTGCTGGGCCTAAATATCTGACAATGGACTGTTGCAGTGGTGGCTGACGTGAAGCCTGATTTTCTGCTATGACATGCATACTAATTCTCTGCTGACATGAAGCCAGATTGTCTGTTACGGGACCTCTCTCCTCTGCCTGGGTGCTGGGCCTAAATATCTGACAATGGACTGTTGCATTGGTGGCTGACGCGAAGCCTGATTCTCTGCTATGACATGAAGACTGATTCTCTGCTGACATGAAGCCAGATTGTCTGTTACGGGACCTCTCTCCTCTGCCTGGGTGCTGGGCCTAAATATCTGACAATGGACTGTTGCAGTGGTGGCTGACGTGAAGCCTGATTCTCTGCTATGATATGAAGACTGATTCTCTGCTGACATGAAGCCAGATTGTCTGTTACGGGACCTCTCTCCTCTGCCTGGGTGCTGGGCCTAAATATCTGACAATGGACTGTTGCAGTGGTGGCTGACGTGAAGCCTCATTCTCTGCTATGACATGCAGACTGATTCTCTGCTGACATGAAGCCAGATTGTCTGTTACGGGACCTCTCTCCTCTGCCTGGGTGCTGGGCCTAAATATCTGACAATGGACTGTTGCATTGGTGGCTGACGTGAAGCCTGATTCTCTGCTATGATATGAAGACTGATTCTCTGCTGACATGAAGCCAGATTGTCTGTTACGGGACCTCTCTCCTCTGCCTGGGTGCTGGGCCTAAATATCTGACAATGGACTGTTGCAGTGGTGGCTGACGTGAAGCCTGATTCTCTGCTATAATATGAAGACTGATTCTCTGCTGACATGAAGCCAGATTCTGTGTTACGGAACCTCTCTCCTCTGCCTGTGTGCTGGGCCTAAATATCTGACAATGGACTGTTGCAGTGGTGGCTGACGTGAAGCCTGATTCTCTTCTATGACATGCAGACTGATTCTCTGCTGACATGAAGACAGATTCTCTGTTACGGGACCTCTCTCCTCTGCTTGGGTGCCGGGGCCTAAATATCTGAGAATGGACTGTTCCAGTGGTGGGTGACGTGAAGCCAGATTCTCTGCTATGGGACCTCTCTCCAATTGATTTTGGTTAATTTTTATTTATTAAATTTTTATTTTTATTCATTTCCCTATCCACATTTGTTTGCAGGGGATTTACCTACATGTCGCTGCCTTTTGCAGCCCTCTAGCCCTTTCCTGGGCTGTTTTACAGCCTTTTTAGTGCCGAAAAGTTCGGGTCCCCATTGACTTCAATGGGGTTCGGGTTCGGGACGAATTTCGGATCGGGTTCGGAACCCGAACATTTTCGGGAAGTTCGGCCGAACTTCTCGAACCCGAACATCCAGGTGTCCGCTCAACTCTAATCACTATCACTATTGCTCGTCCTCGTACTGCTGCATTGTTTCTGGGCAGCAAAAATTATCATTTAGGTTCCTGCACTAATGAGTTTTATCCGTTGAACGAGTGTTTCACTCGCTCATATTGTCATCTGCTACACCTTTACATGGCCAGATTGTTGGGAATGAGCATTTGCAGGAACCTTTGTTGCCAAAATTCTGAAAATTGAGTTTCCCAATGCACAGAAGGGCCGATTAACGGCCATGTGCATAAGGCCTAAAGTATACAGATGCTATAAAAACTGGTGATAATTTTGGAGATATATGGAATAAGAAATGAGTCGGCAGTGCTAGAGAAGGTGTCAAAACAGGTCATGCCCTGGGATCAGATGTCTTAAGGTGCATTTACACCAACAGATTATCTGACAGATTTTCTGACCAATCATTGGTCAGATGGCCACCTACACACACAGATCTTTTTTTATACACACCAACTATTGGTCTCATTGGGCAGAAATTGGTCAAATAATCTGTTGATACACCTTTACATCTAAGTAGGTCATTAAAGAGCCCTTTAAATGGGCTGAGAATCGAACATATCATCGTTAATGAGCGTTCATAGTAATGATCTGGCGGTGTAAATGCACCGCCGATTACCCGATGAATGAGTGAAACGTATTGGGCAGACTAGATGGGCCAAATGGTTCTTATCTGCTGACACATTCTATGTTTCTATGTATCGATTATGCAGCAGAAAAAAATCTGTGTAAACACTATCTGCTGCCGGGAAACAACAAGTCTGTGTGCGGAAGAGCGATGGCGTTCACGATCACTTCTCCTCATACTCTTGAGGAGCTGGAGGAGATTGCTGCATGTAAATGTGAATGCTTCCTTCCCGACAATCTGCTTGTACTTCATCCCGTGTAAAGGGACCTTTACATAGATTCCTTACTTACAAGGTTACTTCTTCAGGTTTATGATTGACTGATGTAGGACTGTAATTTTAGAAGATGAACTATAGACTCGCCAGCCTGACCTCTATCTGCACATTATAGGACGGTATTTTAAGGGATGATCGATTAAATTATATAGCAGCACACAATCTAATAACAGAGTACCACTTGGAAATCAGGTCATAGCTACGTAACAGGATCTATGTTTTTCTGAGGTCAAAAGGACATACTTTGGAGGTTGAAATTGCAATGATATGACACACCTATAACACTATGGTGATTGTAAATGTCACATACACACCTTCCCAGAATGGCATGACTGCAAGGGGTCAATTTATATCCACTTACTCAACCTTGTTCTCATCTTCCACTCAGGCTACAAATTTAGCATAAATCATACCCCAACACAGTCCGCACTCCTCAAATACACTCTGCCACAAACTGTCATTACAGCCAATTTGATGTCACTCTGTTAATTACACACAGGCACACACCTCTCTCAAGTATTCTAAGTAAGGTTATGGATTCTTTCAGAGCATACAAGGACTAACATATTAAAGTTTTAGGCTTTAACAGAAAAAAGTGTAGTACGGGGGGAGATGGTCGCAAAGTGAAGGAGCTCCTCACCTCACCACAACAGCGACCAGATTATAGCAACCCTAGGTCTCCACTTTCCCCCAAGTATACCTCAGCACTGCGGCAGCAACCCAGGCCATACGACATGGTGAAAAGCACCAGGAGCAGAGAGCCTCAGCGGAACCTCACTGACTTCTTTCTGGCAGCGGAGAGTGGTGGAAAGGAGAGGACAGCGCAACAGACATCGCGCGCCTCCAGCAGATGCAGCTCCCCATCGGCAGACAGAGAGGGGCAGAAGAAACCTTCTCAAACACTAAAAAAATGTAAATCAGCAGCCCGGTCAGGAGCCACTGCAGGCTATAAGAATAAGAAAAGCACAAGATCAAGCCAAGCAGGCCCTGCCCTAAGCATATACAGGAAACTCTGGAGGAATATACTGCAATATACTCAGACTTCTCAGATACAAGGAGTCCAGCAAAGCAAAAACCAAAGATGGACAATAGCCATACTTCTCGAGGAAAATCTGTCTCTATGTCCCCCCACACTATGGGGGTGTTTGCTCACATACCCACATCTAAGGCTACTTTCACACTTGCGTTCAGGGCTCCGCTTGTGAGTTCCGTTTGAAGGCTCTCACAAGCGTCCCCGAACGGATCCGTCCAGCCCTAATGCATTCTGAGTGGATACGGATCCGCTCAGAATGCATCAGTCTGGCACCGTTTGTCCTCCGCTCCGCTCAGCAGGCGGACACCTGAACGCTGCTTCGTGCGGAGGCAAACGGATCCGTCCAGACTTACAATGTAAGTCAATGGGGACGGATCCGTTTGAAGTTGACACAGTATGGCTAGTTTCACACTAGCGTTCGGCTGTCCGCTCGTGAGCTCCGTTTGAAGGGGCTCACGAGCGGACCCGAACGCTTCCGTCCAGCCCTGATGCAGTCTGAATGGATGCGGATCCGCTCAGACTGCATCAGTCTGGCGGCGTTCAGCCTCCGCTCCGCTCGCCTCCGCACGGACAGGCGGACAGCTGAACGCTGCTTGCAGCGTTCGGGTGTCCGCCTGGCCGTGCGGAGGCGTGCGGATCCGTCCAGACTTACAATGTAAGTCAATGGGGACGGATCCGTTTGAAGATGCCACAATATGGCTCAATCTTCAAGCGGATCCGTCCCCCATTGACTTTACATTGAAAGTCTGAACGGATCTGTCCGAGGCTATTTTCACACTTAGCTTTTATATGCCAATATAATGCAGACGGATCCGTTCTGAACGGAGCCTCCGTCTGCAGTATTATGATCGGATCCGTTCAGAACGGATCCGATCGAACGCTAGTGTGAAAGTAGCCTAAGGCTCAATTTTCAAACGGATCCGTCCCCCATTGACTTTTAATGTAAAGTCAAAACGGATCCGTTTTTTTTTGTTCATGGTAATGCAAACGGATCCGTTCTGAACGGAGCCACCCTCTGCATTAATATGAGCGGATCCGTTCAGAACGGATCCGATCAAACGCTAGTGTGAAAGTAGCCTAATGAAGTTATCACTGTCGATAAGACATGCTTACGGCCTTAAAAGGTTTAATTAAAGCCGATATCACGTAGATGTGTAATTCCCTCTCTACTAATATAGAAGAATCAGGAGACAGAGTAAGCCACATTGAAAACAAAATGGCGGAATATGCAGGTGCGCATAACTCACTGGTAGACGCACACAACTCTCAGGAAAATGACATCTTAGCCATTAAAACAAAAATAGCAGACATAGAAGAACTTTCCAGATGGAACAATGTTAAATTTAGGGGAATCCTTGAATCAGTGCTCCCAGGAGAACTATCCAAATACATACAGAATTTAATGCAATCTCCGCTACCTGAAGCATCTCCTATAGATCTAACAGTAGATAGAGCACACAGGATTCCTAAACCTAAAACCGTTCCAGAAAACAAACCAAGAGATGTGCTTGCTCGTATTCATTTCTACCACATCAAAGAAAGAGTTATGTCTGCGGCAAGAAAGCTTCATTCACTACCTGACCCATACGCACAAGTAGTCTTATTCACTGATCTTTCACAAGCAACTATACAAGAAAGAAAGAAATTCCAAACAATTACGTCCTGTCTAAGAGGAAACAAGATACCCTACAGGTGGGGGTTCCCTACTAAACTAATAATACACAGAGAAGGAGCGACTCACATCATACAAAGCGCAGACCAAGGCCAGAAATTACTCAAGCAATGGAACCTCCATAGATGATCCAGATAACACAAAGAAAAAGAAAAGTATACCGACAATACAAGAAGAATGGATCCCGTCTACGTAAGAGAGATGAATCCAAACAGAATTGAAGGTGAAAATAGTCCACAATGACTGTCCCCACACACCTGCCGATCATACAGATCGATCTCTGTTTCCCTACAATAAGTAGGGTTTGTTTACCCGTTCTACCTTTTGTTGTTGTTCTATTTTTTGTTTTTTTCTTTTAAGTCCACTCAGGTCCAAGTTCCAGCATATCCACACTACAAACGAGAAGACCCCATCACAACCTAAATCTCTATGGAAATGTCCAAAACCAGTCGGTCACAGACGACTAGAATCCACCATATACCATCATCTGAAGTACCAGAAGAAAGAAAGCTACCCTAAGCTCCACCTACACACACGTCATGACCTTTAAGACTCTTTCATTAAATGTCAAAGGACTTAACCATCCTTACAGACGATACTCGCTCTGGAAGGAGGCGACGGCTAACAGTGCAGATATTATTTGTGTCCAAGAGACTCACCTTGTACTTGAGGATACTGCCAGACTCAAACACAGGCAATAGCCTCACGTATATCATTCATGCTCCAACTCCAAAAAAGCCGGAGTTAGTATAGCAGTTAAAGACACTATGTCGTTCGAGGAGATTAGTGTGTTCAAAGATAATGGGGGAAGGTGTCTTATTCTAGTATGCAAACAACATTCTCTAACTCTATACCTGGCGCATCAACAACTACTTGATCACTAATAAAGAAATACAATTGTCCCTAAAAACTGATATTTAGGAATACTTTAAAATTAATGACCTCCCTGAAATTAATAGATTTACACTATGGAATGCCCACAAGGGCTATGTCAGAGGTCTATTAATAAAATACGGTGCCCACCATAAGAAAGCTAAACAAAAAAGAACTAAAAGAAAAAAAGCTGAAAATGTATACAAATGTATACTAACTCACAGACTTTAACCTACATAACAAAATTAAGAGACAAAATCCGTTCCATACTTCTAGACGACTATGAACACTGCATTTCGAGACTGAAATTACAATAATATAGTCAAAATAATAAAGCTACCTCTTTTATGGCAAACCGAGTCAAAAATTTGAGAATCAAAACCAAAATAGCATATTTAACGAACACATCTGATAACAATAAACTATATAATCCTCAACAAATTACAAACTATTTTAGGGATTATTACAAATCCCTATATAATCTCAAAGATGATCAAAATATTATACAACCGGATATAGGAAAAATCAAACAATTTCTACACTCCATAAACCTTCCCACAATCCCTGCTTCCTTATTAGAGGAGCTCAACGCCCTTTTTACCAAACAAGAAGTTGCTAAAGCCATCGACTCCTTGAAGCTTAAAAAAGCTCCTGGACCAGATGGATTCTCCAACGAATATTTTAGAAATTTCTCTGAGTTATTATGTCCCCACTTACATGAAATATTCAACCAAGCTCTATTAAAAGGACATTTTCCCAAAGAAATGACACAAGCCACCATCATCACTATCCCTTAACAGGACAAAGACCCTTCTGTGGTGACTAACTACCACCCGATTTCACTTATAAATTCAGATATTAAAATGTACGCGAAGATCATTTCCTCGAGACTGGCCAACATCATCCCTCTACTAGTGAAACTAGATCAGGTCGGATTTGTTTCTAACAGATAGGCCTCTGACGGTACTCGTAGATTAATAAATATTCAAAAATATATTGAAATGAAAAAAAAAATGCCTTCTCTGCTCCTTTCTTGGGATGTAGAGAAGGCATTTGACAGAATACACTGGGGATATATGCTTTCTGCTCTTGAGAGATTTGGTTTTACCGACCCTATTTTGAAGGGAATCAGAGCCCTGTACCAAAACCCTACAGCTAGAATTCTGACAAATGGCATGCTCTCCCCTCCATTCTCTTTGACAAATGGCAGCCCTCTATCTCCAATTCTATTTATCTTAGCCTTGGAACCCCTCGCTGAATACATAAGGTCCACAACAGAGATATCCGGCATATAAATAGGTAATACAACCCATAAAATAGGTCTATTCGCAGATGATATCATAATTTCTATATCAGACCTTACTAGATCATTAGGAAAAATACACGCCTTAATACACAAATTTGGCCTATTATCATATTATAAAGTAAACACCACGAAATCCTTAATACTTGGTATGAATATATCTAATGTTAACAAAATCATAATGCAATCTACCGTCCCATATAAATGGTAAGATAACAACATTCCATACCTGGGCATAAATCTTACCTTGAAAACTAGTGTTGAGCGCGAATATTCGAATCGCTAATTTTAATCGCGAATATCACCACTTCGAGAATTCGCAAATATTTAGAATATAGTCCTATATATTCGTATTCACAAATATGTTAATTGCTAATTTATTGCTAATTTATTGCAAATTTATTGCAAATTTATTGCAAATTTATTGCAAATTTATTGCACTTAGCAACATCCACAGCAGCCAATAGAAAACTTGCCTACCCCTTAGTGTCTAATCGTGAACTTGTAGTGCGAATACATTACATTGCCGATTTTTGCAATCAAGTAAATAATGAATGGAGATCACGAATTCTCGAATTTATCGCAAATTTAATTATTGCCTATGCCACTCATCACTATTGAAAACATGATAAAAAATAACTTCAATTCTTTAGTACTCAAAATACAAAAGGATGTTACTCATCTGAACTCTTTTGATGAGGTCTCCTGGTGGGGTAGACTTGTATTATATACAATGATAACCCTGCCCAAGATTTTATATCCTTTTTTGTACTATTCCTTTAAACATTCCAAGATACCTATTGCAAAAACTCCAATCCCAACTTAGTAGATTCAAATGGTCTAACAAACATCAAAGAATAGCAACAGGCATCCTAACCAGACGCAAAATACATGAAGGAATGGGACTACCTGATATAAGACTATACTACATGGCAACCATACTGGACGAATCTAGGGCATGGTGGTATCCCGCAAAAGACAAATTATGGGTAGATATAGAAAATAACATATTTAAACCTAAAGATTTACGTTCTGTATTCCTGGCCTCTTTAATAGACAAAATAAAAAAAACTCCCAATAATCTTCCCCACAATGAAAGCCACCATACAAGTCTGGAAATCCTATATCACAATGTGTTCCCACCTCCCAATCCAAAAAAAACATTGGATATCCCAATTCCAACTCTAGAACTACATATTCCAGACTTAAGACTATCGACCTGGTTCCAGACAGGACTATGCTCTCTCCAAAACCTATATAACGGGGAAACAATGCATAATTTTTTATTCTTACACAATAAATATCACTTAGATAAATTAGACCTGTATAAATACCTACAAGTTCGCACTTTTCTGAATAACAATTATTTTACCTCACCTACTGTCCTACCCCAATCATATACCTTTCTGACAAATCAAATTGGTACTACCTGGAAAGGGATAAAAATGTTTTATCTTCAACTCTCAGAACCCTAAGATATCTAAGATATATGATAACTAGGGATGAGCGAACCCGAACTGTATAGTTCGGGTTCGTACCGAATTTTGGGGTGTCCGTGACACGGACCCGAACCCGGACATTTTCGTAAAAGTCCGGGTTCGGTGTTCGTCGCTTTCTTGGCGCTTTTTGAAAGGCTGCAAAGCAGCCAATCAACAAGCGTCATACTACTTGCCCCAAGAGGCCATCACAGCCATGCCCACTATTGGCATGGCTGTGATTGGCCAGAGCACCATGTGACCCAGCCTCTATTTAAGCTGGAGTCACATAGCGCCGCCCGTCACTCTGCTCTGATTAGCATAGGGAGAGGTTGCGGCTGCGACAGTAGGGCGAGATTAGGCAGATTAACTCCTCCAAAGGACTTGATTAATTGATCGATCTGCAGCTGTGGATGATTGAGCTGCTGATACTCAATTGCTCACTGTTTTTAGGCTGCCCAGACCGTTTGTCAGTCACTTTTTTCTGGGGTGATCGGCGGCCATTTTGTGTCTTGTGGTGCGCCAGCACAAGCTGCGACCAAGTGCATTTAACCCTCAATGGTGTGGTTGTTTTTTGGCTAAAGCCTACATCAGGGTGAAGCTGTCACACCAAGTGCATTTAACCAGCAATAGTCTGGTTATTTTTTGGCCATATACTACATCAGGGGCAAGCTGCGCCTGTCACCAAGTGCATTTAACCCTCAATGGTGTGGTTGTTTTTTGGCTAAAGCCTACATCAGGGTGAAGCTGTCACACCAAGTGCATTTAACCAGCAATAGTCTGTTTATTTTTTGGCCATATACTACATCAGGGGCAAGCTGCGCCTGTCGCCAAGTGCATTTAACCCTCAATGGTGTGGTTGTTTTTTGGCTAAATCCTACATCAGGGTGAAGCTGTCACGCCAAGTGCATTTAACCAGCAATAGTCTGTTTATTTTTTGGCCATATACTACATCAGGGGCAAGCTGCGCCTGTCACCAAGTGCATTTAACCCTCAGTAGTGTGGTTGGTCAAGCTGTCACACCAAGTGCATTTAACCAACAATAGTGTGGTTATTTTTTGGCCATATCCCAGTCTAATTCTGTCAGTAAACGTATACCTGTCACCCAGCGCCTAAATACTAGGCCTCAAGTTTATATCCAGCTAAATCTGTCGTTACTGGTGTGGCTGGTCAAGTTATTTAGTGTCCGTCAAAGCACATTTTTTTGTTCTGGGTTGATATACAATTCCCAATTTAGCAATTTCATAATTTAGTGGTTTCTGCTGTATCAGAGCTATTTGAAATCTATCCCTAAAAGGGTATATAATATTCAAGGTGCACATTGGGTCATTCTGAATAACTTCACACACACGCTACAGTGCATTTCCAAGTCTAATTCTGTCACTAAACCCATACCTGTCACCCAGCGCCTAAATACTAGGCCTCAAATTTATATCCTGATAAATCTGTCGTTACTGCTGTACTGTTGTGGCTGGGCTAGTTATTTAGTGTCTGTCAAAGCACAGTTTTTGTTCTGGGTTGAAATACATTTCCCAATTTAGCAATTTCCTAATTTAGTGGTTTCTGCTGTATCAGGCCTACTTTAAATACATCCCTAAAAGGGTATATAATATTCAAGGTGCACATAGGGTCATTCAGAATAACTTCACACACACGCTACTGTGCATTTCCAAGTCTAATTCTGTCAGTAAATCTATACCTGTCACCCAGCGCCTAAATACTAGGCCTCAAATTTATATCCAGCTAAATCTGTCGTTACTGCTGTACTGTTGTGGCTGGGCAAGTTATTTAGTGTCCGTCAAAGCACAGTTTTTGTTCTGGGTTGAAATACAATTCCCAATTTAGCAATTTCCTAATTTAGTGGTTTCTGCTGTATCAGAGCTATTTGAAATCTATCCCTAAAAGGGTATATAATATTCAAGGTGCACATAGGGTCATTCTGAATAACTTCACACACACGCTACAGTGCATTTCCAAGTCTAATTCTGTCAGTAAACGTATACCTGTCACCCAGCGCCTAAATACTAGGCCTCAAATTTATATCCTGATAAATCTGTTGTTACTGCTGTACTGTTGTGGCTGGGCTAGTTATTTAGTGTCTGTCAAAGCACAGTTTTTGTTCTGGGTTGAAATACAATTCCCAATTTAGCAATTTCCTCATTTAGTGGTTTCTGCTGTATCAGAGCTATTTGAAATCTATCCCTAAAAGGGTATATAATATTCAAGTTGCACATAGGGTCATTCTGAATAACTTCACACACACGCTACTGTGCATTTCCAAGTCTAATTCTGTCAGTAAACCTAAACCTGTCACCCAGCGCCTAAATACTAGGCCTCAAATTTATAGTCAGCTAAATCTGTGGTTACTGCTGTGCCTGTATTATTGTAATACGGGACCTAAATAGATAGGCAGATAGTGTTAGGTGTCTGTAAAAAAAGGCCTGAATTTGAATTCAATACATTGGGTCAAATAATATTTTTGTTGTTGTGGTGAACGATAACAATGAGGAAAACATCTAGTAAAGGACGCGGACGCGGACATGGTCGTGGTGGTGTTAGTGGACCCTCTGGTGCTGGGAGAGGACGTGGCCGTTCTGCCACAGCCACACGTCCTAGTGTACCAACTACCTCAGGTCCCAGTAGCCGCCATAATTTACAGCGATATTTGGTGGGGCCCAATGCCGTTCTAAGGATGGTAAGGCCTGAGCAGGTACAGGCATTAGTCAATTGGGTGGCCGACAGTGGATCCAGCACGTTCACATTATCTCCCACCCAGTCTTCTGCAGAAAGCGCACAGATGGCGCCTGAAAACCAACCCCATCAGTCTGTCACATCACCCCCATGCATACCAGGGAAACTGTCTCAGCCTCAAGTTATGCAGCAGTCTCTTATGCTGTTTGAAGACTCCGCTGGCAGGGTGTCCCAAGGGCATCCACCTAGCCCTTCCCCAGCGGTGAAAGACATAGAATGCACTGACGCACAACCACTTATGTTTCCTGATGATGAGGACATGGGAATACCACCTCAGCATGTCTCTGATGATGACGAAACACAGGTGCCAACTGCTGCGTCTTTCTGCAGTGTGCAGACTGAACAGGAGGTCAGGGATCAAGACTGGGTGGAAGACGATGCAGGGGACGATGAGGTCCTAGACCCCACATGGAATGAAGGTCGTGCCACTAACTTTCACAGTTGGGAGCAAGAGGCAGTGGTGAGACCGAGCCAACAGCGTAGCAAAAGAGGGAGCAGTGGGCAAAAGAAGAACACCCGCCGCCAAGAGACTCCGCCTGCTACTGACCGCCGCCATCTGGGACCGAGCACCCCAAAGGCAGCTTCAAGGAGTTCCCTGGCATGGCACTTCTTCAAACAATGTGCTGACGACAAGACCCGAGTGGTTTGCACGCTGTGCCATCAGAGCCTGAAGCGAGGCATTACCTCTTCTGCTGCTGCCGCCTCGGCCTCTTCTGCTGCTGCCGCCGCCTCGGCCTCTTTCTCCGCCTCTGGAGGAACGTTGGCACCTGCCGCCCAGCAAACAGGGGATGTACCACCAACACCACCACCACCTCCGTCACCAAGCATCTCAACCATGTCACACGGCAGCGTTCAGCTCTCCATCTCACAAACATTTGAGAGAAAGCGTAAATTCCCACCTAGTCATCCTCGATCCCTGGCCCTGAATGCCAGCATTTCTAAACTACTGGCCTATGAAATGCTGTCATTTAGGCTGGTGGACACAGACAGCTTCAAACAGCTCATGTCGCTTGCTGTCCCACAGTATGTTGTTCCAAGCCGCCACTACTTCTCCAAGAGAGCCGTGCCTTCCCTGCACAACCAAGTATCCGATAAAATCAAGTGTGCACTGCGCAACGCCATCTGTGGCAAGGTCCACCTAACCACAGATACGTGGACCAGTAAGCACGGCCAGGGACGCTATATCTCCCTAACTGCACACTGGGTAAATGTAGTGGCAGCTGGGCCCCAGGCGGAGAGCTGTTTGGCGCACGTCCTTCCGCCGCCAAGGATCGCAGGGCAACATTCTTTGCCTCCTGTTGCCACCTCCTCCTTCTCGGCTTCCTCCTCTTCTTCCACCTGCTCATCCAGTCAGCCACACACCTTCACCTCCAACTTCAGCACAGCCCGGGGTAAACGTCAGCAGGCCATTCTGAAACTCATATGTTTGGGGGACAGGCCCCACACCGCACAGCCTCAAGCCCGGCCTGGTGGTGTGTGATAATGGGCGAAATCTCGTTGCAGCTCTGGGACTAGCCGGTTTGACGCACATCCCTTGCTTGGCGCATGTGCTGAATTTGGTGGTGCAGAAGTTCATTCACAACTACCCCGACATGTCAGAGCTGCTGCATAAAGTGCGGGCCGTCTGTTCGCGCTTCCGGCGTTCACATCCTGCTGCTGCTCGCCTGTCTGCGCTACAGCGTAACTTCGGCCTTCCCGCTCACCGCCTCATATGCGACGTGCCCACCAGGTGGAACTCCACCTTGCACATGCTGGACAGACTGTGCGAGCAGCAGCAGGCCATAGTGGAGTTTCAGCTGCAGCACGCACGGGTCAGTCGCACTACAGAACAGCACCACTTCACCACCAATGACTGGGCCTCCATGCGAGACCTGTGTGCCCTGTTGCGCTGTTTCGAGTACTCCACCAACATGGCCAGTGGCGATGACGCCGTTATCAGCGTTACAATACCACTTCTATGTCTCCTTGAGAAAACACTTAGGGCGATGATGGAAGAGGAGGTGGCCCAGGAGGAGCAGGAAGAGGGGTCATTTTTAGCACTTTCAGGCCAGTCTCTTCGAAGTGACTCAGAGGGAGGTTTTTTGCAACAGCAGAGGCCAGGTACAAATGTGGCCAGCCAGGGCCCACTACTGGAGGACGAGGAGGACGAGGATGAGGAGGAGGTGGAGGAGGATGAGGATGAAGCATGGTCACAGCGGGGTGGCACCCAACGCAGCTCGGGCCCATCACTGGTGCGTGGCTGGGGGGAAAGGCAGGACGATGATGATACGCCTCCCACAGAGGACAGCTTGTCCTTACCCCTGGGCAGCCTGGCACACATGAGCGACTACATGCTGCAGTGCCTGCGCAACGACAGCAGAGTTGCCCACATTTTAACGTGTGCGGACTACTGGGTTGCCACCCTGCTGGATCCACGGTACAAAGACAATGTGCCCACCTTACTTCCTGCACTGGAGCGTGATAGGAAATGCGCGAGTACAAGCGCACGTTGGTAGACGCGCTACTGAGAGCATTCCCAAATGTCACAGGGGAACAAGTGGAAGCCCAAGGCCAAGGCAGAGGAGGAGCAAGAGGTCGCCAAGGCAGCTGTGTCACGGCCAGCTCCTCTGAGGGCAGGGTTAGCATGGCAGAGATGTGGAAAAGTTTTGTCAACACGCCACAGCTAACTGCACCACCACCTGATACACAACGTGTTAGCAGGAGGCAACATTTCAACAACATGGTGGAACAGTACGTGTGCACACCCCTCCACGTACTGACTGATGGTTCGGCCCCATTCAACTTCTGGGTCTCTAAATTGTCCACGTGGCCAGAGCTAGCCTTTTATGCCTTGGAGGTGCTGGCCTGCCCGGCGGCCAGCGTTTTGTCTGAACGTGTATTCAGCACGGCAGGGGGGGTCATTACAGACAAACGCAGCCGCCTGTCTACAGCCAATGTGGACAAGCTGACGTTCATAAAAATGAACCAGGCATGGATCCCACAGGACCTGTCCATCCCTTGTGCAGATTAGACATTAACTACCTCCCCTTAACCATATATTATTGTACTCCAGGGCACTTCCTCATTCAATCCTATTTTTATTTTCATTTTACCATTATATTGCGAGGCTACCCAAAGTTGAATGAACCTCTCCTCTGCCTGGGTGCCGGGGCCTAAATATATGCCAATGGACTGTTGCAGTGGTGGGTGACATGAAGACTGATTCTCTGCTGACATGAAGACAGATTCTCTGTTACGGGACCTCTCTCCTCTGCCTGTGTGCTGGGCCTAAATATCTGACAATGGACTGTTCCAGTGGTGGCTGACGTGAAGCCAGATTCTCTGCTATGGGACCTCTCTCCAATTGATATTGGTTAATTTATATTTATTTTATTTTTATTTTTATTCATTTTTCTATCCACATTTGTTTGCAGGGGATTTACCTACATGTTGCTGCCCTTTGCAGCCCTCTAGCCCTTTCCTGGGCTGTTTTACAGCCTTTTTAGTGCCGAAAAGTTTGGGTCCCCATTGACTTAAATGGGGTTCGGGTTCGGGACGAAGTTCGGATCGGGCTCGGATCCCGAACCCGAACATTTCCGGGAAGTTCGGCCGAACTTCTCGAACCCGAACATCCAGGTGTCCGCTCAACTCTAATGATAACGCGTCCAATATTTGTTGGAGAGGTTGCGGCCAAATAGGCACTCTTATCCATATATTTTGGGAATGCCTATACAGGTCCTTCTCAAAAAATTAGCATATTGTGATAAATTTCATTATTTTCTGTAATGTACTGATAAACATTAGACTTTCATATATTTTAGATTCATTACACACCAACTGAAGTAGTTCAAGCCTTTTCTTGTTTTAATATTGATGATTTTGGCATACAGCTCATGAAAACCCAAAATTCCTATCTTAAAAAATTAGCATATCATGAAAAGATTCTCTAAACGAGCTATTAACCTAATCATCTGAATCAACTAATTTACTCTAAACACCTGCAAAAGATTCCTGAGGCTTTTAAAAACTCCCAGCCTGGTTCATTACTCAAAACCGCAATCATGGGTAAGACTGCCGACCTGACTGCTGTCCAGAAAGCCATCATTGACACCCTCAAGCAAGAGGGTAAGACACAGAAAGAAATTTCTGAACGAATAGGCTGTTCCCAGAGTGCTGTATCAAGGCACCTCAGTGGGAAGTCTGTGGGAAGGAAAAAGTGTGGCAGAAAACGCTGCACAACGAGAAGAGGTGACCGGACCCTGAGGAAGATCGTGGAGAAGGACCGATTCCAGACCTTGGGGGACCTGCGGAAGCAGTGGACTGAGTCTGGAGTAGAAACATCCAGAGCCACCGTGTACAGGCGTGTGCAGGAAATGGGCTACAGGTGCCGCATTCCCCAGGTCAAGCCACTTTTGAACCAGAAACAACAGCACTGGACTGTTGCTCAGTGGTCCAAAGTACTTTTTTCGGATGAAAGCAAATTTTGCATGTCATTCCGAAATCAAGGTGCCAGAGTCTGGAGGAAGACTGGGGAGAGGGAAATGCCAAAATGCCTGAAGTCCAGTGTCAAGTACCCACAGTCAGTGATGGTCTGGGGTGCCATGTCAGCTGCTGGTGTTGGTCCACTGTGTTTTATCAAGGGCAGGGTCAATGCAGCTAGCTATCAGGAGATTTTGGAGCACTTCATGCTTCCATCTGCTGAAAAGCTTTATGGAGATGAAGATTTCATTTTTCAGCACGACCTGGCACCTGCTCACAGTGCCAAAACCACTGGTAAATGGTTTACTGACCATGGTATTACTGTGCTCAATTGGCCTGCCAACTCTCCTGACCTGAACCCCATAGAGAATCTGTGGGATATTGGGAAGAGAAAGTTGAGAGACGCAAGACCCAACACTCTGGATGAGCTTAAGGCCGCTATCGAAGCATCCTGGGCCTCCATAACACCTCAGCAGTGCCACAGGCTGATTGCCTCCATGCCACGCCGCATTGAAGCAGTCATTTTTGCAAAAGGATTCCCGACCAAGTATTGAGTGCATAACTGAACATAATTATTTGAAGGTTGACTTTTTTTGTATTAAAAACACTTTTTTTTTATTGGTCGGATGAAATATGCTAATTTTTTGAGATAGGAATTTTGGGTTTTCATGAGCTGTATGCCAAAATCATCAATATTAAAACAATAAAAGGCTTGAACTACTTCAGTTGGTGTGTAATGAATCTAAAATATATGAAAGTCTAATGTTTATCAGTACATTACAGAAAATTATGAACTTTATCACAATATGCTAATTTTTTGAGAAGGACCTGTATATAATTGATCTATGGAAAGAAATCAACAACCTCGTCCATTCTGTAACAGGGTCGAAACTTCCTTTTACACCGGAAATATTTATTTTAAGATTAAAAATAGACTCTCTGTCATTACCCCAGAAAACTGTCATCTGCCACATACTTACAGCTTCCCTCCAAGGTATTCCACAAAACTGGAAAACAACATCAATCCCCCATATATCTCAAATAATCAGGACATTTTTTTATTTTTTATCTTTTTCCTCCTATCCCCCACAGGAAAGAACTAATCAGCAGGAGGGATGACAATAAGGTATTACTGTTTATGTTGCTAAGAAAAATTGTAAAGTTAAATGGAATTTTTGAATATTTGTAAACTATTAGCAACTAATAAAGATTATTAAAAATGTTTTAAATAAAATCAGGAAAATTAACATTAATTGTAGGTATGAAAGGATGATTTCAAATAGTAACAATAGAGCACCTAAACATAAAAAAACATGGGCGCTATGGTAGTCCTCACCCTACGCTAAACTATTAGATACTTAGCTTCACACATATACTTCTAGACCAATGACCTTAGTGGAATTTCTGTCCTCGTTCCAATCCCTTTATATTTCATTTTCTTTTCTTTTTTAATATTTTTATCTTATCTCTCTTTCTAATAACTGTTTAATCACTTATAGACATGAGAAGGTTCTATCAATACTGTAAATGGATACGTTTCTTTATATCTATGGAATACCGACTGTAAGATTGTCGATTTATGACTAAGGTCACTTGAATACCTGTTTATAACACCGTTTTCCTGTGTAAGTGTAAAACTATGCAAACAATTATATATATATATATTTTTTTTTTTTTTCCTTCCCTGTCTCTTACCTGCGTTTACAACCAGGATATGTCATAATTTATTGTAGTACATGCCAAATAAAAAATGTGACAAAAACCAAATGAGATACAAAACAAGCAGGATAACAAGAGACCTAATACATGTCTGCTTCCTTGAGAATAGAATATTCATGGAACAATCCTCTGTCTTGGCTACCCTCAAAATGTGTGACACTGCTTTATTATACTAGTCATGTTTTCATAATATCAACCTTTGGCTAGGGGTGTTGATAGGTTAAAAGATTCGGGACCTGGACCCTGGATGTTTTATCCCAGGCCCTGAATGTACTGTCTGCTATATGTCTGTGAGCTATTTGATTCCCACCATCCTCTAGACCACAAACTGGGAGTCATCCAGACTCTACACCACCGGGCAGAGAAAATCCCCACCAGCACAGAGGCCAAGGCGAAGGAACTCAAACACCTCAGAGGGGCACTTAAAACTTGTGGGTATCCAGTTTGGGCCTTTTTCAAAACAGAAGGAAGGAGAAGAAAGAGCACCAAGACTACCAGTGAGGGCGAGAAGCATGACAGACGCAAGAATATGGTTATCCCATATGTAGCTGGGGTTTCTGAGAAACTCAAAAGGATTTTTAATAAACATCACATTCCTGTTTGCTTTAAACCCAGCAACACACTGAGGCAACAACTGGTTCACCCCAAAGACCCAACGCCTAAACACAAGATGGACAACATTGTGTACGCAGTCCAGTGCAATGAGGAATGCTCAGAACTGTATATCGGCGAAACAAAACAACAACTACATCAGCATAGAAGAGCCAAAACCTCTGGTCAAGATTCAGCCATGTACTTACATCTAAAAGGAACAGGTCACACCTTTGAAGACTGTCAAGTACGTGTTTTGGATAAGGAGGCCGATTGGTACAAATGAGGCGTGAAGGAGGCCATCTACGTAGAAATGGAGAAGCCAAGCTTGAATAGAGGTGGGGGGGTTAGACATCTATTGTCTGCCACATACAATGCTGTCTTGACACCTTTTTCTGGGAAGTCTTTATCACCTACTGACTCCAATTAGATAATAACACCTTTGACCAAATGCTGGGTATAATTACCAGACGTGGATTCAGTTACATATTTATTCCCAGAATTCTTGTACAGTCACTCAGAATTGAGAAAGCTCGTTGGAAAAACAAGTGAAACGTTTTCAAGAACTCTACAGTACGTCCAGTTGCCTTGATTTATTCTTTACAGATATACTGTCTGCTAGATAGATACAACTGTAGTGCGGTCTTCAGGAAGGTAATGGTTGTGTCTAAACTCCATACACAGCTAATTTGTCTGCAGTTTAGGGCATTTATTAGTGTTACATCACTTGGGATTTATGATCCAGTTACATCTGAGAAGCAAAATAGTCACATACACATCTTCCTCAGCGGTCTATTATCTAAGATAAGACAATATAAATACAATGAGTGACTGGATATATGTGAAACAATAAAAAAATAAAAAAATGCATAATCAACCAAATCAATTAAACGGCAAATAACTGAATAAAGATATATATACATAATGGACAGGAGAGTACACAGTGTCCAATGCATAAAACTGAATATACATCAAAGGTTTGGATGTATACAGACAGTGCTTCTGCTTATATTTGGTATACATGTAAGGGAAGCCCATAATGGAAAAAAAAACAACTCCATTAATAAAGTACTGAGCACATGAGTGTATGGACTGACAGATTACTTGTTGGAACAACCATGTCCTATACTGAAAACACCGTAAAATACCCTCAAAGCATAACTTAATTATGAGGATAGGGTGAGAGAGGGGAAAGCTAGGGTAAAAAAGGTGGGGGGAGGTTATAGGAGCAGAGGGAGAGGTAAAGGGTGAGGAATTGTTCTCACCCTCACTACATGTAGTAAACGGGTCAACGAGACTGGAAAATAAATGGACAACGGGTTAGTTTCACATTATCATGAAGATAGTCTATGCATTTATAAAAAAAATAACATTCACGATTAAGACCATTTGGTGACAGAGTTCCAAGTTTGTGAATCGAATAGGCTTCTCTTTGTTTTAAAAGTAAAGTCCGGTTACCGCCGCGTCTGGGTGGATCAGTTTGTTCCAGTATTTGAAACCGGAATTGCCAGATTTGATGTTTTTTCTCGATGAAATGGTGTGGAATAGGCAACATCGTTTCTCCAAGTCTAATTGTGGACTTGTGTTAGCTTATGCGGTCGCGGACGTGTTGCGTGGTCTCACCTACATACGCGAGACTGCATGGGCATTTTAGTAGGTACACGTAAAAAACCTTTTAATGGGACATAATCGTTCAGTTCGTGGGTGAGTGATATACAGGGAGTGCAGAATTATTAGGCAAGTTGTATTTTTGAGGATTAATTTTATTATTGAACAACAACAATGTTCTCAATGAACCCAAAAAACTCATTAATATCAAAGCTGAATATTTTTGGAAGTAGTTTTTAGTTTGTTTTTAGTTTTAGCTATTTTAGGGGGATATCTGTGTGTGCAGGTGACTATTACTGTGCATAATTATTAGGCAACTTAACAAAAAACAAATATATACCCATTTCAATTATTTATTTTTACCAGTGAAACCAATATAACATCTCAACATTCACAAATATACATTTCTGACATTCAAAAACAAAAACAAATCAGTGACCAATATAGCCACCTTTCTTTGCAAGGACACTCAAAAGCCTGCCATCCATGGATTCTGTCAGTGTTTTTATCTGTTCACCATCAACATTGCGTGCAGCAGCAACCACAGCCTCCCAGACACTGTTCAGAGAGGTGTACTGTTTTCCCTCCTTGTAAATCTCACATTTGATGATGGACCACAGGTTCTCAATGGGGTTCAGATCAGGTGAACAAGGAGGCCATGTCATTAGATTTTCTTCTTTTATACCCTTCTTTGCCAGCCACGCTGTGGAGTACTTGGACGCGTGTGATGGAGCATTGTCCTGCATGAAAATCATGTTTTTCTTGAAGGATGCAGACTTCTTCCTGTACCACTGCTTGAAGAAGGTGTCTTCCAGAAACTGGCAGTAGGACTGGGAGTTGAGCTTGACTCCATTCTCAACCCGAAAAGGCCCCACAAGCTCATCTTTGATGATACCAGCCCAAACCAGTACTCCACCTCCACCTTGCTGGCGTCTGAGTCGGACTGGAGCTCTCTGCCCTTTACCAATCCAGCCACGGGCCCATCCATCTGGCCCATCAAGACTCACTCTCATTTTATCAGTCCATAACACCTTAGAAAAATCAGTCTTGAGATATTTCTTGGCCCAGTCTTGACGTTTCAGCTTGTGTGTCTTGTTCAGTGGTGGTCGTCTTTCAGCCTTTCTTACCTTGGCCATGTCTCTGAGTATTGCACACCTTGTGCTTTTGGGCACTCCAGTGATGTTGCAGCTCTGAAATATGGCCAAACTGGTGGCAAGTGGCATCTTGGCAGCTGCACGCTTGACTTTTCTCAGTTCATGGGCAGTTATTTTGCGCCTTGGTTTTTACACACGCTTCTTGCGACCCTGTTGACTATTTTGAATGAAACGCTTGATTGTTCGATGATCACGCTTCAGAAGCTTTGCAATTTTAAGAGTGCTGCATCCCTCTGCAAGATATCTCACTATTTTTGACTTTTCTGAGCCTGTCAAGTCCTTCTTTTGACCCATTTTGCCAAAGGAAAGGAAGTTGCCTAATAATTATGCACACCTGATATAGGGTGTTGATGTCATTAGACCACACCCCTTCTCATTACAGAGATGCACATCACCTAATATGCTTAATTGGTAGTAGGCTTTCGAGCCTATACAGCTTGGAGTAAGACAACATGCATGAAGAGGATGATGTGGTCAAAATACTCATTTGCCTAATAATTCTGCACTCCCTGTATTCACATCTGATAACACTTGAACACTGCGCAGTGTAAACAGGGAAATGTTCCCTGCCGCTGACTTTTAAAGAACATTTCCTTGGGTTCTCTGGTAAAACTTCCTATATTTACTTTGACAGTTTGTTCCTAATGTTTTGTGGCCTCTTGTAGCATGTGAGTGGGGGTTGACGAAACTCTTCTATATTGGAATATGCTTTTGTGAGTATTGGCCAATGTTTTCTCAATGCCTGATGAATTTTAGGCATGAGGGGGTGATATGTTGTGACACATGCCACTCGTTTGGAGTCATTTGTCCGTGATGAACTAACTTCTCCTAGGTTGTTCCTTGTTGAATCAAGTAGAGATTGTGGATATCCCCTGGTCCGAAATGTCTGTGTCATCTCATTCAGTCTCTCCTTCTTTGTATCCTTATCAGATACAATACGGTTAACCCGCATGTATTGTGATCTGGGAAGGGAATTTTTAGTGGCTCTAAGATGATAACTATTTTATTAGAGAAGACTGTTGCGGTCGGTAGGTTTGTTATACAGGTCCAATGTGATATTACTAAGGGGAAGCTATATGTTAATTGATGACTTAATCACCTGTATTTTTTAATTATATAGACAGAATAGGAGAGGTGATTCTTGTTAAAACTTAAATTTTAATTTATTTGATAGAATAAGGACCCTAAATATTCGTATTTGATACCAAAGAGGAGTGTATGATAACACAAGTAATAGAAAATAAAGCGGTGCACGGCGGCACCTTAAATAACCGGTAGTCAGTTGGTATAATATTACTGTGAAAAAGAGCGATTAAAGCTGGACAGGCGTATTAATGGGTTTAAGGTACCTAGACAGCCCTAGATAAAGGTGCTATCTCAGCCCTAGCGTCCTATTCACGGAGCAACCATAACAAAGGACTATAATGGATGTTAACCCCTGTCTTTGATATCTGACAGGCTCATCCACACTGATATGAGAATTTCACCTCTCATGTGTGACTTCCTATGTATCCATGTAGGGACCAAACCGACCAGAATACTGTTATTTTTACTTTACTGCAAAAAATGCCATTATATTAAGCACCGCTTTTGCTATAGACGGTGCGGTAATGAAGGTTGCCATAAAACGTCCCGGTTACTAGGCAACACATTAAACAATGGCCGCTGGATATAATGTGTCCTGGGCTGATGACATAATCCTCGGCCATCCGCAATGACGCACCCCTAACCGACCGCGTCATCATGCATCTTACCAGCGCTGCTTACCTCCAGCATGGACAGCGCATGCGCGGGGACGCCGACCGCCCCGATGACGTCACCGCGCTGCGCTTCAAGCCTCGCTCTGAGGCTAAACTTGGTTTAAATATGAGCGGGCGACTCTCTTTAAGCAGGCTACATCACGGCCTCAGGAGACACCGCTGCGCTCACTGAGAGGGATCCCATCATCACTAGGCTGCCCTTTCAACACTGCCTGTTTACCGCCAGGCACGTACTGCGCCCTGATACATGTGTGGAGCCTGGAACAGAGGCTACCACCTGCAAGGTATCAATGTGTCATTCCTTTTTTGTTATAACTATGTGTGTTGTTTACTAAAAGCGATTACCAACACCATGTGTTACTACACTATATTACCCCTTTGTGTGTGCTGAATATTCCCCTGATGAGTTCTTATACAAAACATGTGTGTAGGGATTAGCTACACTAGGGTTTTTATCTGTATTTTATTTTCAATCCTTATAACTCACCATAAAACATGAATCCATATCATGGACGCACTTCACCCCGAGTCCTGTGAGAACAGGGTTTGAGCTCAGATGATGCTGCAGATGAGCCTTTATATCACTGACCAATTCCTGCCTTGCAGTGTACGAAAAGTATCAGCTCAAATTTTTCATTTGTCAAGAGTTGAATTGTTTCTACCAAAGTAAACATTCAGATTGCAGGACTTTGGCGGTAACCTGTGATTTCACCGTCATCATTGTCAAAGGAAAGCTCGGCATGTTTCGCCATCAGTTCTCCTGCTGGTGAGGTCCTCTTCAGACATGAAGTTTAGCCGGCTCACAGTGTAATGTCTATTTCCCATACACCAGACGGACCTTTTCTATGTGTTATGTACAGAGAAGTTTTCCTGCTGGTGAGGTCCTCTTCAGTCATCGGGTTCAGCCTACTCACAGTGGGAAAGTTGCCAGATCCACATTAGAGTCAATGGCCATCCGGCGATGCATGGTGGTATTCAGGTATGACAGATACGGTGAACTCCAGCAGTCTGTTCCTCCACCGGAACAGACTGACGGAGTTCACTTATGGACACCGCCTTAGATTTAGATTCTGGCATAATAACAGCCTGCTGGAGTATACTGCATAAGGTATATCCAGATACTACAAGGTACTATATGCTCTCATTGACTATAATGTGGTCCAGGCCATCTGACCATGTTCCAGGATATCGTCCAGACAAAAAACACTACTTAAAGCATTTTTTTTTTTGTCCTGCCAAAACCTGGCTTGTTTGCTATAACATGGCCGGACCCTATTAAAGTCAATCGCAGCAGTATCTAGCTATACCCGATACGGTACACTCCGGCAGGCTGTTCTTCTGCCAGATTGTATATTATAGCTGTGAAACAACCTTATGTGTAAAACATAAAAAAAACTAAATTATTTTAAATTCAAATGTAATATTTATAAAACAATACATTATGTTAGGAAGGAAGGTTTTTATTATTAATTCTCGATTGTTAGAATAATCAATAATACTTCGAATTCTTCAAATCGATATTACTTGATTACTAAAATAATCGATAGCGACAGCTCTAATTGTGGCCCTCAAGTTTTTACAAAAATACAACTAGCATCAAGACCGGATAGCCTACAGCTATCATGGATTGCCGATAGTTCTAGTTTTGCTAGCGCTGGTGAGCCATGAGTTTGACATTCCTAAATCAACCTCATATAAGAAATTTTAACTATTGATGTTATCATAATTTTACATGTACTCCTTGTGAATTAGCATTTTTTTGTTCTAACTTCATATCCATCATTCTTGCAGTGGAAATCTAAATGTATTTGTCATCAGTAGATCATCTATACTGCACTCTGCTTGCTGCCAACAATGATTTTTTAGCGGGGATTAGCAATGGCGTTGGAGATTGCTTCTACACATGCTCTGGAAGGGATCGCTGTATATTAATTCAATGAATCTTCCACTGTCAAGCAAACGATTGTTGGGAAGGAATGCTTCATTCTTGACTACCACTTGAGCAGGTGGCCTTTAGTGCTTTCGACTCCTGTCTGGTAGACCCCTAGTTCAATTTGGCCGGGATTTGCTACACTATAACCCGTTGGTCTGCCCTCACGCACCTTTTTTGTCAATAATTCACCTCTCATATCTATGTCACATGATGCTCCCCAGTTTCAGTATTGCTTATTAACAATGGTGACGTAAGTCCACTCACTATAAACTTTCACAACACATCCACAATAAAACAGCTCACACTTATCAGTTTCAAGAATACTGCCTAACAGTCTTAAATCATTCCATTTGTTGCAAGTCACCCCTTTTACTTATGACTGCAGCAATAGATATACAGTGGATATAAAAAGTCTACACACCGCGGTTAAAATGTCAGGTTTCTGTGATGTAAAAAAATGAGACAAAGATAAATCATTTCAGAACTTTTTCCACCTTTAATGTGACCTATAAACTCAATTGAAAAACAAACTGAAATCTTTTAGGTAGAGGGAAGAAAAAAATTCTAAATAAAATAATATGGTTGCATAAGTGTGCACACCCTTAAACTAATACTTTGTTAAAGCACCTTTGGATTTTATTACAGCCCTCTGTGGGTATGAGTCTATTAGCATGGCACATTTGACTCTTCTTTGCAAAAACACTCCAAATCTGTCAGATTGCGAGGGTATCTCCTGCGCACAGCCCTCTTCAGATCACCCCACAGATTGTCAATCGGATTCAGGTCTGGGCTCTGGCTGGGCCATTCCAAAACTATAATCTTCTTCTGGCGAAGCCATTCCTTTGTTGATTTGGATGTATGCTTTGGGTCGTTGTCATGCTGAAAGATGAAGTTCCTCTTCATGTTCAGTTTTCTAGTAGAAGCCTGAAGGTTTTGTGCCAATATTGACTGGTATTTGGAACTGTTCATAATTCCCTCTAGCTTATCTAAGGCCCCAGTTTCAGCTGAAGAAAAAATGCCCCTTGGCATGATGCTGCCACCACCATGCTTGACTGTGAGGATAGTGTTCTTTTGGTGATGTGCAGTGTTGTTTTTGGCGCCAAACGTATCTTTTGGAATTATCTCCAAAAAGTTCAACCTTGGTTTCATCAGACCATAAGACCTTTTCCCACATGCTTTTGGGAGACTTCAGATGTGTTTTTGCAAAATGTAGCCTGGCTTGGATGTTTTTCTTCGTAAGAAAAGGCTTTCGTCTTGCCACTCTACCCCATAGCCCAGACATATGAAGAATACGGGAGATTGTTGTCACATGTACCACACAGCCAGTACTTGCCAGATATTCCTGCAGCTCCTTTAATGTTGCTGTAGGCCTCTTGGTCGCCTCCCAGACCAGTTTTCTTTTTCGTCTTTTAATCAATTTTGGAGAGAAGTCCAGTTCTTGGTAATGTCACTGTTGTGCCATATTTTGTCTACTTGATGATGACGGTCTTCACTGTGTTCCACGGTATATCTAATGCCTTGGAAATTCTTTTGTCCCCTTCTCCTGACTGATACCTTTTAACAATGAGATCCCTCTGATGCTTTGGAAGCTCTCTGTGGACCATGGCTTCTGCTGTGGGATGCGAGTAAGAAAATTTCAGGAAAGACAAACTAGAGCAGCGGAACTTTATTTGGGGTTAATCAGAGGCACTTTACATGATGGCCGGTGTATGCTGACTCCTATTTAACAGGATTGTCAATGTGATTGCTTAATTCTGAACACAGCTACATCCCCCAGTTATAAGAGGGTGTGCACACTTATGCAACCACATTATTTTAGTTTTTTTTTCTTGCCTCCACCTAAAAGATTTCAGTTTGTTTTTCAATTGAGTGGCACAGTTTATAGGTCACATTAAAGGTGGAAAAAGTTCTGAAATTATTTATCTTTGTCTCTTTTTTTTACATAACAGAAACCTGAAATTTTAACAGGGGTGTGTAGACTTTTTATATTACTGTATGTGCAGCTGGCCTTAAACACACCTTACATACCCACCTAGCCACCTCACGACACGTGACTTCCTTTATAAGTGGAAACAATGAAGACGTTAAATTTAGGAAGTGGTACTATAATATGACTCAACCGTGTACTGTTATGTATATTTGGTCACATCACAGCTCATGTTAATTATCTAGTGCATATTGTACCACAGACTGCTTTTATCACTTGAACTCTCTTTTATTTTTTTTAACAAAGATTGAACAAACATGATATTTTGTTACATGTATACAATTATAAATACAGTACAATCTAGTATACAAACTTTATAAATAAAACATAATATATAACTTATATTTATATACTATATTCTGTAACTTTATAAAATAAAAATTTCTAAACAACAAAACAAGAACTTTTAGAATGGTACATGGGTTGCCAGTGCCACTTCTAACTTAACACCAATAATATATTTTTAGATACATAGTTGACAAACAGTTGAAGTGGTACCACATTTTGCATTTTGAGCATTCCACCATTTTGCTCTTTTGGTCGATGGATCTTGCAAGTGCAATAATTGCTGAGTGTAAATTTCCTTGACAAATATTTAGCATGTGGCTTTCTCAATTTACAATGTGGAAATACTGACAGTGACTGTGTCAATAGCAAACAGCCCACAATCATTAGATCCGGTCTGTTTCTGAAATATTAAGCATTCAAGCTCAAGGATAGAGTATTCACCCATAAAAAAAAAAATCACTGTACATATGTATTATTTTTTTTTTCAAACTCTCTGTAAGTTCACATGTTTTCATTGAGTCATACATTTTTAACACTGTCTGACAGCCATGTGACACTAGCCAGTGCGCTCCAACATGGTGTATTTGTACAATTTCGTCTGTCTTTTTTACTTTCTCAACCTGACCATGGGCAAGTAACACAGTATCAAATAGCCCAGCCTAACGTGGGTTCTTGGATGACAAAAGATACTGGCAGATATTAATTATTTTGTCATCTAACCATTTATCTTGTTCTACCATCCTTTTTTCTGCATACGTGAGACGTATACCATGTATTATTACCCAGGTATCATTCTCTTGTCTGAGACTAATGTCAGATCTGTTGGCTGGGCTGGTCATCATTATGTCCTCTTCCACACTCTCCCAAACATCTTCTCTGAGATCCTCCACTTTTGCGCCAACCCTTTGGTAGGCTGGGTACTTTGGTCGACCATATTTGCGTATCGGTAGCGGCTTAAATTTTTCAGTTTGGTTATGTTTTTTGGGCGACTCTGTCAAAGGCAATCCAGGCTCTTTTGGTATAAGAGTTGTTAATTTTTGAAGTCATTCTTCTAGGTCTTGTTGTATGACATGCAAATCTCCTACTTCCTGAATTAAAAATAAAGAATCAGAAATTTTTTTGGTCAGTTGATTGCAGTTTCTAATTAAAACCATTCTCAATGCTCTCCTTCTAGGTGGTAGGTCAAGTACATGTTCAGGCAGTGGTAGTTGGAAGTCATGCACATTACAGCATTCCTCCACTTTTTCTCAAACGTATTCTTCAAAACATTGCTAATCCAGTGAAAATTAGTACGAATTACACAGTCTGTCCCATCAGCCATCAATACATTTAAAAATGCAACACATGTGTTTGCACGGGAGTAAAAATATAACCCAGTCATCACATGTGCAGCTCGGGGTTGGTCCACCTAAATTGACTATATATTTTCGATCTGTCTCAGTTTCACTTTTCAAATGAAACAAACCAGTAGAACTTTTTACACATTCAATATGATTTATGATGTCAAGTGTGCTGTACTTTTGCCGATCCTGCTTCTAGTCCTGAATGAATCCCGCGCATGCTGCTCCTTACCTCCATCATTTAGAGAGGCAGTGATTATCTTGGTCTTAAAAAAGGAGAAGGATCCATGTGATATGGGGTCATATAGACCCATATCACTTTTAAATACGGACTACAAGATCTTTGCTAAAATTTTGGCCAATCGTCTAAAAGGGGTTATAGCGGGTTTGGTACACCCTAACCAGACGGGTTTTATCCCGGGACGGCAAATACAGATGAGTCTATATAGGGTGTATTTGAATTTGTCTGTTGGGGGTAGTATAGACCACTCCATTCTGTCTCTAGACGCCGCAAAAGGAGTGGTCCTTCTTGTGGGCTACAATGTCCCATTTTGGCCTTGGGGATTCGTTCCAGGAAATGACTCAAATGTTATATGTACAGCCAGTTGCATCTATCAGTGTCAATGGTATCAGCTCCTCCCCTGTTATGATGCGGAGAGGGATGAGACAGGGTTGTCCCCTGTCTCCTCTCCTCTTCGCTCTCTTTATTGAACCATTGGCTTCCCGGATTCGTTTAGATAATCGTATAGATGGGTTTGGGGTGGCGGGAGTGGGTGAAAAAATAAGCTTATATGCCGATGACGTGATTCTGTTCCTAGATCAGGGATGGAAAATCCTCTCGTATGTCATAGAGGTAATAGAAGATTATGGCAAATTAGCAGGTTATAGAATTAATTGGCCAAATTCATCGCTCCTCCCGTTAAACCGCAAAGCTGTAGATGAGGGGAGTGGAGTTCGTGTTTTGGCTCCTAATGATACTTTGGATTATTTGGGGGTTAAGATTGGGGTCCCTATAAATAGGTTTTATGATCTTAATCTGGCCCCGGTTTTGAATAAAGTTAGGGACAAAATCAGCGCTTGGCGGAAATTGATATTGGCACAGACGGACCGTATAGCTTTGATTAAAATGATTATCTTACCGTTAGTTTTGTTTCCGTTGTGTGCCTCCCCTATTTGGATAGATGATATTTTCTTTCATAGGTTGGAGACTATGATTAATGATTTAATTTGGGGAAGGAAGAGGGTGCGTATAAAGCAGAGATATCTATGGCTGTCGGAGGCAGATGGTGGGCTGTCATTACCTTTTTTTCAAGGTTATTTTTTATGTGCACAGATTCAGCACTGTTTTTCTAAAGAGAGGTTACTTTCACGTTATTTGACAAAAGTTTTTGATAAACCAGTGGAGAATATCTTTGCATGTTTGGAGACTGGGTTTATGGGAATGAGGAGGTCCTTGCTGATCCCCTGCTCACTGCAGAGGATTTGGAACAGATTGAAGAAGATCCTTAAATCTTCCATTCCGTTTGGTTTCACCCCTCTGTGGGAGAACAGGGGGCTGGAGGAGTTCTTCAAAATTACAGATTTTGGTTATTGGTTACGTAGTGGTATTAATAGAGTGTCCGACCTTTTTTATATGGGTCGTTTCAAATCACTTTTGGAATTTGGTTTTTTAGATAGTTCACCATTAGACCTATTTATGTATTCACGTTTGAAACATATATTTGAAACCTCTAGGAATAGGGGTGTTATTTTTTCACGAGAGAATATATTTTTTGATTTTTGTGACGCTCAGAAGTATGAAAAAGTGAAGCTATCTAGACTTTACGCAAAACTCCGAACGGCACTGGCAACTGTAACACCTTTTAAAAGTACAGATAAGTGGGAGCAAAAGCTGAATTGCCCCCCACTACAGTGGTCTACTATTTATAGGAATGTGAAAAAGGCGACAGTTTCCAGTGCGCATAGGTTAATTCAATTTAAGATACTCCATAGACTGTATTGTACGCCTAAAACCCAAGGAAAATTTCCCCAAAATAAAGATAGGGATTGCTGCTGCTCTAAATGTGGATATGTTAATGCAAACTATGTTCATCTGCTTTGGAGCTGCAGCAAAATAAGAAGTTATTGGGATGAGGTTTTCGCTACCCTACAAAAGGAGAGTTCAATGAACTATAACCCGGGAATTTTGATAGTGATTTTTGGGGATTATGGGTCAGAAGTGGAAGTCCCGCCTCAGGCTAGACGGATTTGGATGCGGGGATTGATGGTTGCTAAGGCTATATTGTTAAAGTATTGGGGCTCTGTCTCCCCGCCCTCAATAAGGGAGTGGGGTTCATACCTCCAAAGAATTAAGGTATATGAGGACATTGAAAGGAAACGGAGAGTTGCACGCATAGCTGCATAGCTATAACTAATACTGATACTATTCTATATAATAATGAATGGAGTGACGGCAGCCAATGGGGGGGGGGGGGGGGGTTATATAGTTTATTATTATATAATACTTTGAGGGTGTCCTTAGGATGTTGTGTAGAATTTTTCTTGTAATGACGTCTATGATTGCCATGCTGGGCACACCGCTGTGATTAATATTGTTTTATGTATTAATATTATGACTTGGAAAATAAAAATATATATTTATAAAAAAAAAAAAAAAGTGTGCTGCTCAGTCGGCTTATAATATGACAAATTATTTCTCTTGGCCGATTTCTCAAAAAGACTGGAATAGTGGCATCGAATTTCCTTTAAAATTCAGAACTTTGTACGCTCAGCTCTACATACCTGTGTTTAAAAATAAAATTATACATATTATTACTACTTTTCAATTTAAACTTTCAAATAATAAACATTCTTTTGTGCCTAATTCACAAACTGTAGTATATTTTTTATAATTTTTTTAACTTATTTTTATTTCTTCATTAATTTATTTTTAATAATGTATATTTAACATGGATTATACATCACCATAATGTATAATCAATGTTAAATATGCATTATTGAAAATAAATTAATGAAGAGATAAAAAAAAGTTAAAAAAATTCAAAAAAAAATTAAAAAAAAATACTACAGTTTGTGAATTAGGCACAAAAATACCTCTAGAATACTAAAAACAATAACAATAAATTCTTGTCAGGCCTTGCCCTGTGAAGATCTGACAGACTTGCTACACGTGAGTCTATCTGACAGTTTGTTCTGTTTCTCTTTGTTGTGGTTTTGGGCAGGATCCAACCTCCCCACAGGTTCTGCTCATTAGTAGGGATGAGCGAACTCGAACTGTATAGTTCGGGTTCGTACCGAATTTTTGGGTGTCCGTGACACGGACCCGAACCCGGACATTTTCGTAAAAGTCCGAGTTCGGGTTCGGTGTTCGTCGCTTTCTTGGCGCGTTTGTGACGCTTTCTTGGCGCTTTTTGAAAGGCTGCAAAGCAGCCAATCAACAAGCGTCATACTACTTGCCCCAAGAGGCCGTCACAGCCATGCCTACTATTGGCATGGCTGTGATTGGCCAGAGCACCATGTGACCCAGCCTCTATTTAAGCTGGAGTCACATAGCGCCGCCCGTCACTCTGCTCTGATTAGCGTAGGGAGAGGTTGCGGATGCGACAGTAGGGCGAGATTAGGCAGATTAACTCCTCCAAAGGACTTGATTAATCGATCGATCTGCAGCTGTGCATCATTGAGCTGCTGAAATTCAATTGCTCACTCACTGTTTTAAGGCTGCCCAGACCGTTTGTCAGTCACTTTTTTCTAGGGTGATCGGCGGCCATTTTGTGTCTTGTGCGGTGCTGCGACCAAGTGCATCAAAGCTGCGACCAAGTGCATTTAACCCTCAATGGTGTGGTTGTTTTTTGGCTAAAGCCTACATCAGGGTGAAGCTGTCACACCAAGTGCATTTAACCAGCAATAGTCTGTTCATTTTTTGGCCATATACTACATCAGGGGCAAGCTGCGCCTGTCACCAAGTGCATTTAACCCTCAGTAGTGTGGTTGTTTTTTGGCTAAAGCCTACATCAGGGTGAAGCTGTCACACCAAGTGCATTTAACCAGCAATAGTCTGTTCATTTTTTGGCCATATACTACATCAGGGGCAAGCTGCGCCCGTCACCAAGTGCATTTAACCCTCAGTAGTGTGGTTGGTCAAGCTGTCACACCAAGTGCATTTAACCAGCAATAGTGTGGTTATTTTTTGGCCATATCCCAGTCTAATTCTGTCACTAAATCCATACCGGTCACCCAGCGCCTAAATACTAGGCCTCAAATTTATATCCCGCTAAATCTGTCGTTACCGCTGTACTGTTGTGGCTGGGCAAGTTATTTAGTGTCCGTCAAAGCACATTTTTTGTTCAGGGTTGAAATACAATTCCCAATTTAGCAATTTCATAATTTTGTGGTTTCTGCTATATCAGAGCTATTTGAAATCTATCCCTAAAAGGGTATATAATATTCAAGGTGCACATAGGGTCATTCAGAATAACTTCACACACACGCTTCTGTGCATTTCCAAGTCTAATTCTGTCACTAAATCCATACCGGTCACCCAGCGCCTAAATACTAGGCCTCAAATTTATATCCCGCTGAATTTGAATACAATACATTGGGCCAAATAATATTTTTGTTGTTGTGGTGAACCATAACAATGAGGAAAACATCTAGTAAGGGACGCGGACGTGGACATGGTCGTGGTGGTGTTAGTGGACCCTCTGGTGCTGGGAGAGGACGTGGCCGTTCTGCCACATCCACACGTCCTAGTGTACCAACTACCTCAGGTCCCAGTAGCCGCCAGAATTTACAGCGATATATGGTGGGGCCCAATGCCGTTCTAAGGATGGTAAGGCCTGAGCAGGTACAGGCATTAGTCAATTGGGTGGCCGACAGTGGATCCAGCACGTTCACATTATCTCCCACCCAGTCTTCTGCAGAAAGCGCACAGATGGCGCCTGAAAACCAACCCCATCAGTCTGTCACATCACCCCCATGCATACCAGGGAAACTGTCTCAGCCTCAAGTTATGCAGCAGTCTCTTATGCTGTTTGAAGACTCCGCTGGCAGGGTTTCCCAAGGGCATCCACCTAGCCCTTCCCCAGCGGTGGAAGACATAGACTGCACTGACGCACAACCACTTATGTTTCCTGATGATGAGGACATGGGAATACCACCTCAGTATGTCTCTGATGATAACGAAACACAGGTGCCAACTGCTGCGTCTTTCTGCAGTGTGCAGACTGAACAGGAGGTCAGGGATCAAGACTGGGTGGAAGACGATGCAGGGGACGATGAGGTCCTAGACCCCACATGGAATGAAGGTCGTGCCACTGACTTTCACAGTTCGGAGGAAGAGGCAGTGGTGAGACCAAGCCAACAGCGTAGCAAAAGAGGGAGTAGTGGGCAAAAGCAGAACACCCGCCGCCAAGAGACTCCGCCTGCTACTGACCGCCGCCATCTGGGACCGAGCACCCCAAAGGCAGCTTCAAGGAGTTCCCTGGCATGGCACTTCTTCAAACAATGTGCTGACGACAAGACCCGAGAGGTTTGCACGCTGTGCCATCAGAGCCTGAAGCGAGGCATTAACGTTCTGAACCTGAGCACAACCTGCATGACCAGGCACCTGCATGCAAAGCATGAACTGCAGTGGAGTAAACACCTTAAAACCAAGGAAGTCACTCAGGCTCCCCCTGCTACCTCTTCTGCTGCTGCCGCCTCGGCCTCTTCCTCTGCCTGGGTGCTGGGCCTAAATTTATGAAAATGGACTCTTACAGTTGTGGGTGACGTGAAGCCTGATTCTCTGCTATGACATGAAGACTGATTCTCTGCTGACATGAAGCCAGATTGTCTGTTACGGGACCTCTCTCCTCTGCCTGGGTGCTGGGCCTAAATTTATGACAATGGACTGTTGCAGTGGTGGGTAACGTGAAGCCTGATTCTCTGCTATGACATGAAGACTGATTCTCTGCTGACATGAAGCCAGATTGTCTGTTACGGGACCTCTCTCCTCTGCCTGGGTGCTGGGCCTAAATTTATGAAAATGGACTCTTACAGTGGTGGGTGACGTGAAGCCTGATTCTCTGCTATGACATGAAGACTGATTCTCTGCTGACATGAAGCCAGATTGTCTGTTACGGGACCTCTCTCCTCTGCCTGGGTGCTGGGCCTAAATTTATGACAATGGACTGTTGCAGTGGTGGGTGACGTGAAGCCTGATTCTCTGCTATGACATGAAGACTGATTCTCTGCTGACATGAAGCCAGATTGTCTGTTACGGGACCTCTCTCCTCTGCCTGGGTGCTGGGCCTAAATTTATGAAAATGGACTCTTACAGTGGTGGGTGACGTGAAGCCTGATTCTCTGCTATGACATGAAGACTGATTCTCTGCTGACATGAAGCCAGATTGTCTGTTACGGGACCTCTCTCCTCTGCCTGGGTGCTGGGCCTAAATTTATGAAAATGGACTGTTGCAGTGGTGGGTGACGTGAAGCCTGATTCTCTGCTATGATATGAAGACTGATTCTCTGCTGACATGAAGCCAGATCCTCTGTTACGGGACCTCTCTCCTCTGCCTGGGTGCTGGGCCTAAATATCTGACAATGGACTGTTGCATTGGTGGCTGACGTTAAGCCTGATTCTCTGCTATGACATGCAGACTAATTCTCTGCTGACATGAAGCCAGATTGTCTGCTACGGGACCTCTCTCCTCTGCCTGGGTGCTGGGCCTAAATTTATGAAAATGGACTCTTACAGTGGTGGGTGACGTGAAGCCTGATTCTCTGCTATGACATGAAGACTGATTCTCTGCTGACATGAAGCCAGATTGTCTGTTACGGGACCTCTCTCCTCTGCCTGGGTGCTGGGCCTAAATTTATGACAATGGACTGTTGCAGTGGTGGGTGACGTGAAGCCTGATTCTCTGCTATGACATGAAGACTGATTCTCTGCTGACATGAAGCCAGATTGTCTGTTACGGGACCTCTCTCCTCTGCCTGGGTGCTGGGCCTAAATTTATGAAAATGGACTCTTACAGTGGTGGGTGACGTGAAGCCTGATTCTCTGCTATGACATGAAGACTGATTCTCTGCTGACATGAAGCCAGATTGTCTGTTACGGGACCTCTCTCCTCTGCCTGGGTGCTGGGCCTAAATTTATGACAATGGACTGTTGCAGTGGTGGGTGACGTGAAGCCTGATTCTCTGCTATGACATGAAGACTGATTCTCTGCTGACATGAAGCCAGATTGTCTGTTACGGGACCTCTCTCCTCTGCCTGGGTGCTGGGCCTAAATTTATGAAAATGGACTCTTACAGTGGTGGGTGACGTGAAGCCTGATTCTCTGCTATGACATGAAGACTGATTCTCTGCTGACATGAAGCCAGATTGTCTGTTACGGGACCTCTCTCCTCTGCCTGGGTGCTGGGCCTAAATTTATGAAAATGGACTGTTGCAGTGGTGGGTGACGTGAAGCCTGATTCTCTGCTATGATATGAAGACTGATTCTCTGCTGACATGAAGCCAGATCCTCTGTTACGGGACCTCTCTCCTCTGCCTGGGTGCTGGGCCTAAATATCTGACAATGGACTGTTGCATTGGTGGCTGACGTTAAGCCTGATTCTCTGCTATGACATGCAGACTAATTCTCTGCTGACATGAAGCCAGATTGTCTGCTACGGGACCTCTCTCCTCTGCCTGGGTGCTGGGCCTAAATTTATGAAAATGGACTGTTGCAGTGGTGGGTGACGTGAAGCCTGATTCTCTGCTATGATATGAAGACTGATTCTCTGCTGACATGAAGCCAGATTGTCTGTTACGGGACCTCTCTCCTCTGCCTGGGTGCTGGGCCTAAATATCTGACAATGGACTGTTGCAGTGGTGGGTGACGTGAAGTTAAGTTTTTATTTCCTCCGTGCCCCCGCATGGCAACGTTCTACTGCCTCCCTAAATTGCATAAGGGGGTCAATCCACTCAGGGGACGACCCATAGTCTCTGGGGTGGACAACCTATGCCAAAATGCAGGGATTTACGTAGATAAAATTCTGGCTCCATTTGTGACTACACTACCATCTTACACTCGTGACACGACAGACCTCCTGAAACGGTTGGAGGGCATTTACACAGAGGCAAATAGCCTATTGGCCAGTATAGACGTGGAGGCACTCTACTCTAGCATTCCACATCCACTAGGCCTCAAGGCCGTCGAACATTTTCTGAGTAGTAGAGGTCGTCAGTATCGCGCCCACAGTCTGTTCATTCTCCGTCTGTTGGAGTTCACGCTTACTCACAACGTGTTCTCCTTCAACGGCAGGATCTACCACCAGCTCAGGGGCACCGCGATGGGGAGCCCCTGTGCCCCATCGTATGCTAATTTGTTCCTGGGCTGGTGGGAAGAAACCCTGGTATTCACAGACACCGGATCTGTACTTCTGGACTCTGTGGGACTGTGGGCGCGATACATTGACGACATCTTCATCCTCTGGAACAGTGATGAAGTATCTTTCTGCTCTCTGGTGAAAGCGCTTAACATCAACAATATAGGTCTTCGCTTCACCAGCGAGAATAACTCTGCTCAGTTACCATTTTTGGACGTCCTTATCTCCAAAACAGCGGAGGGAGAACTGACCACGACGGTGTACAGGAAGCCCAGCTCAACCAACAACTTGCTTAGGTGGGAAAGCAGTCACCCGCTCCCGCTTAAGAAAGGCATCCCAAAAGGCCAGTACCTCCGCCTTAGGAGAAACTGTTCCTCCAAAAAGGAATTTATTCGTCAGGCTGCGGATCTACGTCTGAGATTCCTTCAGAGGGGATACCCTGATAGGGTATTGCGATTGGCTTTCAGAGCAGCACTCCAGGTAGACCGTACAGACCTTCTAATTCCTAAATCCCACCAGGAGCAGACGGGTAATCTTATCCGCCTGATCAGCACCTTTAACCGTGCAGCACCTGAAATTCGCAATATCCTATCCCAAAATTGGGGCGTCCTCATGATGGATCCAGATCTTAGAGAGGTCCTAGGACCCCACCCTAATATCACCTACCGCAGGGGCCGTAACCTCCGTGACAGATTGGTCTCAAGTGAATTTATACCGCCCATACCCGCGGGAACCGCCTGGCTGCAGTCAAACATCAAAGGCTGTTACAGATGCAGTGGGTGCATTGCATGCAGCCACCTGCAAACAGGCAGGACCTTTTGCAGTAATAACACCGGCAAGGTCTATACTATTAACCATTTTATCAATTGTAAGACCCGGGGGGTGATTTACCGCCTAGCCTGCGAATGCGGCAAGGAATATGTTGGCAAGACCATCCGAGAGTTTCGCAGGCGGGTGGGTGAACACCTCAACGACATTTCAAAGAGTAAGGACACGCCTATAGCCAACCATATCCGTACCCATCACAACGGCACTGCCCATGTGACTTTCATGGGCATTGACCGGGTCCTCCCGCCGCGTCGCGGAGGTGATTGGGACTGGCTAATCCTGCAGCGTGAACTCCGCTGGATATACTACCTTAAATCCATGACACCACTGGGGCTCAATGAACAGCTTAATTTTAGCTGCTTTCTGTGAACAGTTTATGACACTATATCGGCTTTATTGTTCAGCCCCTCTGTTTCATTGATTGATTTTTTCTCAATATGACGATTATTTCTCATCATTATAATTTTATTCATTTAGTCACAATTTTTCCTTGTCCTGTGGACCTCCTGATCTCTCTGCCGGCTCTCTGGCACTGCATATGGGCCTCCTTGCTTATGTCATTCCTCCCAATCAAGCTCTGAGGTTGAGAGCATTTCTCTCTCCCCTTTGTTCTTGAGACCGCTGACACGCAGGTCTCACATTAGGAAGCCAGACCCGCCCCCAGTCGCTTTACCTTTCCCTCTCCTCCTCTTCTGCGTGTGCTCGCGGCGCCCTCGGCTGGCGTCTGCGTTCCACGTGCGTTCCACCTGACTCCGCCTCCGTTCCTGGGGTGCGTCTGCTGTGGCGGCATGTGGAGCGCACACGCCCCCCGACGCTGCGCTCCAGCGCACGCAGATCTGCGGCTCACATGTTTCAGCCTCCCGGTCCCCATGTGACATTCGGAGGGGGCGTGCCTGTGAAAAGGCGCGCTCTGGCTCCCCATTTAAACGGCACTTCTTAGGATTAACAGTGCTGACAGCCCCTTATTTCATACCCTTGATTTGGGCCCCACAGTGACCGCATTTCGCCGTTCTGGCATCCTCATTTATGTGTCTGGACAGCCCACTGGCCATCCAGCATTTGCGGTCCCACTTGTAGGATTTTTTGGTCCAGTCCCACTGGCCTGGCCACTGCACCCGGAGTCTAAACAGGCCCCATTGGACCTTTTTGGCAGTTCTAAACAGGTACTCTTTCTGTTTTACTGCTACAAGCTCCCACTGCTGCGGCTAGTCCCCGCCACAGGCCTAGCTAACAGCATTTTTTCGCCTCTCAGGCACTAAGTGCCTGCTAGCCCATTTTTTCACGTCCCCTGATGAGTTAGTCTAAACTGAAACGTGACACGTCGGGACATTGCTAGGGCTTACTAGGGACACCGGCCCCACCAGGGTCAGGTATCCGGACGGGGTCGCTCCTTGCGGAGCAAGCACTCCGTATAGGTAGGTAGGGTCGATTAGCCCCTCCCCCATCACTAGGGACACACTAGGGATTAAGTTTCCTGACCCTGCCCACCGTCCATGACCTTCGGTATCATCCTCACTGCACGAAGTTCTGTAACCAGCACCAGCACCCGCCGTGAACCGGACTCCGTACCTGTGACCGTGTCACCCAGGTTCCACCTACCGAGATCGGCCCACTCATCTACCATCCGGGTGAGAACGTTCCATTCTTTGATATTGGTGCTCATTCGTGCATTTGTGTTTGGCCCATTCGGGCACGTCTACTTGATATTTATTGTTTTCCTTTTTTTGTGCCATTTTTTCTAATTGATTACTATTAAATGCTAAGTTTTAATCCCTTTGATCCCCTCAATGGATCAGGTCATATAACTCATTTAATTTGGGATATTTGGTCAAGACTTCAAGCTTGACTTGTGCAATTTTTTGTGGGTGACGTGAAGCCTGATTCTCTGCTATGACATGAAGACTGATTCTCTGCTGACATGAAGCCAGATTGTCTGTTACGGGACCTCTCTCCTCTGCCTGGGTGCCAGGGCCTAAATATCTGAGAATGGACTGTTCCAGTGGTGGGTGACGGGAAGCCAGATTCTCTGCTATGGGACCTCTCTCCAATTGATTTTGGTTAATTTTTATTTATTTAATTTTAATTCATTTCCCTATCCACATTTGTTGGGGATTTATCTACATGTTGCTGCCTTTTGCAGCCCTCTAGCCCTTTCCTGGGCTGTTTTACAGCCGTTTTAGTGCCGAAAAGTTCGGGTCCCCATTGACTTCAATGGGGTTCGGGTTCGGGACGAAGTTCGGATCGGGTTCGGATCCCGAACCCGAACATTTTCGGGAGGTTCGGCCGAACTTCTCGAACCCGAACATCCAGGTGTTCGCTCAACTCTACTCATTAGCTATTTGGTGGTGCTATTTATACCCGCCTCTCACTATAGCCCTTGCGGTTTATAATTGCTTCTGGAGTTCTCTGCTGGTGTTTGGTGGATCTCCTGCTCCCCGTCCGTCTTAAGCTAAGTCCTACTCCTTCCCTTTTGTTGTGTGTTCTGGCTAGGCCTCAGGAAGACGCTGGTTCCTGCACCTTGTGCTAGGAACCGGTTGTCTTATCTCCTGCTCCCTAGCTGAGGGTTTGTTTCAATTTCAGCTAGGCTTAGGTTCCAGCGCATGAGCACTTCCACCTTCAGGATTTGCTCATGTTGTCAGCAGTCAGGGAAAGGCTCAGGGATTGTCAGGTGGTGACCTTTCCCTGTTTCCTAGCTTTGGGGCCTAGCCTGGTGTTTTTGTTAATTTTGTTGTATTTGCTTCCCTTCCCTAAACTACAGATATACCATCGCTAAAGCTCCCTTCAGACTCGCGTGAGCGCATAGCGATATCCAATTTCATTACCAAACTCGAAGCACGTAAATAGAGTGAGAAAATTCAGGGTGCAATTTAGGTTTGTGAACACCAGATGGTGCATGGAACTACATGGCTAACCCTTCTCCCGCACCCTTCTCCACTGAGCCAGAGTATGAGTCTCTCCGATCCTTAGTCCGCTAATATAGTCTCCCCAGCTTTAGTGTAGATATCCCCGATATCTTAATTATGTGATAGAGAGAAGATCTATATTTTAATTGCAGGGATATCTACACTAAATCTGCTAATAGAAGGTGTACTATACATACATAGTGATGTATAGGTAATAAAAATATTTAACTTGTCTTTATTTAAATTATAGAAGAGCTGTATGCTGGCGGTATGCGCCGGTGACAAGCGCGATGTGGCAGCAGGAGGAGCGCAGTCCCGCTGTGTGTCTATAATAATATTAATAAACTGTTACTTTATTCAATAGTCAATTCAGCTAAGGAGTTAACATTGGGACTCTGGAACTTGGGAGATGGTGCTATGGTAGGTTCAGGCGGGGAGAGATTTCGATGTGGACATATATATATATGTAGCTGGCAATCATAGATCTTGTGTAGTAGTTATCTTCTCACTACAGTACTATTATATGGTAGTAATAAAATGTGCAATTTATTTTTCTATTTTTTTGTTATCTTTTTCTATGTTTTTTTTAAAATAAGGATACAGGGATTTTTGTCATTTTATGCACAGTATATTATTAAAAAAAATAAATAGATTAATATTTTATATACAGAGCTGACCATCAATCCTATATTTAAATATATGCAAAAGGGTAGGCACAGTACTTTCTTATTTAATCTGTTTTGTCCATAGTGATAGTGCCAACATTACAATAAAAGATGGACACTTTACTTTCAGTGAGTCCACGATCTCGAGATAACACCAGTTTGTTTGTTTTTTACCTTCTACCTTACTACAGTATTTAAATAAATAGTCATTCATACTGGGTACAGATTATGTCACTGAGCTCTCCGTTTATGCATATAGAGAAAAACAAATAATATACATTATATCTTCTTATTAACGAAGATAGAAAATATAGCGCTATATTCTCTATCTTAGTTAATTCTAGCAAGCCAACCAATACAATATATCATTTACAGTATTAAGGACCGCTTACGGTGTCTCCAAGAAGTCCTGAGAAAGTCATAATAAGGAGACAAGACAAAGGCCAATCGTACTGTAAGCTTTGTACGTTTGTCACAGAGCTCCAGAACACTCAGGGTTAATAAAAAAAATTATGATATCATTGGTTCCAGAAGTCACATCGCCCTACCTTGCCCAATCAGATTAAAAACTATGTTTCATTCTGTGAATGAAACCTAATTTTTAATGTGCGTGGGCAGGGGTGGGCATGTGACTTGTTTTTGTTTTTATTTTTATTTATTATTATTTGTTTTTCTCTGTATACATCAATATATATTTGGCATATCCAAAGCTACAGGTTGTCTGTTATCACTATGAGGGAGTGGTCTATTGTGGTGGAACTACAAGTGCCAGCATACATCATTAATACTGCCATTATGTCTTTAGATCTGTGATACAAGTGGATTAGATTTGGATAACACCTGGTGATACATTGTACAGGATTTTTTGCGGTCTACTGCATACAGATATATAATGGAGCGGTGTGTACAGATATATAATGAAGTGTTGTATACAGATATGTAATGGAGCAGTGCACAGTATACAAATATATAATGTAGTGGATACAGAGTGTAATCCAACATTAAGAATAGCAAGAATAGGTGTGGGAATTATTATATGGTAGTAATAAGTGCTATTACTTGATAGTAATAAGTCCCAGCATACATCATTAATAAAAGTGCAGCTCTCCAGTGTCACTTGTACTTGAAGGGCAGGCACTTCATCATTTCTGAGGGTGCGGAGTTAGGTTAATATACATACTATATACACTCAGAAAGATACCATGGATAAATAAAATAAAAATAATAAAACTTCCCCCCTCTATTTCTGGTTTGGTGTTACACATTTGGTGTGTTACCCCCCCCAGCTAAACAAAGTACTATATGCACTACGGTTTTTTTTTCTTTGAGAACAAAAGAGGATAACTAATTGTTTAACTAATGCCCCTGCAGTCTTTCAGCACTTTATAAATAACATTTTTCATCCTTTGGTGGGGAGGTTTGTTGTTATTTACCTCAATGACATACTTATTTATTCTCCCGATATGAAGACCCATCAGGATCATTTGAGACAAGTGTTATTGATCCTTCGGGAGAATAGATTGTATGCTAAGTTGGAAAAATGTATGTTTGCTGTTCAGGAGCTGCCGTTTTTGGGGTACTTGCTTTCTGCCTCCTGCTTTCGTATGGATCCCGAAAAGGTCCGTGCGGTACTGGAATGGGATCGGCCAGAGAATCAGAAAGCCCTGATGAGGTTTTTAGGATTTACGAATTACTACAGAAAATGAATCTTGAATTATTCCACCATTGTCAAACCTCTGGCAGATATGTCTAGAAAGGGCACTGACTTCTCTGTCTGTTTGGATGAGGCATTACAGGCTTTTTCTGCTATTAAGAAATGTTTTGCTTCTGCTCTCATTCTGATGCAGCCTGATGTGTCTCAATCCTTCATTGTGGAGGTTGATGCATCAGAAGTAGGTGTTGGAGCAGTCTTGTCGCAGGGTCCCTCTCCCAGCAAATGGCCTCCGTGTGCTTTTTTCTCCAAGAAACTCTCGGCCGCTGAAAGAAATTATGATGTGGGGAATAGAGAGTTGTTGGCCATCAAATTGGCCTTTGAAGAGTGACATAATTGGCTGGAAGGGGCTAATCTTCCGATTACGGTATTTACTGACCATAAGAATCTGGGTTACCTGCAATCTGCTAAGCGTTTGAATCCTAGGCAGGCTAGATGGTCATTGTTTTTTACTAGGTTAAATTTTGTGGTCACTTATAGCCCGGGGCTTAAAATAGTCAAGTCGGATGCGTTGTCACGTAGCTTTCCTGGGGGGGGGGGGGAGAGTCAGAGGATCCCTCTCCAATTTTGGCTGATGGGGTGGTGTTTTCAGCCCTTTACTCCAAGCTGGAGACAGAAGTGTTGGGGGCCCAAGAGGAGGCACCTGATTCTTGTCCTCCAGGCAAGTTGTTTGTTCCCTCTGAACTGCGATACAAAGTGTTCAAGGAACATCATGATACTGTCCTTGCGGGACATCCTGGGAGTAGATCCACAGTAGATCTTATTTCTCAGAGATTCTGGTGGCCTGGGTTGCGTAAAGATGTTGAAGGTTATGTAGCAGCTTGTGAGACCTGTGCTCGTGCAAAGGTGGCTCACACGCGGCCATTGGGATCTCTTCTTCCTTTGTCCATCCCATCTTGTCCTTGGACGCATTTGTCAATGGACTTTATTACTGATTTGCCGAGTTCTTCTGGCAAAACTGTGATTTTGGTGGTAGTGGACCGCTTTAGCAAGATGGCTCACTTTGTATCATTATCAGGTTTGCCCAATGCGAAAACCCTTGCTCAGGTCTTTACTGATAACATTGTGAAACTACATGGCATTCTCTCTGATGTGGTGTGTGATAGGGGGACTCAATTTGTTTCCAGGTTTTGGAGGGCGTTTTGTTCTCGCCTGGGTATTCAGTTTTATTTCTCTTCGGCACTCTTCGGCCTTTCATCCTCAGTCGCACTAACCAAAGCCTGGAGACATATTTGAAGTGTTTTGTCACTGAGAATCAGAATTAGTGGTCATCGTTCTTGTCTTTAGCGGAGTTTGGCTAATAAGTCACCATTTTTTGGCGCATATGGGTTTCACCCTCAGTTTGGTACTTTTTCTGGGACCATTTCTTCTGGGATACCGGAGGAAGAGAGGTTCTCTTCCTCTTTGTCATCTATCTGGCGGAAGATTCTATTCAATTTGAAAAAGATGGGTGAAAGATATAAAAGGATGGCTGACAGGAGACGTATGACTGGTCCGAACCTGTTTGTGGGTGATTTGGTGTGGTTGTCCACTAAGAATATTAAGCTGAAGGTACCCTCTTGGAAATTGGGTCCAAGATTTGTTGACCCTTACAAAATCGCGGCCATTGTCAATCCGGTGGCGTTTTATCTGGAACTTCCGCAGGCCTGGAAGATCCATGATGTATTTCACAGGTCCTTATTGAAAAAGTATGTAAAACCTGCGGAACCATCTCCTTTCCCTCCTCCTTCTGTTTTGGTTGATGGTAATCTGGAATTTCAGATCTCTAGGATCCTCGACTCTTGTGTTCTTCGGGGTTCCCTTCAGTACCTGGTGCATTGGAGGGTATATAGTCCCGAGGAAAGAATGTGGGTTCCGTCTACCGATATTAAAGCTAGCCGCCTTGTGAACGCCTTTCACAGAGCACACCCAGATAGAGTTGGGCCTGGGTGTCCGGAGGTCACCCGTAGAAGGGGGGGGGGGGGTACTGTCACGCTCTGCCCTGTGGGTGGTTTGAGGAGATCTGTCAGAATTGGTGCTCGTGACTCGATCTGATAGTTTGTTTGTTGTGGGTTTGAGCACAGTTCCACCTTCTCCCAGGTGGTGTTCTTTTGGTGATTAGTGAAGCTATTTGTACCTCCCTTTTTCCCTATAGCCTTTGCAGGTTATAGTTCTACCTTGTGCAAGCTTTGGTTGCTTGGTGGATCATCTGCTCCTTCTTGTATCAGATAAGTATTTTCCCTTCTCTTTTCCCTTTTGGTTTCTGTTTGGTCTAGGCCTCTAGTGGGGACGCTAGCGCCTTCGGTGGTAGAAGGCACTGGGTTCTCTTACCCTTTTTCCCTATTGCTGAGGGTCTGTTTAGTGTGTTATAGTCTTAGGCACGGGGACATGTGTATATCTACCATTGATGCACATGGGCTTAGCAGCCTAGGGAAAGTGTTTCAGGGATTGCTCGGAGGTGACCTTGTTTTTCCCTAGCTTGTGGGTCCTAGTCTGTTGTTTAGTTTGTCTTTCAGTTTGCTGTTCCCTTCCCTACCTATCATGACATAAAGGGTGCATTGGAGTGCCGATTCCTTGTAATTTTTGGCAGCCCTTTCACTTAGTGCATAGGCTTTATGAGTGTAGGAGTCCCACTACCTGAACAATTGTACCACAATGTGAATTAGGCCCTCCTTTATGTTTGTTTCCTAACAATTTTTCCTCTAAAATAGATTTTATCTTCGGTGGCGTACTACTCGGACAACATTGTTCCCAGCAGCGACCTGGGAGTCCAAGATCCATCCAGACATCCAGACATCCTCCCCATGCAGTTCCCGGACCATTCCAGTGGTTTTTCCATCAATTTATGACCTTTTCCTATGAACCAGACACCCTCCCTTCTTCAGAGCAGGGGGTACCTGGTTTAATGCTCGGGTTTTCCCATTGACTTCCATTGTGCTCGGGTGCTCTGCCAAGCACCAGAGCATCCCAGAAGTGTTCTACTCAAGCACCCGAGCACTTTGGTGCTCGATCAACAATACATTTGAGTCAAACAGAAAACATGTCAGATCAAACCACGTGTTGCCAGTCTCACTGATTTCCTGCCAAATGTCGCAGGAACGTCCGTGATGCCAATGTTAGTCTGCCTGTGAGTCACGATATATGGCTATACAAGAAATAAAAAATAATTCTTACATTGAGGTGTGACATGTGGACAAGTTTTTCTCATTATCGAATAACAATGCTACATACTGCAGGCTTCATTCAGAAGCCACCAAGGATTTCAGTTTAGCACTCTCTTTAGGCTACTTTCACAGCAGTGTTTTTGCTGGATCCGTAATGGATACTGATGATACAACCATCTGCCTCTGTTATGAACGGGTCCGGTTGTATTATCTTTAACATAGCCAAAACTGATCCGTCATGAATGGATCCGGTTGTATTATGTCTTCTATAGCCATGACGAATCCTCCATGAACACCAATGAAAGTCAATGAGGGACAGATCCATTTTCTATTGTGTCAGAGAAAACGGATGCATTCTGGTGCACTCGGTTTTGTTCAGTTAAGTTTTGTCCCCATTGACAATAAATGGGGACAAAACGGAAGCGTTTTCCCCCGCTATTGAGATCCTCTGACGGGTGTGAAAGTAGTTTTACTTGAACAAGGAAAGTCAGAGTTTGGATAAACTTTCAAAAAAATAAGTGATTATATCTGTCTAAAATATCCTGTTACCCCAATCTTCCATGGCCTTCTTAAGGTACATAAAGAATGTTTCCCTCCCCTCTACATTCAATTATTGCAGGTATTCGTTTTCTATGTGAGAGGTTAAGTGAGTGGGTTGATTCCTATCTTCAGCCCGTGATATACAGAACCCTGGGTAATTTACTTAAGCACTTCAACATCACTTGATAAAATAGAGTAGTTACAATTCTGGTTTATGCCAATTTATCATCATGACGACCGAACATTATGTTTGATTGGGTATCTTTTCTTCAAACAGAAGAGGGCCTCATGGGATCCACATTTTCACCCTTCCCAGCTAATCTTTTTATGTCATTGTGGGAGGGATTTTTTTTTTCTTTTCTGCATCAAATCTTTTCAGGGAGGCTGTTGTTTGGTGTGGGCGCTACATTGACGATGTGCTTTTATTTGGCACCGAGATGCAGTGCTAATACAGAGCTTTTGGATTATGTTAATAATAATGACTGCAATTTGAAATGTACTGGTATCACCCACGTGGCTGAGGTTCACCTTTTGGACTTCACTTTACATGGGGATCCTGTGTATAAATGCATTGTTACATGAATGCATAGGAAACCATTGGCAAGGAATGCCATTTTGGAGACCACATGATGCCATCCTTGTCTTACTAATACTTCCATCCCTTTGGGCGCATATACTAGAATAAAAAAAAAACATGCTGAAATAATCACATATTAAAGAAGTAGGCCTCTGACATGAATGGGAGATTTTTTAAAAGAGCATATAAAAATGGATGCTCTATGTGTGGAAAATCAAAAACACAGACACTCTCTGTTGTTTATCGATGCACCTATAAAGAGGAAAACAGGAACAAAAGTTATTTTTTCCAAAGCCTTTAGCAGAGTTTAATCAGATCAGAAGTACTTTTTCCAAATACTTACATATGCTAATGGTGACGACAAACTATGTGGGATTGGGGAAGAAGGCTGTGCTTGTGTGGCTAAAAGGTGGGGAGTTTTGGTAACATTTTGTCTCCCGGTATGTTTAAAACTCCCTGAAGTGGCGAAATGTGGTTGATCCAAAAAGGTTGTTTCCCTGTGGAGGCAGCCGTTGTGCAGATCAGAAAAGTGATGTTTGTTCACCTTCTCGGAGCACACCACATATAATAAGATCCTGAATCAACTGTGACAGCACATATGTTATGTCATTACAACTAGTGTACAATTAGGAAAATTAAGACAGGCACTTCCAAGTTCCAAACAATTGTCATATATTTCTGAAATCCAAGTGAACTCCTCTGGTGCTTCCAGAGTCATCATGGCTTTTAAACTTCACCGGTTCTCTCAAGACAATATGCTATGGTTAAAGGGGTTCTTCGGAAATTAAGAAAATAAAAATACTTAAATATTAGTTTATTATAAATATATTCCTAATGCCTTTCATTAGTTATAATGGCTCGTTTTATCTGGGGAGCAATCATTAGGAGAAATAAAATGGCCGCCGCCCTGTTAGTACACACAAAACCTGTCCTAATTACACAGGAGGACAAGTTACTTCACAGCACTGAGGTAAAGAGCTGCCTCATCCTCCTCTCTCACTTGTCAGGGATTATGATCCTGAATACAGATAAGGCTACTTTCACAATAGCAGTTTTGCTGGATCCGGCTTTATTATTGTATAATTACAGTTTCTGCAACATTGCAATACAGTTTGTGTTTCAATATTTCCGCATTTAAAAAATCTCTGCTTGCTGCCAGCAAATGGGATATTGACCTACTTATCACAGGCGGCAAATACAGTAGTTAAATTTTTTGTCTAGACAATCAGTTCAAGTTCAGACCTATAAATTTTACCAGCGCTGATAAACTGTAGCAAAGCCTCAAGCCAGGAGAGAGCTTTGTGCTGCTGATGTGTTAAACTAGACTGGTCTAGGCTGGATGCAATTCTAACAACCGCTCAGATGTGAGAAGTATTGGCTGTGTACAGGTTTTCAGTCCCTGGGGGTAAATAAATGAATGTTCCTATGTCAATTTTAATAGGGAAGAACTGAAACGTAAAGTATATTTGAAAGTTGTCGAACTTTACATTCTAAAGCAATTGTCATTTGATTATATGAAACTGGAAAACCCCTTGGAAGGGAAACTTTTCTACCGAGTTGGACAATATTCCACAGTTTACACGAAGGTTCGGTAATCTTTTTAACATCTTTGTTTTTCTTATCTTTTGGGGCTGAAGCAGTGTTTTATTGACCACTTAGACAGTTCACAACTCTGCTGGTTTCCTGTTACATACGGCCGTTTATTGTGGGAGATTCTATGACAGGGAGTGTTCTCAACGCATGTACACTGCCTGTCCAAAAAAAAAAGTCGCCACCTGGATTTAACTAATCAAATAGTTCTGAGCCTCCTATTGGATAATTACTACATGGGCGATTATCCTTCAGTTGGCAACAAGTTATTTAACCCCAAATGGTGCAATGAGTTGCTTCTCATTTCTTAAACAACCATGTCGAAAGACACATCTCGTGGTCGTGGAAAAGATGTTAGTCTGTCTGAGAAGGGTCAAATCATTGGCATGCATCAAGCAGAGAAAACATCTGAGGAGATTGCAGAAACTACTAAAATTGGGATAAGAACTGTCCAACGCATTATTGAAAACTGGAAGGATAGTGGGGACCCATCGTATTCGAGGAAGAAATGTGTCGGGAAAAAAATCCTGAATGATCGTGATCGGCGATCACTTAAACGTTTGTTGAAATCAAATCGAAGAAAAACAACAGTAGAACTCAGGGCTATGTTTAATAGTGGAAGTAAGAACATTTCCACACACACAATGCGAAGGGAACTCCAGGGATTGGGACTGAACAGCTGTGTAGCCATAAGAAAACCTCTAATCGGTGAGGAAACCAGAAAAAAAGGCTTCAATTTGCTAGGGAGCATAAAGATTGGACTCTGGAGCAATGGAAGAAGGTGATGTGGTCTGATGAGTCCAGATTTACCCTGTTCCAGAGTGATGAGCGCATCAGGGTAAGAAGAGAGGCAGATGAAGTGATGCACCCATCATGTCTAGTGCCGCCTGTACAAGCCTGTGGGGGCAGTGCTATGATCTGGGGTTGCTGCAGTTGGTCAGGTCTAGGTTCAGCAACAGTATGTGCTCCAAGAATGAGGTCAGCGGACTACCTGAACATACTGAAGGACCAGGTTATTCCATCAATGGATTTGTTCTTCCCTGATGGCACGGGCACATTCCAAGATGACAATGCCAGGATTCATCGGGCTCAAATTGTGAAAGAGTGGTTCAGGGAGCAGGAGACATCATTGTCACACATGGATTGGCCACCACAGAGTCCAGACCTTAATCCCATTGAGAATCTTTGGGATGTGCTGGAGAAGGCTTTGCGCAGCGGTCAGACTCTACCAGATCTTGGTGAAAAATGAATGCAACACTGGATGGAAATAAATCTTGTGACATTGCAGAAGCTTATCGAAACAATGCCACAGCGAATGCGTGCCGTAATCAAAGCTAAAGGCGGTCCAACGAAATATTAGAGTGTGTGACCTTTTTTTTTTTGGGTGGCAAATTTTTTTTTGGGACAGGCTGTGTATATATTTTTGCATAGATTTCGGAGTGCTTGCCACATGGAAATATATGTAAACATCTGCATAGATTCTGCTCACATGGATTATTCAGCTGAAAAAATGTGCTGCTACATCCGTTACAGAAATCTGAGGTGGACCATCAATGCAGCGGGCCATTCAATGGAACTCATCCCCACGTGGCTAGCCTGCTGCAAATTTCACATGGAAAGGGACATTTCAGTTCCTGATGTGTATCAAATCCGCACAGAAAAATTTGTGGCATCAAGTTTTCTCGTTTCTAACTATGGTGTATGGATTTACAGTGAAACTATCGCTGGGTGAACAAACCCTTAAAAATAAATGACCAACCAATTTAAATGGGAGCTCGTGCCAGGAAGAAAAGAGAATGGACTGATCAATTCTTGAAGGGCTTTTCCATGTGGAAACTGCGGTGAGTAGCCGTACGGAGATTAGCCAAAACTGAATGGGGCTAATCTGAGTGCAACTTCCGTGAAGTGTGAACTGCAAAATGCAAAACTGCAAAAAGCAGCAGGAATCTGAGCTTTAATCCACAGCAAATACACATCGGCTTGTACAACTTGTGCTTTCCCCTGCTGAAGTACTGAAAAGCGCTGTTTTTAGGAATGTGGAGAACAAGAAATAATTCAAAATTTATTAAAATAAAAATAAATAAAGCAAAATAGTTACCGAGTTACAAAAAGACCTAGACTTTGGTTGGTGATGCCTCTTGCTTAGGTGTTGAAGCCTCTGGTGTGTATATGTGATGACAGATCATGTGACGCTTAGATTGCACACAGGTGACATCATTTCACTAATTATGTGACTTCTAAAGGTAATTGGTTGCACCAGAGCTTTTTATGGGCTTCCTAACAAGGGGGGTGAATACATACGCACATGGCAATTTTCTGTTTTCTATTTTTAAACAATAGTTTTATTTATATATTTTTCTCACTTCACTTCACCGACTATTGTGTTCTGATCCATCACATAAAATTCAGATTAACAAAAGATTGAACTTAAGGCTGTAATGTAACAAAACAAAGTCAAAGGGGGTGAATACTTTTGCAAGGCACTGTATACTGTGCATTTGCCAGCTGGACTTTTCAGGTGGAAACTCTGCAAAACACGGACACCTGCAATTGCGGACAAGAATAGGACATGTTCTATTTTTTTTGCGAAACGAAAATGCGGATGCGGACAGCAAATTCCGTCCCCCATTGAAAATGAATGGGTCCGCACCTGTTCCGCAAAACTGCAGAACGGATGCGGACCCATTTTGCTGACGTGTGAATGGACCCTTATTCACACATCAGTGTTTTGGTCAGTGATTTCCATCAGTGATGGAGAGCAAAACCAGGTGTGGCTGTAAACACAGAACAGGTGCAGATCTTTCCCTTATACCTTATGTCTGTGGAGGCTCCAGTCCTGATTTTTGGCTTACAATCACTGATGGAAATTACTGACCCTGTTTATAGAGATCAGGAAGCCACAACGTTGCGTCCTGCCCTGGTCCTAATAATCATGTGATCACCGGGGGCCAGGAGTCTGCGCGAGCTTCTCGGTCTTAGCCCAGATCAGTTCTGCAGTGAGGTTGTACAACCTCTCTGGGGGGCTTTATGCCCCCTGTAACTGAGGCTAATATGTCAGCCCCAATTACAGTAAGAAAAAAATGTACAGTCGTGGCCAAAAGTTTTGAGAATGACACAAATATTGGTTTTCACAAAGTTTTCTGCTAAACTGCTTTTAGATCTTTGTTCAGTTGTTTCTGTGATGTAGTGAAATATAATTACTCGCACTTCATACATTTCAAAGGCTTTTATCGACAATTACATGACATTTATGCAAAGAGTCAGTATTTGCAGTGTTGGCCCTTCTTTTTCAGGACCTCTGCAATCCGACTGCGCATGCTCTCAATCAACTTCTGGGCCAATTCCTGACTGATAGCAACCCATTCTTTCATAATCACTTCTTGGAGTTTGTCAGAATTAGTGGGTTTTTGTTTGTCCACCCGCCTCTTGAGGATTGACCACAAGTTCTCAATGGGATTAAGATCTGGGGAGTTTCCAGACCATGGACCCAAGATGTTAACGTTTTGGTCCCCGAGCCACTTAGTTATCACTTTTGCCTTATGGCACAAGGCTCCATCGTGATGGAAAATGCATTGTTCTTCACCAAACTGTTGTTGGATTGTTGGAAGAAGTTGCTGTTGGAGGGTGTTTTGATACCATTCTTTATTCATGGCTGTGTTTTTGGGCAAAATTGTGAGTGAGCCCACTCCCTTGGATGAGAAGCAACCCCACACATGAATGGTCTCAGGATGCTTTACTGTTGGCATGACACAGGACTGATGGTAGCGCTCACCTTTTCTTCTCCGGACAAGCCTTTTTCCTGATGCCCCAAACAATCGGAGAATGTGACTTTGCCCCAGTCCTCAGCCGTCCATTCACCATATTTTCTGCAGAAGATCAATCTGTCCCTGATGGGTTTTTTTTTGAGAGAAGTGGCTTCTTTGCTGCCCTTCTTGACACCAGGCCATCTTCCAAAAGTCTTCGCCTCACTGTGCGTGCAGATGCGCTCACACCTGCCTGCTGCCATTCCTGAGCAAGCTCTGCACTGGTGGCACTCCGATCCCGCAGCTGAATCCTCTTTAGGAGACGATCCTGTCGCTTGCTGGACTTTCTTGGACGCCCTGAAGCCTTCTTTACAAGAATTGAACCTCTGTCCTTGAAGTTCTTGATGATCCTATAAATTGTTGATTGAGGTGCAAACTTAGTAGCCACAATATCCTTGCCTGTGAAGCCATTTTTATGCAACGCAATGATGGCTGCACGTGTTTCTTTGCAGGTCACCATGGTTAACAATGGAAGAACAATGATTTCAAGCATCACCCTCCTTTTAACATGTCAAGTCTGCCATTTTAACCCAATCAGCCTGACATAATGATCTCCAGCCTTGTGCTCGTCAACATTCTCACCTGAGGGAACAAGACGATTACTTAAATGATCTCAGCAGGTCCTTTAATGACAGCAATGAAATGCAGTGGAAAGGTTTTTTGGGGATTAAGTTAATTTTCATGGCAAAGAAGGACTATGCAATTCATCTGATCACTCTTCATAACATTCTGGAGTATATGCAAATTGCTATTATAAAAACTTAGGCAGCAACTTTTCCAATTTTCAATAATTATGTAATTCTCAAAAATTTTGACCACGACTGTAGAGTTCAATGTCCCACAAAGGTCTTGTATAGGGATGAGCGAGCTTCAAGTTTTGAACTTGGAGTTTGGGAATATGCTGAATTGCGTTATGGATTCCGTTACCACAAAATATAGAGGCATTCCATCATAATAGAAGTCTATGGCTAGCATAACAGATCCGTCCAGTTCCCAGATGGATCCGTTATGCTGCCCACAGACTTCTATTATGATGGAATGCCTCTAAAGGCATTCTGTTATGCATTGCGTCATGGAATTGCGTTATGGTCCGTGGTAACGGAATCCAGCATATACTCGAACCCAAACTCGACCTTAAAAACTTGAAGCTCGCTCATCCCTAGTCTTGTATGAACTTAAGGGGGTTGTCCGGGTTCAGAGCTGAACCCGGACATACCTCCATTTTCACCCCGGCAACCCCCCTGACTTGAGCATGCCAGCAGTTCATGCTCCGATGCTCTCCTTTGCCTTGTGCTAAATTGCGCAAGACAAGGGCTCTTTTGTTTACAATAACACACTGCTAGGCGGAGGCTTTAGCCTCTAATGGGCGTGCTTTAGCGCTGCCCAAGCCGTTTTACTGGCTAGGGCAGCGCTAAAGCCCGCCCATCAGTGCAGCCCCATGGAGAGCCCAGTTCGTCACCAGAACTCTTGAAAATGCCTAAAATGCTAAATCGCGCAGTGCAAAGGAGAGCATCGGAGCGTAAACTACTCCGATGCTCAAGTCAGGGGGGCTGCCTGGGTGAAAATTGAGGTTTTTCCGGGTTCAGCTCTGAACCCTTTAAGGGGGCACAAATTGTAAAATTAAACAATAAAATAAATAAATACACACAACAAGAAACACCACCACATGCCACACCGCAGCTTCCAGCCCCTCCCCCAGCAACCAAAACCCATACATCCCATATATCATAATGACCATAATAATCATTCAGTTGCTTGGTGTGATATTACCAAAAACTAAGAATGTGAGATACAGACTACTTTACCTTTTTTTTTTTTTTTTAAATGTTCCTCATAATAAAAAAATAAATAAAAAAATACAAAGATAAAAATGACCTAAAAATAAAGCTACACGTCTTACCGCAAAAAGGCACAAAAATTCTTTCCATAACTGAACGGAAAAAAAGTTTCTGGCTTTCAAAGATGTATGTACTTAAAAAAAAAAAGGAGGAAATGCACCTGGTCAGAAAGAGTCGGTAGATGGACCACTCCTGAACTGGTTAAATAAAGCTCTGGAGAGAACTCTCATAAATCTGTCTCGTTAACTATTTAAATACATGATGCTATCTTCACCTGGAAATCTCCATGAACTCCACGCCCTATTGTTTTCATTCAGCCAGAGATTATTTCCATTGAAATCTACATTGTGTCGATGACAATAAACGGGTTATTGATTTATCACATTTATCCTCTCGACAACTCAGACCACGTCGATACCATATGTTTTGCCTTCCATTTGAAATGAATGGAAGCTCCGTGTGATGTGGGTAGTCGTGTGGATGTTACTTCTACAGTGTAGGAGGTCTACCGTGCCCATGAGGTCCACATCTTTCCAAGAGGAGAAACGCAGGAGAGAGACGGCCTGTGCATTCCTCTATAGGGGAGGTTGACTGAGTGACCAAAGACCTCTTTCCATACAGATCAAAATGGCCGATTGTTTCGAGCTAGATCATCCAGAGCCCTCAGTGTCACTGAGCTTGTCACTCCATCCTCGGGCAGTGTGCTCCCCAGTGAGGACAGGGAGGAAATTCCTCTGCTGCCTCATGGAAGGTGCGGTCCGGGCGGAGGCTTCCAATGTCGCTGGGATTTACGAGCAGGAAGTTTGGCAGAGCGCTATAATTAACCATTAAGAGGACTGGTGTTATTACTGGAAATTGCAATCTATTACAAGATGACGACGGCATTTAGGATTTTGTCATGTAAAGGTTTTGTGCAATGCGGTTATTGCTGCCGATGTGATCATGGACTGTGTTATTGGGGGGGCATCTGTAGGTTTTGGGATAGATGAGGTGTCATCACACCATCAGACTCTGACCCTGCTCCTAGAGTGGACATCATATGCAAGACTGAAGAAGGACATTCCTCTTCTGAAATGCTCTGCCCTGCTGTGGGAACCCTACTCCTTCTACTATATATCTCTCAGTCTCCAACCTCCCACAAGATAAGCAGACCCCTCTCTCGAATTGCTCTGCGCTGCTGGGTGAACCCTGCTCCTAACACTATGTAACCAATATATTCGCACTCGTTTCTGCCCCCTTTCTCACTTTAAAGAGCTGCCCCTGTGGGCAGATCACTGTCCCCACAAGCGTAGCACACCATCTGCAGAAATACTCTGTGCTACTGTGGAGATTACGCCTTCCATTACAGTCTTAGTTTGTGACCTCCCACTTACTGTAAATCCATTCCCTCCTCACTTCATGGCACTGCTCCTGTCCTCAAGATTGCAGCCCCCACAAGACTTGCACGTCACTTTGCTTAAATGCGCTGTGCTGCTGTGGACGTCACATTCTACAACCATGAACATTTGACGTATTCATTTACAGAGTATTAAAGGCCGGCCTGAAATGACTGTAATGTTTCTCAGGGGAAAGGGGCACTCCACAGGTAATTGTTCTGTCATATCAAAATATTAGCATGTTTTTAAATTAAATATTAATCCATAATAAATATAAATCCAATTGGATGTGTTATGTGAAGACACCTTAACCTCAAGGTATGACAGTCATAGCTAACTCGCCCAAACATCCCCAACAGATATGGAGAAAACTGTTTAGGAAAGGTCCCTGGACATACGTGGCAGATGTCACCAATCCTGCTGAAGTCAGACTCCCCTCAGCCTACAATGTTGAAAGTAGTGGACAACAGGGTTATATTCTTATACATAGGAGCAGTATTATAGTAGTTATATTCTTGTACATAGGAGGCAGTATTATAGTAGTTATATTCTTGTACATAGGAGGCAGTATTATAGTAGTTATATTCTTGTACATAGGAGCAGTATTATAGTAGGTATATTCTAGTACATAGGAACAGTATTATAGTAGTTATATTCTTGTACATAGGAGCAGTATTATAGTAGTTATATTCTTGTACATAGGAGCAGTATTATAGTAGTTATATTCTTGTACATAGGAGGCAGTATTATAGTAGTTATATTCTAGTACATAGGAGCAGTATTATAGTAGTTATATTCTTGTACATAGGAACAGTATTATAGTAGTTATATTCTTGTACATAGGAGCAGTATTATAGTAGTTATATTCTTGTACATAGGAGCAGTATTATAGTAGTTATATTCTTGTACATAGGAGCAGTATTATAGTAGTTATATTCTTGTACATAGGAGGCAGTATTATAGCAGTTATATTCTTGTACATAGGAGGCAGTATTATAGTAGTTATATTCCTGTACATAGGAGCAGTATTATAGTAGTTATATTCTTGTACAGAGGAGGCAGTATTATAGTAGTTATATTCTTATACATAGGAGCAGTATTATAGTAGTTATATTCTTGTACATAGGAACAGTATTATAGTAGTTATATTCTTGTACATAGGAGGCAGTATTATAGTAGTTATATTCTTGTACATAGGAGCAGTATTATAGTAGTTATATTCTTGTACATAGGAGCAGTATTACAGTAGTTATATTCTTGTGCATAGGAGCAGTATTATAGTAGTTATATTCTTATACATAGGAGCAGTATTATAGTAGTTATATTCTTGTACATAGGAGCAGTATTATAGTAGTTATATTCTTGTACATAGGAGGCAGTATTATAGTAGTTATATTCTTGTACATAGGAGCAGTATTATAGTAATTATATTCTTGTACATAGGAGCAGTATTATAGTAGTCATATTCTTGTACATAGGAGGCAGTATTATAGCAGTTATATTCTTATAAATAGGAGGCAGTATTATAGTAGTTATATTCTTGTACATTGGAGCAGTATTATAGCAGTTATATTCTTATAAATAGGAGGCAGTATTATAGTAGTTATATTCTTGTACATTGGAGCAGTATTATAGTAGTTATATTCTTGTACATTGGAGCAGTATTATAGTAGTTATATTCTTGTACATAGGAGGCAGTATTATAGCAGTTATATTCTTATAAATAGGAGGCAGTATTATAGTAGTTATATTCTTGTACATAGGAGCAGTATTATAGTAGTTATATTCTTGTACATAGGAGCAGTATTATAGTAGTTATATTCTTGTACATTGGAGCAGTATTATAGTAGTTATATTCTTGTACATAAGAGGCAGTATTATAGTAGTTGTATTCTTGTACATAGGAGCAGTATTATAGTAGGTATATTCTTGTACATAGGAGCAGTATTATAGCAGTTATATTCTTGTACATAGGAGCAGTATTATAGTAGTTGTATTATTGTACATAGGAGCAGTATTATAGTAGTTATATTCTTGTACATAGGAGGCAGTATTATAGTAGTCATATTCTTGTACATAGGAGCAGTATTATAGTAGTTATATTCTTGTACATAGGAGACAGTATTATAGTAGTTATATTCTTGTACATAGAATCAGTATTATAGTAGTTATATTCTTGTACATAGGAGCAGTATTATAATAGTTATATTCTTGTACATAGGATGCAGTATTATAGTAGTTATATCCTTGTACATAGGGGGCAGTATTATAGTAGTTATATTCTTGTACATAGGAGGCAGTATTATAGTAGTTATATTCTTGTACATAGGAGGAAGTATTATAGTAGTTATATTCTTGTACATAGAAGCAATATTATAGTAGTAATATTCTTGTACATAGAAGCAGTATTATAGTAGTTGTATTCTTGTACATTGGCGCAGAATTATAGTAGTTATGTTCCTGTATTAATTGAAACATACATTAATATAGGTGGTTATTTATTAAGATGGCATTTTAGACGCTGGTCTTACTAAGGCCCTGTGCTGTTGGTGGATTCGCGAATTTATGTAGAGGCTGCAGCGGATCCACTGCCACTTTTACATTTAAGCCAGCTCCCATGCTGGTGTAGATTTAGACAATTTTGCACACCTAAAACAGACATAAAAAATGCTGACCTCTTTCTCCACCCACGCCACGACCACTTTTTAGACCTGGCGTGAGCAGGGAAAAGTCGCAGATTGCGGCGCAAAGAACGTTTGTGCCGCAATCTGTGCCAAAAATATGCCTAATATAGATGTATTTCTGTTAGTACATATCCCCATAGTGTCTGTAATTTTCAGATTTATGCTTCTTAATGTGATGTTTTTTTATTGTAAGTTTTACTGTAAACTCTGGAAACTGGGAAATGTTTCTGTTCTTCCTTGTTGTTTTATCTGACACTATGAAAGTTAATAAGGGTTATAAATCATTCTTTTGTGAAATACCTGGCACTTTCTTCAGCCCCGACAGCTATTGCTATGATCTCATTCACTAATGTGTCAAATACATTCCGTGCCAGCAAGTTCACATCCATTGGGAAAAAAACAGGAACGGTTCTGTTTGATATTTATTATGGTTTATGCAAATGTAACATTATGTCATTCTGGTAAAAGTGTAGTTTCACAAAGACACTCCTTTTACATACTTCATAGTACTGCACATGGACATAAAGACGATAAATATGTAGCAAAACTCCCAACAACTGGATTTTGTAAGTGAATTTTGACTTCCGCATTGAACACAGTATAAAAATCTGCAACAAATTAGCGACTTGTCCACAACATAAATTGATGTTCTGTGGATTTGAAGATCCCTCTGCAGTTGAATTTCTGCGAGGAAAATTTCCACAATGTGTGGTTGAGATTAGTTCAAAGCGTTGTTAGGTTACAAAGTTTACAGGACAAAATGTAATAAAATATGTAACGAGACTTTATAGTTTGCACCTCTGACATGGTAATAATCTTATATGTTACATACATAAATGTAATATTTTGTAGTCTTTTTGTATAATATTATTTAGGTTCTTAAGCTAAATTTTTATCTTATCTTTACTGGTGACTTTACTTGCTCAGTCTGAGACCAGTTTCCCATTATTACCGCTACAGACTTATTTAGCTGAGCCTTCCTGGATCTTACCGGAAAATAACCGAACTCTCTCATAGCTCCCTTGCACACAAGTTGAATTTGGTGAACAAAATTGAAATCGGCATCAGTTCTCCATTTCTCGATAACCTTTGAGGACACTCTTGAGAAGGTTAATAAATCACTCCCCTCCTGAACCTCTACATGGGTGATGTTATAAATCCATTGTCTCGTGTGTTCTGTTAGTTCAAGCTCAGCAAAATCAAACATTTTTCTTACACTTTCAACTGGGTTTTTTGCCAGATCTTCATGACGGATGACCATATAGCGACCATTCAAGGATTTAGATGTTCTGGCCAGTCTAGTAATGTCAACCTGAGCTTTACAAGTCTTGGCCATGACATTGCTTATTGTATAATTTTTGTCCTTGGAAAAACCTTCGTTATTAAGTAAAATATGGTCGTCGGTGATAAGTGGAAATCCCTTCCTTGATAAGGCAACTGCTCGGGGGTCCCTCACCAGATGGATAATTCGGAAATTGAGATAAGGGTCCTCTAAAAGAGGAAAAATGGTGGAAAGATCCAGGACTCTTACTGTTTTCATCACCACATGAGAATACATCCGACAGGCTTCTTCTGCTCTATCCATAGAATTGTTTACACAGCGGTGAAGACATTTTCTCCTATCATAGCCCTCAGATGGTATAAAAGATGAGCAAGCTGGGGGGATACAAAGAGCTTGACTTTCTGCAAAAAACCTCATATCATTAATGTACTTTCCTTCCTTTGGAAGGTAATGGCGGAAGGGTGTCACATCACAGTTGAAGAGAGAATGCAGGACATCTCTCAGTGGATAGTGTAGAAGTTCGGAACTCTCTCCCTGCAACTTCATCCATACGGCATGACCAGGTTCATAAATGTAGAAGACATCATTGTGGTGATTGAAGATCTGTCCAAGAAATGAAGAGCCAGATCTCCAAGAAGAGAGAAGGAGGACATGGACACGTCTTGCTTTAAAAGTGGAGGTGTAACAAGAAGGGGATTTGCTGGACAGAAAATGAAAAACATACAACAGGAAAAAAGACATAAAGAATAATAAGGAGATGAACTGCAATCGTGAAGACATTGTCTAGAAGCTTCTAGGGGTCGTGGAAAGCAAAGAAAAGACGATGAGATAAACAAGGCACGAGAATTAGTTAAATGACAAACATGTTGAGAAAACCATGAACACAAGAAAACATTAAAGAAGAAAAAAGAAATAGATAAGAAGGCAAAGGAGGTGAAAATTCAGGGTGGGGAAAAAAAAACACAAAAACAAAGATTTATTAAACTGAAGAGACCAGAACATCAAACAAAATTTGCACACAAAAAAATCAGCAATAAGTAACTTTTTATGAAATGCATGACGTTCTCCACCACAACGGCTGCAGCTCTGTGCATTATAGAGACCATAAATGTGGACTCCAGTTTTTCATTAACAATTGAAGGCAATAAAGCCTGGTCAGATATTGCTCTGTTATGTAGCAGAATGAACTTGCTAATCCTGTCTTCTATGGACAACCTTCTTTATATTTATAGTTGGTGAGAGGAATAGGATTTCTAGATGGGTTATGTTTATCACAGGGTAAAGTTACACATGCGACAGTAGCCATTTGATTATAGGTGGATTGGCCTGATTATCGAGGATGAACATTCATATGAACGCTCGTTCCTGATAATCTACCCCCTGGAAAGATGCTGCAGATCACCTGATGAATAGCGTTGAGTGAGCGCATATATTCGAATTACAAATATTTATCGCGAATATCGCAACTTTGAGAATTCACGAATATTTTGAATACAGTGCAATATATTCGTTATATCGAATATTTGTAATTTTTTTCCATCTAAAAACACGATTCCTCCCTGCTTCTTGCTTGTGGGCCAATGAGTCATTGGCCCACAAGCAACTTAAGCAGGGAGGAATCATGACTTCAGATGGAAAAAAAATGCTGAATATTCTAAAAACGAATATATAGCACTATATTCTATAATGCTATATATTAGTTTTTGACCCACTTTGCATTATGCAATTCTTACATTGCAGATTTTTTGCAATCACGAAAAAAAATTTACGCGATTTTTACATTGCAGATTTAATCTCGAATACAATATTCGCAAATATATGATGAATATTCTACCTCATATTCGCGAAATATTGCAAATTCTAATATTGCCCCTCCCGCTCATCACTACTGATAAACGAGCAAAACAAATCTTTCTTGCACCTAAATTGTCATTTCTGGGCAGCGGATTGTAATGTCCAAACACTCTGCTGCCCAGAAACAATGAATCTGTATGGCAATGAGCGATGATGGTAGTCATCACATACAGTAGCGGGGGTCGCGGCATGTACATTTGGTGCTTCATCTTCACAGACGAGTAGGCAGTTGTGAGGCTGAGGATGAGAGTTCTAAGGATTTAGGCAAATTAACAAGTCCTAGGATGGCAGAAAGAGGCAGTTTAGGCGTACCCCCCAACCCTCCCAGATCCAGCATGACAGTCCTGGATTTCAGTTGCTGTCCCGCAGTCCCGATAAGGGGGAGGTACAGTTGCAAGAAAAAGTATGTGAACCCTTTGGAATGATATTGATTTCTGCACAAATTGGTCATAAAATGGACAATAGACAATCACAGTCGGCTTAAACTAATAACACACAGAATTAAATGTTACCATGTTTTTATTGCACACACCATGTAAACATTCACAGGGCAGGTGGAAAAAGTATGTGAACCCTTGGATTTAATAACTGGTTGAACCTCCTTTGGCAGCAATAACTTCCACCAAACGTTTCCTGTAGTTGCAGATCAGACGTGCACAACGGTCAGGAGTAATTCTTGACCATTCCTCTTTACAGAACTGTTTCAGTTCAGCAATATTCTTGGGATGTCTGGTGTGAATCGCTTTCTTGAGGTCAGGCCACAGCATCTCAATCGGATTGAGGTCAGGACTCTGACTGGGCCACTCCAGAAGGCGGATTTTCTTCTGTTTAAGCCATTCTGTTGATTTACTTCTATGATTTGGGTCGTTGTCCTGTTGCAACACCCATCTTCTGTTGAGCTTCAGCTGGTGGACAGATGGCCTTAAGTTCTCCTGCAAAATGTCTTGATAAACTTGGGAATTCATTTTTCCTTTGATAATAGCAATCGGTCCAGGCCCTGACGCAGCAAAGCAGCCCCAAACCATGATGCCCCACCACCATACTGTTTTAGGTTTTGATGTTGGTGTGCTGTGCCTCTTTTTCTCCACACATAGTGTTGTGTGTTTCTTCCAAACAACTCAACTTTGGTTTCATCTGTCCACAGAATATTTTGCCAGTACTGCTGTGGAACATCCAGGTCCTCTTGTGAAAACTGTAAACGTGCAGCAATGGTTTTTTTGGACAGCAGTGGCTTCCTGTGTGGTATCCTGCCATGAAATCCATTCTTGTTTAGTGTTTTACGTATCGTAGATTCGCTAACAGGGATGTTAGCATATGCCAGAGACTTCTGTAAGTCTTTAGCTGACACTCTAGGATTCTTCTTCACCTCATTGAGCAGTCTGCGCTGTGCTCTTGCAGTCATCTTTACAGGACGGCCACTCCTAGGGAGAGTAGCAGCAGTGCTGAACTTTCTCCATTTATAGACAATTTGTCTTACCGTGGACTGATGAACAGCAAGGCTTTTGGAGATACTTTTATAACCCTTTCCAGCTTTATGCAAGTCAACAATTCTTAATCGTAGGTCTTCTGAGAGCTCTTTTGTGCGAGGCATCATTCACATCAGGCAATGCTTCTTGTGAAAAGCAAACCCAGAACTGGTGTGTGTTTTTTATAGGGCAGGGCAGCTGTAACCAACACCTCCAATCTCATCTCATTGATTGGACTCTAGTTGGCTGACACCTCACTCCAATTAACTCTTGCAGATGTCATTAGTCGAGGGGTTCACATACTTTTTCCACCTGCACTGTGAATGTTTACATGGTGTGTTCAATAAAAACATGGTAACATTTAATTCTTTGTGTGTTATTAGGTTAAGCAGACTGTGATTGTCTATTGTTGTGACTTAGATGAAGATCAGTCACATTTTATGACCCATTTGTGGAGAAATCCATATCATTCCAAAGGGTTCACATACTTTTTCTTGCAACTGTATGTCCCTCTCTCTGGCAGCTGTCCCTGCTGCCTGTAATGATGAAGCAAGAGCCATCCGTTGGCTCCCTGCTGCATCATTTCTTCTCCCTGTCTGGGCTCTACACTGCAGGTCTGGGCAGGGGGAGGAGCCTGCTGCTGGTGCTGCTGCGGAGTGAGGTGAGTATGTGGAGTTTGTTAGTTTTTTTACTACCTGTGAAGGGGTCACAATCCTGGGCATAGTACTGTGAGGGGGAAAGATTGGGCATATTACTGTAAGGGGCTCTTTACTGGGCATATTACTGTATTCCTCTTCCTACTTTTCTAAAGTGGGGAGGTATGGGTTAGGTCCACCAGGTAATAAGAGCAGTAACACCTCTCCTTTATTTTCGGCACACTGGCTGTTTTATATAAGCATACAAAATGGCACTTTACAGAATAGTCACAATTTTCAAACTGTTTAATCTATTGCTTAAAGTCTATGTATACCTTTGGGGGCAATTTTTTTTATTATTGCATTTAACTTATTTTGAGCTAAAAATATTTTTTTATTAACAATATGGAATCCCTTTTATGTACAGAGCTCACATGCTCTACTAGCTGCCTGTGGACTTTTTGTCTTTTCCATCACCTGAGGAGCAGACGGACTCCTTATCTCTTATACAAGTCTATTTTGTGTATTGGATTACGTGCTGGTATCAGCTGTAGTCCCTTTGTGGAAGTAGATCCCAACTTCTTTCAGTCCAAAAACGTATAAAAAGGGGGGTTAGGGTCTACGCTACAATAAAAGGAAAACTTAGGGATAACACAGAAATCACTAGTTCTTTTTATGCTGCTTCCTCCAATCTCCTCCTTATCCTTCCTCCTTCGCAGCTTCTTAGTCTCTGAACCAACGAGCAGTAGTGGATATGTTTTCTCAAACCTTCAAAAACAGTATCGACACAGCACAGACCGGCATGTAAAATGGTTCATACTACTTTGTTATACTTACAAGATCGTAATCTTGAACATCACATAAAACATATGATAATGCCCGGGTTTCGCTGCTGCTTCGTCTGGGGCGTTTCAGTTTCCCTTTCGGGTATGGGCGGTATTTATCTCCACGTCATATCCTCAAATTTTTTATATACCTCATTACTAAAAATTTTGTTACAACATGTAGATCGCACTGAGAACACGCGTAATCTCTCTGTGTAGAGAATAGAACGGAGTACGCAATCTCGCCACATTGATAGGAATAATGACCCTAAACCCCCTTTTTATACGTTTTTGGACTCCTTATCTCTGCTCTCAGACATTATAAACACTCATTGTCGCTCACTTCTTACCTTACGGTTAAGAATGTGGCTTAAATAAATGTTTATGACCTCATAGTAGTCTAGAGATAAGGTTTATTAGATCTGCACAAAGTGAAAAGTACCAGTCACACAGCTAGAAAAACAGTTAACCCTTTGTAACTTAACAACTCAATATTTTTTAATATAGGCCAATTAAAAAATATGATTTTTAGCCAATAAGTTAAATGCAATCATAAAAAAATTGACTCCAAAGGTCTACATAGCCTTTAAATAGATAGATAGATATACTAGATAGACAGAAAGATAGACACAGTGCCTTGCAAAAGTATTCACCCCCCCCCCCCTTGACTTTTTTCATGTTTTGGTGCCTCATATTTTTTTTTATTGTGAAGCAAACAACAAATAGGACAAAATAACAGAAAAACTCAATGTGCATAACTCTTCACCCCCCCACCCTAAAGTCAATACTTTGTAGAGCCACCTTTTGCGGCAATCACATCTCCAAGTCGTTTTGGATAAGTCTCTATGACAGGGATCAGCAACCTCCCGCACTCCAGCAACTACTACTCCCAGAATGCTTCATTCACTTCCATGGGAGTAAGAAGAGCAGGCGAGCATGTTTGCATGCTGGGAGTTGTAGTTTCACAGCAGCTGGAGTGCCGAAGGTTGCTGATTCCTGCTCTATGAGCAGTTGCCACATCTTACTACTGGGATTTTTGCCCATTCCTCCTTACAGAACTCCTCCAGCTCCTTCAAGTTGGATGTTTGCACTTGTGAACAGCAATCTTTACGTTGTACCACCGATGTTCTATTGGATTGAGATCTGGGCTGTGACTCGGCCGTTCCAACACATTTATATGTTTCCCCTTAAACCAGTCAAGTGTTGCTTTAGCCGTGTGTTTGGGTTCATTGTCCTGCTGGAAGGTGAACGTCCGTCCTAGCCTCAGATCATACACAGAGTGGGGCAGGTTTTAGTAACATATAGTACATAAGGCCGAAAAAAAGACAATTGTCCATCCAGTTCGGCCTGTTATCCTACGAGTTGATCCAGAGGAAGGAAAAAAAAAAACTGTGAGGTAGAAGCCAATTTTCCCCACTTTAGGGGAATAAAAAATTCCTTCCTGACTCCAATCAGGCAATCAGAATAACTCTCTGGATCAACGACCCCTCTCTAGTAGCTATAGCCTGTAATATTATTACACTCCAGAAATATATCTCAGTATTTTGCACCATCCATCTTTCCCTCAACTCTGACCAGTTTCCCAGTCCCATCCTCCCAGCAGGATGCTGCCACCACCATGTCTCACTGTGGGGATGGTGTTCTTTGGTTGATGTGATGTGTTGGGTTTGCACCAGACATAGCGTTTTCTTTGATGGACAAAAAGTTCAATTTTAGTCTCATCAGACCAGAGCACCTTCCTCCATACATTTTGGGAGTCTCCCATAGGCCTTTTCACTCACAACGTGCTCTTTTGTTTTTAGCTGAAAGTAATGGCTTTCTTCTGGCCACTCTGCCATGAAGCCCAACTCTATGGAGCGTACGGATTATTGTCCTCCTATGTACAGATCCTCCAGTCTCTGCTGTGGAACTCTGCAGCTCCTCCAGGGTTACCTTAGGTCACTGTGCTGCCTCTCTGATTAATGCCCTCCTTGCCCGGTCTGTGAGTTTTGGTGGGCAGCCGTCTCTTGGCAGGTTTGATGTTGTGCCATGTTCTTTCTATTTGGCTATGATAGATTTGATGGTGCTCCTGGGGATCATCAAAGATTGGGATATTTTTTTATAACCTAATGTGACGGACTGAACCGTCACTGGGGCTGCTGGAGAAGACTGAGGGCCAGCCTCCTTCCTACAGACTATGGACTGAGAACTATGGAGACCCCCTAAGACCTTTTGGGGTTACAAGGAACTCTGAACCCTGATTTATGTGTGTAATTTATATGCCACATATTTCCTATTGCCCAGTAAAAAGGCATGGTGTGGATTCAGCAACATCAAAAAGGGTTAACTCTGCACTGATTGTGTTAGTGATGGGATTAAGATAGTTGATTATAATAGCAGCCGACTCCTAGTTGAGTAGATCACCATATGATACACTCAGGAGATAATCCCATCACATGTGTCTCCACTGTCCCTATTCATTCATTATGGAGGGGGTGAAGATGTCTGCTTGCATGTTGTGTTTGTTAATTGCGTCACAGACAATGCCAGCGTGTTTGTTGAATAGGGTTAGTTTTTGTGTTTAAACTGTAAAGGCTTGGCTGCTATATCATGTCCTCAGTTCCCAACCAGGTCCACGGGGGTGGTACCCTTGTTGGAAAATGTGTATATAAGTCAATGCTTGTGTGTTCAATAAAGAGTTCCTGTTTTACATTTAACATAGAGCCTCGTCTCATGTGTATGGGGATTGCTATACGCTGCATACTCCCCTGGCTATAACTCCTAGCTCTTGTTAGAGCTGTTCCTGCTCTCTGGATTTAGGAGAGGTTCACCCACTGCAGCCTGGAGCCTTGTCGTAGGTCCAGGGTGGGTAGGAGACGGTGAGACCTCAGCCAAGCTTCGGCGGTTCGTGGGGTCTGCAGTGCTTACGGTGTCAAGTGGAGTGCTTGGAGTCCTCGGGAAGCACTAGGAGCATCCATCGACGGAGGTACCCGGTCGGGGTGCCAGGAGATCCGTTACACTAACCCTGACTTGTACTTCTCAACAACATTGTCCCTTACTTGTTTGGAGAGTTCCTTGGTCTTCATGGCAGTGTTTGGTTAGTGATGCCTCTTGCTTAGGTGTTGCAGCCTCTGTGGCCTTTTAAAAAAGTTGTGTATATGTAATGACAGATCATGTGACACTTAGATTGCACACAGGTGACATCATTTGACTAATTATGTGACTTCTGAAGGTAATTGGTTGCACCAGAGCTTTATATGGGCTTCCAAACAAAGGGGGTGAATACATACGCACAGGCCAATTTTCTGTTTTCAATTTCTAAACAATAGTTTTATTTATATATTTTTCTTATTTCACTTCACCGACTTAAACTATTGTGTTCTGATCCATCACATAAAATTCAGATTAACAAAACATTGAACCTAAGGCTGTAATGTAACAAAACACGAAAAAAGTCAGGGGGGGGGTGAATACTTTTGCAAGGCACTGTAGATAGATATTAAATAGAGAGAGAGAGAGATAGATATTACATAGATAGATATAGTGAGATAGTTATATGAAGGACAAATACTCTAGATAGATATTCTACTGAGGAAGGAGACTATGGGGCTCCCAAAACACATCTAGAGAATTAGTGGTTAAATGGGTTATCTCACTTTAGCAAATACATGGCACTTCCTAATGTATTGTGATTCTCCATATTGCCTACTTTGCTGTTTTTATTCATTTTCCCATCCCATTATACACTGTTCTTTTCCACGGTTGTGACTGCACATTTTTTGAAAAAGTTCTGATCTCTCGAGTGTCCGGGTTCATGGGAGTGTGCATAGTCACGCATGCGCTGCAGAGGTGGCTGTAATCCCTGCAATCCATCAGTGGTGGCCTATGTACACTTCCATGGTCCCAGCCACCAGTTAGGGTGGCACTTTTCCAATAGTGTGCAAGCATGGCCACTGCTGCTGGATTGCAAGGTGGTCATAATCGTGGAAACGAGCAGTGTATAATGGGATGGAAAAATGAATCCAGCCAGTAAAGGAGGCAATATGGAAAATCACAATACATTAGTAAGTGACTTGTATTAACTTCCTCTACATTATAAATTCTATTTACTGAAGTGAGACGACCCCTTTAAGTTTATTTTACTCTGTGCTACAAGACATATTATATGATTCAGTAAACTGGAGCATATTCATATGAAATCTGGAATATGAGTGTGGATATTACTAAATACAGTTACGTATCATCACAAGTTCTGCAAGTTTTCATCAGATACAGGGTGTCTATTGATAACATAGCTGTTATTTGGAAGCATACATAGGAAGTGTTACCAATATATAGGCTGTTATAGCTACTGCTGAGGCCCAGCGCTCAGCTGAATATCGGTGCTCCTGATCGTCCTTGTCCCTAAAGGGTTAAGTCCCCTAGGTACAACCGAGATAGAGACATTAGAAAGCAATAAACATTGATTAACACCAAAGAAAAAAATGTGGGGGGTTCAGTCAGCACAACCCTGTATGCAGCTGCAGATTGCTATGGCGAAATACACATACAAACGCAAAAACACAAATGCAATCGCACTCTGCAACCAGCACCCTGCCCTGCCTCTATGCTGGATGTTGAATGAGGCATTGGTGTACATTTTGGCCAAAGCGTAATAAGCCACTCACCACGTCAAGGTCGCCTCTATGAGTGGTCCCTAACACTAGTTCCTACCTTTTATGGGCCATGACAGCCACACAAAGTCCAGGGAGCACAGGTACAGCATGCACGCCAGGTACACTCTGCTTTTAACCCCGTCCGGGGCCATAATAGCTTCCATCGAATCCAGGGATGCAAGTACCAACATGCATGCTGAGCCCACTATATACTTCTCCTGGAGCTGTACCTGCGCTCCCTGGACTTTGTGTGGCTGTCATGGCCCATAACAGGTAGGAACTAGTGTTAGGGACCACTCATGGAGGCGACCTTGACGTGGTGAGTGGCTTATTACGCTTTGGCCAAAATGTACACCAATGCCTTATTCAACATCCAGCATAGAGGCAGGGCAGAGTGCTGGTTGCAGAGTGCGATTGCATTTGTGTTTTTGCATTAATTAACACCAATCAGAAGGCTATATAGGGTAACACATGTATTTTTTATTTCTCTAGGTATCAGATCGACATATTGGCCTCGGCAAAATTGGGCAGGTGCGTGCGCAGAGGGCTGTGGGGAGCTTGTAGTGCGTACCCGCCGCCTGAGGTAACACAGACCGGAAGTTCAACTACTTAACTTCAGTGCCAGCGCGCTCAGCCAGACCGCTTCACCCACTGCTTACTAATGTAAGTATGGTGGTTCCTGGGGGATCCGGGGTCAAACTGTTTGGACTTCCATGTTTAGTCTATTACAGACTGATATGTATGATATTTATATATATATATTTGGTGCATGTAATTTTTTATGTTAAGCGGTCTATTTCCAAAACACCTAACTTTGCAGTTTTTTTCCTTCCCTAGTCAGCAGCATTGTGTCTGATATGCTTGCGCATTGGGGGTCAGCTGTTTTGTGTCTCAATGCACTCTTTCTGGTGATATCAGATTGGACTTCTGAGAGGAAGTGGTCTTTCCCCGTTATATTTCACATCCTAGGGGATGCTGGGACTGTCATACACATAGCGGTGTACGAGGACAGTTAATATATAGACATATATAACACTTAAGGTCTTCAGCTCTAACCTCTCTGTTTGTGTTTAGCTAGCAGATGTCTGCCTCTCAAGAGGAATCCAATAAGAGGAAAAGAAAATCTAGACACCGTTAATGTCAAAAATGTCAGCAACCCCTGCCGGATGAATTATCTACCAATGTCTGCACTGATTGCTTGTCTTCTACTACATCTACTCAGTCTGGAAATATGAACTTTTTATTATGGTTTAAAGAACAACTCACTTCTGTGTTTGAGGAATTCAAATCAGCAAACAAAAGGCCAAGGCTTGCAGACAAACCTCCTCCACCTCAGCGGATCTCCTCCTCTTCTGAGAGTGAAGGCCCGTCTGAGGGTGAAGTGTGTTCTGACTCCTCCTATGAGTGTGATCCAAATAAACATTTTATTTTTCATAAAGATACATTTCCTGATCTGCTTAAAGCAGTAAAACGTACATTAGAGATTGATAAAGATGCCTCTAGAAAAACTAAATCAGACAAGCTCTTTTATTTTCCAAAAACTAAAGGGAATTTTTTTCCTGGGCATCCTGTCCTAAATAAATGGATTAAACAGGACTGGGATAGGCCTGATAAAAAATCTGGTCCAGGATCCAGGTTGAAATCTCTAGGTTGGATGACAGATTTTTGTCTGAGTGTGCCTCAGTGCCAAAAGTTGATTTAGCAGTTTCTCGCTTATATAAAAAGCGATATTCCCTTCGGATTAAGCATCCCTTATTAAAGATCCCATAGATAGTGTAGTGTCCCACTAGGTAAATGTGGGCACTACACAAGGGTCGATTGGGCCACATTGTTCTCCACCTCCTGTGGAACAGTGGCATCGTATTTTGCATTGCATTTTAATGTACATTGCTATGTTATTTATGTGCATTTCCCCTGTTTTCTGTGTACCAGGCCTGTTAGGGTGTAGTTCCTCCTCCTAGACAGTAGAGGGAGCTAGGGAACCCTTAATACATATATTTAGGCCCAGACAGGACAGCGTCAGTCTGTGTGCAGAGTCAGAAGCAAGAAGACACTTTAGCCAGAGAGGAGCTGAGATGCAGGCTCTGACATGCAGTTAGATAGCCCAGGCTTCTAATTGCCACCAGGAGAAGGGTTTGCCTCCTGAGAAACCAAGTTCCCATAACAAAGCAGAGCAGAGCCAGTATCCCAGCCAGACAAGAGAGCTGAAGGGCAGAAGGATTATTTGGAAAAACAAGGATATATACCTGAGGAAGTTTTTCTACCAAGGATAAAGCCAGCATTAGGGCATACGGGCCTTGGGATTAAAGACAGACAGGAGTTCTGAGGAATAGTGCACAGGATTTCTGAGGAAAAGTGCAGCCTGTTCTGTAAGTGTTTTTACCCTCTGAGTATCTTGCAAGAACATTGTGCCTGCTGTTTATGAAAACCTGCTTATTATTGCTACTGCTATGTGGAACTGAACCCAGAATGTATAAAGTTGACTGTTTCCAGTAAAAGGAAGTTTTGGTTCACCACAACATCGTGTTCCTCAATTATTACGACTATAAATCGGTGTGCCACCGTTACAGGCACTGGCGTCACCAATCTTAAAGGGATCTTGCCACCGGCACATTAAACAAACCTGCAACATCCAGGGCACCTCACCCACCATCAGGCCTGGTCCCTATACACAGAGAGTGCCCCAGAGGACCCCTGTGCCAGCCTCTCCATCACTGCCGTACGCCTGCCCAGGAGCTTCCAAGGAACTGTGAGTAACCCAGAGCAACCCTCGTTTGCCTAAGTAACCGTGACCTCACTATCGCACTACCCTGCAGGGCTGCGTACTGCAATAGGAAAATGTTAACTTTGTTGAAAAAAGACTATGCCTCTACATCAGCCGTTTGTGTCGCCGCCATGTCTTCGGCACCTACAACCAGGTCTTTAAGAATCTCGTTATCTCAGCTGTCTTATGATCTAGAAGAAGGAGTTGCCAGAGATGAAATTTTAAAAAGCCTTCCTCTGATGAAAGCCGCATCTTATTCTTTTGGAATGATGCCCCTCTCGATATGAAATTTTCAGCAAACTCCTTGGCGCTCTCTAATGCTGCATGGACAGCGCTCTGGATCAAACAGTGACCTGGAGATGTTTTATCTAAAAAGCACTCCTTTAATCTTCCATTTCAACCTACCTTACTGTTTGGCCCTCAGCTAGAAAAGATTCTTGAGACTCTGAATGAGGGGAAAGGAGCAGTTTTTCCAGAATCAAAGAAGAAGCCATTTTTAAGGTCCTACCATCCACAGAGGAGAAGATCTCCTAGATTTAGAAAAAGGCCACAATTTTCTAGGCAAAGGAGATTTTGTGGCAATCAAACAAAACCTGAGCTCAAGAAAAGATCTAGTCAAAAGTCCTCGGAGCAATGACGCCAGGCTTCAGCCGAAAGTTGGCGTCAGACTAAAACTATTCTCTTCAGCCTGGTCTCTCACATCCACAGATGCTTGGGTTACCTCCACAGTAAAAAATGTCTATGTCCTAGAATTCGCATGCTTTCCTCCAGATCGTTTTCTTCTAAATCGTGCAAAAGATCTAGTCGTTGGTCTTCTCATTCAAGATTTTATACACAAAGGTGCCCTAGAGATGGTGCCCACAGGAGACGAATTCAAAATGGAATCAATAAAGTCTATCGTTAAGGCCCTGAAGAACTGAGATCACATGGCATCAATAGATCTAGTGGATGCATACCTACATATTCCGATTCGCCCCCGTCACAGGAGATTTCTGAGAATATTGGTCCAGATGATGAAAAGCATTGTACATCTCCAATTTACCTGCCTTCTGTTCGGAATAACAGCCCTGAGAGTTTTTACGAAAGTCTAAGTAGTCCTTTCAGTTGCTCTAAGACTGAGGGGCATCACCTATTTTTACCTATCTTGACGATTGGTTGTTGATAGCAGCTTTAGCCCAACAACTGAAACTACAACTACAGACCGCAATTCAAGTACTCGAATCTCACGGTTTTCTAATAAACATGGAAAAGTCTTCCTTGGTGCTGTCACAACAAATACAATTCCTGGGTTATATGCTGGAAACTCAGTGCATGACACTGAAATTATCCCCGCAAAGAATATCTTCTTTTCAAAGAGGGGTCCATCAACTCCTGTCCAACCCCAGGGTTTCCATCCGTCAGGCAATGAGAGTTTTGGGTCTTCTAACGTTATCCATAGAAGCTGTTCCTTGGGCCAAAGCCCACATCAGATGTCTACAGTCCAATATTCTCTCCAGCTGGGACAGGGGTTACAAATCGTTGGAGAGAAAGATCATCATTAACTCGCCAGGACCTGAAATGGTGGATGACATCACCTCATGTGAGACAAGGCAGAGATCTGAATCCCTATTGTCAGAAGATCCTCACGTCAGATGCCTCCTCTTGCGGCTGGGGTGCCCATGTAGATGGTCTATGGGTACAAAAAAGATGGACAAAAGAAGAGGCAGTGATGTCCTCCAACTGGAGAGAATTGACAGCAGTAAGACTAGCTCTTCTCCATTTTCAATCCCATCTTTTAGGATTCAAAATAATTATACAGTCAGACAATCTACCCTCAATTTACTATGTCAACAAACAAGGAGGTATGAGGTGCCACAGTCTGTCCAAAGAGTGTGCTCTCCTGATGGAGTGGGCAGAGACTTATACAAAGGGCATCTCAGCAGTCCACATAAGGGGAACTCAGAATCAATTAGCAGATCTACTCAGCCGAACTCCACAACACCTGGGAGAATGGAGTTTAAATCCGTCAGTTTTTAGCGACATTGTGACCTGCATGGGGAGACCTTCTTTAGACGCCATGGCAACAGAACAGAACATGAAGCTCAATCATTTTTGTTTAATTCAACAGTCCAGCCGGGCTCAGGCAATGGAGAGTTTATCAGTCAGCTGGAGAAGGGGTCTGATATATGTGTTTCCTCAAATTCCACTCATTCCGAGAGTCCTAAAAAAAGTGCAAGAAGATCAAGTAGAAGTAATAGCGATACTTTCCTTCTGGCCTCAGAGAACATGATTTTCACAAGCCATAATATCCCTTTCCAAGGGGAGAATTTGGAAAATTCCCCCTCGTCCAGATCTACTTCTCCAGAAGGGGTTTACTCATCACAACCCCAATAGGCTACAACTAGTGGCCTGGAGGCTGAGCGGCAATCCCTAGCATCTTTGGGTCTCTCTACAGATCTCATGAACACCATGTTAGCTGCCTGAAAACCAACCACTATTAAAATATATAACAAAGTGTGGAAAAAATAAAATAATTGGTGTCAAGAAAATTCTTCAAGGCCTGTACTTTCAACGAGCACTTTGAAAGTACAGCTTACTGCAATAAATGAGCAATTGCATGGAAAGTTTTCTAACAATCAAGGATACGTACCTTTTTCAAGGCCCTGAAAAACCTGAGACCACCTATCAGTACTCCAGTCCCTTCCTGGAACTTGTCTTTAGTTTTGTCAGCTATGTAAAAAGAACCATTTGAGCCTATTTAATCATCCCCTCTAAAGTATATTTTTATGAAAGCCTAATTTCTAGTAGCCATCACATCAGCCAGGCGTGTGAGCGAGTTACAGGCTCAGTCATGCAAAGAACCATATTTCAGAGATTTGGGGGACTGTATTATTCTTTGTACTATGTACTATAGGTGGCATCAGTGGCAAAAATCAATCAGGAAATTTATTTTCCAGTACTTTATTCAGATCCACAAGAACAGGTTGACTGGAGTCTCTTGGATGTTAAAAGAGCATTGTTGGCTCATCTCCATGCTAGTTCCTCATTTAGGAAATTAGGTTTGTTTTTGCAGATCCAAGGCACCAACAAGGGTAAAAGAGCTAGTAAAGCAACTCTAGCAAGATAGATAAAGAGAACAATTGAAGAATCTTATTCTGTTTTAGGACTCGATTGTCCCATTCATCTCAAAGCACACTCTACAAGCAGAATTGGCACAAGTTTCTCTTGGTGAAATCTGTAAGGCAGCTACCTGGTCGTCTGTTTCTACATTTTTGGGGCACTACAGATTAGACATCCTTGCAGCTGAAGGGTCTTTTTTGGGCAAAAGAGTGCTTCAAGTGGCGTCCTTTGCTCCCACCCAATGAGAACTTTAGTCATGTGCTGCCAAGGACGATCAGGAAAATGAAAATTTATTCACCAAAATTTTTGTTTCCTGGAGTCCGTAGGCAGCACAACTTAGGCTACTTTCACACTAGCGTTCGGGCGGATCCGTTCTGAACGGATCCGCTCATAATAATGCAGACGGAGGCTCCGTTCAGAACGGATCCGTCTGCATTATATTAGCAAAAAAAAGCTAAGTGTGAAAATAGCCTGGGACGGATCCGTCCAGACTTTCAATGTAAAGTCAATGGGGGACGGATCCGCTTGAAGATTGAGCCACATTGTGGCATCTTCAAACGGATCCGTCCCCATTGACTTACATTGAAAGTCTGGACGGATCCGCACGGATCCGCACGCCTCCGAACGGCCAGGCGGACACCCGAACGCTGCAAGCAGCGTTCAGCTGTCCGCCTGTCCGTGCGGAGGCGAGCGGAGCGGAGGCTGAACGCCGCCAGACTGATGCAGTCTGAGCGGATCCGCCTCCATTCAGACTGCATCAGGGCTGGACGGCTGCGTTCGGGTCCGCTCGTGAGCTCCTTCAAACGGAGCTCACGAACGGAAACCCGAACGCTAGTGTGAAAGTAGCCTTACCCTCCCTTAAGAATAAATATTATTGCTGTATACAAATACAAGGCTCTGGTGTCATATGTTACCCTATATAGCCTGCTGATTGGTGTTAATCAATGTTTATTGCTTTCTAATGTGTCTCTATCTTGGTTGTACCTAGGGGACTTAACCCTTTAGTCATGTGCTGCCTACGGACTCCAGGAAACTAAAATTTCAGTGAGTACATTTTCATTTTCCTGGCATAACATTGATTTTATGGTTTATTGTAACATGGTTTCTATTATATTTTTCATGGTTTTGGTTTATATTTTATATTTCTATTGCATTTATATTATACTGCATATGAATTAAATATTTATCACAGGGCATAGAGAATCGATCTCTTAGTGTTATCGATAAATATTAGATAGACAGATAGATAATAGATAGATAGATAAATAGATGATAGTGTCACTGCTTGATAGTGTGTGGACCGAAACATTGCGTTGATGAATTGATGAATTAAAGTCACATTCATTTTACTTCTTCTGGAGTGCTGTAAAATATTTTTGTTTTCTACAATTTTTGGGAGATTGAATCGTTCCAACATCTGCTGGCACCCCATTTTACTTTGGCCCTGCGGTGCTGCTTATATTATCAACTCTGCTGATTGATAGATAGATAGATATGAGATAGATAGATAGATAATAGAGAGATAGATATTAGTGCTGATCGAGCACCAAAGTGCTCGAATGCTCGGGTGCTCGAGTAGAACACTTTGGAATGCTCGGGTGCTCTGCCGAGCACAATGGAAGTCAATGGGAGAACCCGAACATTAAACCAGGCGCCCCCTGCTCTGAAGAGGGGAGGGTGTCTGGTTCATAGGAAAAGGTCATAAATTGATGGAAACACCACTGAAATGGTTCGGGAACAGCATGGGGAGGATGTCTGGATGCATCTTGGGGTCCCAGGTCGCTGCTGAGAACGATGTTGTCCGAGTAGTACGCCACTGTTACAGACTGACAATAATACGCACAAAACCGAAGATAAAATCGATTTTGGATGAAAATTTTTTAGGAAACATTCTTTCCTGTATATTTACTTGTATATAAAGTTCAAGTGCTGCCAAAAATTACAAGGAAGAGGCACTCTGATACAACCTGTATATCACATAATGGAGGGCCTCATTCACATTGTGTTACAATTGTTCAGGTAGTGGGACTCCTACACTCATAAAGCCTATGCACTAAGGGAAAGGGCTGCCAAAAATGATAAGGAACCGGCACTACAATACACCCTTTATTAGACATAAAGGAGGGCATCATACACACCCTTGAAAAATTATGATTGATGGCCTGCTGGTGACCCTCAAAAACATTAGGGGTGAGGGCCTGCTGATCTGACCATCCAAAACATGAGAGGCGAGGGCCTGCTGCTGATCTGACCATCTAAAACATTAGGGGTGAGGGTCTGCTGCTGAGCTGACCATCTAAAACATTATTGGTGAGGGCCTGCTGCTGATCTGACCATCTAAAACATTAGGCGTGAGGGTCTGCTGCTGAGCTGATCATCTAAAACATTCGGGGTGAGGGTCTGCTGCTGAACTGACTTTCTAACACCTTACGGGTGAGTGCCTGCTGCTGATCTGACCATCTAAAACATTATGGGCGAGGACCTGTCCTGCTGCTGAGCTGACCATCTAAAACATTACGTGCGAGGGCCTGCTGCTGATCTGACCATGGAAAAAATTATGGGCGAGGGCCTGCTGCTGAGCTGACCATCTAAAACATTATGAGTGAGGGCCTGCTGCTGAGCTGACCATCTAAAACATTAGGGATGATTGCCTGCTGCTGAACTGACCATCGAAAAAATTATGGTTGGGGGTCTCCTGGTGAGCCAACTCTCTAAAACATTAGGGGCGAGGGCCTGCTGCTGATCTGATTATGGAAAAAAATTATGGGCGAGAGCCTGCTGCTGAGCTGACCATCGAAAAAATTATGGTTGAGGGTCTGCTGCTGAGCTGACTCTCTAAAACATTAGGAGTGAGGGCAGCCTAATAAGCATGTTGATATGATGGAGGAGGTGGAGGATGAGAAAAGAAAGATACCAAAGAGATAACAGCTCGATAGATAATAATAAAGTGCAAAGTGCATTAAACAGGGATAAGCATAGGAGAGATAGCTGCCCAATATATACAGACAAGATAGTCCTTACCCTGACGCGCGTTTCTCTGTCGCTTCCTCAGGGGATAAACATGAATTGTGCTCCTTGGTCTTATATACCCCTTAGATTGATCAAACGCTCAACACATGTGATGGAATGAAATGCCCTGTGGTAAATACCGGAAATGACGTCAATTGCCGAGAAACTCTCAGACTTCACTTCCGGTAACAGGGAAAGGCTACACTCTGATGTCTAAAAACCGAAACAATGGGCATATAAAACTACCTAATTATAATCAGTGATAGGCATCGCGTTGTCAGGTAGGCTGATCGGCCATTCTATTGAGAAAAATTCCAAGGGGTGAGGGGACCGCGAGATGTCGGCCTGCACGTCATCACCGCCCGCCCGTGGGAAACCCCGCCCTCCATCACGTGAAGGCAGTGGTGTCACCTGCAGACACTGATTGTGGACCCACCTATTAGGGTGCTTTGATGCCATATGGCAGATCATGCTGGTGGTGGTGAGGTTGCTAGTGTTCACGCCCCTGCTCCTTTTGGTACGGCACAGGTTGCAAATGGCAATTCTTTTATTGTCCGCACTTTCCTCAAAAAAGCGCCAGACTGCGGAAGACCTAGCCCTTGGCAAAGGAGATTGCCACACGAGGGTGCTCCGGGGATCAGTGCGGGCCTGTTTGGTGTGGCCCGCCTTCTCTCTTTTGCCACCCACTGCCTCTTCCAGCCTGTTGCGGTGCTGCGGATCCCTCCCCCTCTGTACTGCTGTCCTCGTTCGGCTTGCCACCTTCCTAGTTTGGGTCAGTGACCTCATCGTCCACCACCTCCTCTTCCACTTCCTCACTCTGGTCATCCTCCTGACTTGTTGACCTAACAACAACCTCACTTATTGAGCTAACGTTATACTGAAGATGTAGCGCAGGTAATGTTGTGGCGGTAATGCAGCGGCCAAACAATTGCACGCAATTTAGCGCAGGTTGCGCTAAAAATATATATTGCTGCCAGACACAACAATAGTCCTTAAAAGGACTTCTGGGTCTCTAAGACCAACCCTGCCTAACAAAAAAATAAAATTCAATTGAATCAGTTCCCTACACTATCTGTCCCTTCTACAGCACATCTCTCCCTGACTAACACTGAGCCGAACCACGTGTCATTGGGTGCTTTTTATCACCCGATGATGCTTTTTAGCCAGCCAATCACTGTAATGCCAGTAACCAACATGGCTACAGCATTACAGTGAGTGGCAGTACTTACCCACACCTTTATTGGCTGCGTAGCAGGCAACAAACGTGCGGGGAGGAGACTCGAGCACACACAGTATTCGGCCGAACATGCTCGATCAACACTAATAGATATGAGATAGATAGATAGATACATACATACATACATAGACAGTGTTAGACTAGGGTGCCTAGGGCCCACCAGTAAAATGTATTTTGGGGGCGCCCCGTACAGATACATTCACATATTACCAGATGATTGAATATGGGGGTCCCTGCAGGAACTTTAAGAAGGTATGTCCTGGAGAGAAGAGGACACTGGTGGCTTTCCTCTATACCTAGAAGTAATCTCAGCTCTGATCGTTTCTATAATAATAATCTGGGGAGTTTCTTTAACCTCTTCCGGACACATGACGTACCGGTACGGCATGTTGTCCCGGTACTTAAGGACACATGACCTACCGTTACATCATGTGTATTTCCGATCACCGACGCTCGGCGGGCGGTGATCGGAACCTGGTGTCTGCTCAAATCGTTGAGCAGGCACCTTGGCTAAATGCGCGGGGGGTCCCGTGACCCCCCCCCCCCGTGTCGGTGATCACTGCAAACCGCGGCGGCGATTGGTGGTGCTATCGGGTCCCCGTGGGGCTGTAGGGGGGACCCAATGGCAGCCCCCTGGATCTCACAGGCAGGAATCTGTATGAGTAATACACACTGTATTACTCATACAGCCAATGCATTCCAATACAGAAGTATTGGAATGCATTGTAAAGGGGATTAGACCTCCAAAGGTTGAAGTCCTAAAGTGGGACAAAAAATAAAGTGAAAAAAATAAAGTTTTCCTCCCAAAAAAATTTAAGTTTCAAGTAAAAAAAAAAAAAAATCGTAATTTTCCCCAAATAAAGTTAAAAAAATAGGTAAAAAATAGGAAAAATAAAAGTTGACATATTGGGTATCGCCGCATCCGTATCGACCGGCTCTATAAACAGATCACATGACCTAACCCCTCAGATGAACACCGTAAAAAAAAAAAAATTAAAACTGTGTAAAAAAAGCAGAATATGGAGACATTAAAAAAGCTGTTATTGTGTAAAACTTAAGTAAATAAAAAAAAGTATACATATTAGGTATCGCCATATCCGTATCGACCAGCTATATAAAAATATCGACAAAAAAATGACCTAACCCCTCAGGTGTAAAAAAGAATATATAAAAACGGTGTAAAAAAAGCAATTTTTCGTTATCTTACATCACAAAAAGTGTAATAGCAAGCGATCAAAAATCATACGCACCCCAAAATAGTGCCAACCAAACCTTCATCTCATCCTGCAAAAAATGAGACCCTACCTAAGATAATCGCCCAAAAACTGAAAAAACTATGGCTCTCAGACTATGGAGACACTAAAACACGATTTTTTTTTTGTTTCGAAAATGAAATCATTGTGTAAAACTTAACATAAAAAAAAGACAATGAAAACATATTAGGTATCGCTGCGTCCTTATCGACCGGCTGTATAAAAATATCACATGACATAACCCCTCAGGTGAACACCGTAAAAAAATAAAAACTGTGTAAAAAAAGCCATTTTTGGTCATCTTACATCACAAAAAGTGTAATAGCAAGCGATCAAAAAGTCATATGCACCCCAAAATATTTTGTAGGTATTACTATGTATTATAGAAGTAGAGAAATTGAAACTTGGAAATTTGCTAATTTTTTGAAAAATTTGGCAAATTTGGTATTTTTTTTATAAATTACAATGATAATTTTTTTTTTACTCCATTTCACATGTCATGAAGTACAATATGTGATTAAAAAAAAATCTCATAATGGCCTGGATAAGTCAAAGCGTTTTAAAGTTATCACCACTTAAAGTGACACTGGTTAGATTTGCAAAAAATTGCCTGGTCCTTAAGGTGAATATATCTATCACTTTTTATATGAACATAGGCTGGTTGAGGTGCTGTACATTGAATATATGTATGTAGTGCAGTAAGTCTACTGTGTTATGTGCCACTTGTGCAGGGGGTGGGAGGCTAGGGGCCCACCTTACTCAGGGGCCCATCGGGGGATTCACCTGTACCCCTGTGGGCTAGTCCGAGCCTGTACATAGATATAAATAGATAGATACGAATATAGATAGATAGATAGATAGATAGATAGATAGATACTAAAACATACATAAATAAGCATATATATAGATTTACCTTGTGTTATGGGGGGGTCTATGAGGAGTTCATTAGATGCAGCAGTCAGTTGCAGCTCTTGCAGTGATATCAAGTCGGTAACGTGGTCCAGCTAAAAGACGGATTCATAAACCTCCCAGACAAATGTCCCGTGCTGTGGTATCGGAGCGGTTTTACAGCGTTGCTGCGTAGTATTGACTGGGCATCTTCTTTATGGCCACCTTATCAATCATTTACCTCCTGTTATCTGATGTCAGTCACTCACAGAAAATATCATAAATATCATATGTACCTTTCTCTCCTTTTCCTGTGTTTCTGGGAAAGTTGGGAGGTAAGGGCAGAGTCACGTCCAGAATTATTGAAACTCCGTCTGCTGCCGTATGGAGATTTAAAAAAATATATTCTAGTCCACTTTTTGGGGAGGTTTAGTGTCTTGCCATTCACTCTGCAGTGAAAATTTCATGTTACCTCTATTCTGTGGGTCTATACATTTACCAAGATACCAAATTTGTATAGTTTTTTATATTTTACTATGGTTAAAAAGTCAAACATTTTTTAAAATGCTTTCTTTCTCTATATGTCTCTAGCTTTTTTACTGGGTGAGATGTACCATTCAGATTAGAGATGAGCGAAGCAGTCGAGACTTGCTTTGGGTCCACGCCAAACTTTTTAAAAAGTTTCCACCAGCCCAGAAGCCAATAGTGCCCATGAGCTGGTTGTAAAAGGTATTATTGAACAGAAAGTCGTTTCTTGTGAGGGTATGCTGAAGAATATCAAAAACAAACCTATTATGATCTCGAAACTGGCAACTTCTAGTTTCCAGAATTTTTTTTACTGTTGGGCTGTATGGATGAGTACAAAGCCTCTACATCTATGGGTGCTAGCCAGCCATTTTCATGCCTTCAAATTGGCAAAGTAAGTCACTAGTGTCTCATTATTTCTCCAGTGACAGATAGACCTTTTTCTTCACCACATCATGTATAGGCCTTAGGATTAGGCCCAGGTGAGGGATGAAAGCATTCCAGAATCACATAAGTCCCACAAAGGATTGAACTTCTCAGGGCCCACCCACATCAAACCCAAGAATTGTACCTCAGGGAATGGGCCTTGGATCATATTTTGGTTCACTGCTCATCTTTGGCTTTGCATGTGGTCAATCAGCACTAGTAGGGCCTCAGTTATTTTGTTCCTGTAATCATCTCACATAGTGAAAAAGATCAACACCACACTTGTTCAAACGTGGTTTTATCAGATCTAAGTCTCTGCCCACGAGGCCGTGTCATGAAGTATAACTGTGAAGATATCCTTGTGGCAAATACTGGACTTGTCTATCCAGGTGTAGGAAAATTGGCCTTGAGATTCTGGAGCAATAGGAATACTGAAGAAAACATTAGCCAAGTCGATGACAGCATGCCATTTGCCTGCCTGGTGCATTATACTCTCAACAACAGTCCCTATGTCAGGTACTGCAGCGGACAATAGTGACACCATCTTGTTAAAGAAGCTATAGGCCACAGCCATTCTCCACGACCCATCAGCCTTGAGAATGGGCTAGACCGGACCGTTGAAAGGACTTACCATAGGTCGAATAATGCCCAACCGCAATAATTCCTCAACCGTCTCACTGATTTCCTTTTGTCCCCCAGGTAATCTGTATTGGTTGAGAGAAACTGGTGTAGATGGTGGTAGATGTAGATGGTGGTGGTATGTATTGAGGAGTCCATTTTGCTTTCCCTCTTGCAACAGCTTTGACTGCATGAATCATGAGAGGCCCGGACACCAATTGAGAATGTACCTCATTCAGTATCAATGGCTTTCCCTAACAGTATGTCAATGTCCAGTATGTTTTCAGACATGTCACAAACTAGAACTGCTGCTTTGAATGGTACACACTTACCTATGGCTAACTTCAATGATGTTGCTTTTGCCATGGTTTGAACCCCACCATACCTATTTACTGATATATTTGGATTACTGTGCATAAGTGTCACTTCAGCCTCAGTGTCCACTAAGGCCGACACTCTGTGAGGTCGTGTGCTATTACCTCAATAAATTGTCAGTGGGATACATGGGCATCCGGCCCTGGCTACAACAGATCTAATGGGTGTCCCACCCCCAAAGAACCTGCATTCATCTCAATGTATTGGTTGTGGTACCCTCCACCGACCCTTGGTATCTGAACCTGGCTTAGTTGGCGTCGTCTTGTCAGTGGATCGTGCACTAGGTATAGTATTATGAATTTTCTTTCGTGTTTTTGTGTTGCATCAGCACCCTCATCCCACATTCTGAAGAGCCATTTAAATAACAATTCTCCTACCTTCTGTCTATATTGCTTGTTCAGCTCAATATATTCATTCTATGTAAAGTCATGTACAGTCAAAGTTGTCATAGGGTTATGCCCCACAGGTCCCTTGCCTTTTGATTGCACAACAGGCCTTGCGTTAATGGTACATTTGTCAGTCATAGGTGGGAATAAATCTAAATCATCATTGTCATACAAATTTCCTTGTCTTCAACAGAGTCAGACATTTATCCTTTTCATTCCAAAGGATTCTATCCCATCTCTCACAACAGCATGAACTTTAACACAGGTTTAAACTTTTTGTAATGCTTTTTCTTTTTTGCATTCCCCATATGTACAGCTAAAGCACAACACTTCTTCTCATACTCATCAGCTTTATCTGTAACAGATTCTAGCATTGCTCTAGTGATGATTTTCTCAGACAATTGCTTGCATTTGTTTTGCAAATGCTGCATCGAATTATCAAGGCTTTGAAGCCTTAGTGAGAAGAATCCACCTCAACTCTCCCACTGCCATCAGCACCGACTTTTGTCATTATTCCAGCCGTAAACCATCCACAGCTGTCTCAACAGCACCAGGGAGTGACACCACCCTCGGAGTCAGGCCATACTTTCGGCGCAGCCCACCAATTAAGCAAATTCACCGGTTATAGACCGGCCGGTGATGTGGCTACACCCTTTTTCTAAATTCGGACTTGCCTTTACCAAATAGTTTGCTTCTAATTTAAAAAATAACAACGTTAATAATGATGTCGGAGAGGCACATGGGAGCATCTGACGTGTGACACTAAGCTTCTCCTCTCCCCCTCGCTATCCGCTGTGGAGTCTTGGAGGGAGAAGCTGAGATCCCGGGAGCGGCGAGGAAGCTACGGGAGTGAGGCGGGATAGGGATTCTGTGGGGTGGGTGGAAAAAAGATGGATAGAGGGCCGTTATCATTCTATATACATATCATATTCGAGAGGGGTATCCATTTTATTACATAATAAAGTTATTATGAATTTGTGGCATGTAAGGCAGATGACTGCGGCAGGTATCTCTTTTTACAGTGTAGTATCAATGATGTACAGATGGTGATAGCAAGTATTTACATTCCGCCTCCATATAAACCGGATGTGCTTTATGATCTGCAGAAATATATGCTTGATAGACAAGATTGTGTGTTGGTTGCGGTAGAAGATTATAATGTTGTGATGGATCCAATTAAAGATAGATTATCTAATAGTAAAACTTCATTCCATAATACTAACTTGGCCAACTTAATAGCTGAGTTTGACTGGGTGGATGTCTGGCGTTTATGCAATCCGGAAGAGAAAGCTTATTCCTGTTATTCAAAGACACACCAAACCTGGTCAAGGATAGATATGATTCTGGGAAATAGAAAATTATTGGAAAAAATATAAAAATAATAAAATATATCCCTATGGCCCTATCAGATCATTGCTCTGTTGTTGTAGAGAAGTTCAACTCTCACTATTCACTATTTAAGTTCAACTCTCACTGGCTAACTCTGTTATAAGATAAGGAAGAACTAAAGTTATTTTTCCGCGTCAATAAAGATTCAACTAATAAACAAGTGGTTTGGGATGCGGCAAAGGCCTTTTTGAGAGGAATTTTGCATAATAAATTGAATTACTGGAAAAAAAAAAGTCAAAGAAAAAACTAGGATTGCAGAAGAGAAGTTAAAAGAAGCAAAAGTGAGTTGTGCGGTTGATCCCTCATTAGAAAATTTTAAAAAATAGGAGGAGGGACTAGCTATATATAGAAAATCCCAAACAATATTGTTTTTGCAGGGTACTAAGTTTTTTTCAGAGGGTGAAAAAGTGGGTAAGACCTTAGCTAATATAGTTAAAAATCATCAGAGAAAATCATGGATGGGGCAATAAGAAATAATAAGGATCAGATTTTAAAAGCCCCAGATCAAATAAGTGAGATTTTTGGGACCTACAGTTGCAAGAAAAAGTATGGGAACCAACCAGGTTTCCAGGTTGGTTCCCCTTTGAATGTTACTATTGATACATGTATGTATGTTCTCATGCTGGTAGCGTATCTGGGTGCTAGGTGTAATCTGTGATTTATTATACCACTTGGTGTTGACTACCCTGCTGCACATTGCACCCATTTATGCTGAGAATAAGACTAGCGGTGTTACTTATGTTTTAAGCTGACGCCACTCTATGGTCTGGTTTATGAGATGGTTTTTCTCAGATATTTTAGCCATTAGGCTTAATTAGACCTAGAGTGGACGCACGCTTGGGGGATAAATCCACCATCTGGAACCTTGGTGTTGCGCCGGTCCACAGTGCCATTTCATTACTGCTATTTTTGTTCATCAATTTTATCCATTATTGTCTTTATTGTTGTCCTTATGTGACTATTTAATAAAAATATACCACTTTTGCATATGTGTTTTTGTTTTTTGGATCCATGGGACCTACAGTTGCAAGAAAAAGTATGTGAACCCTTTGGAATGATATGGATTTCTGCACAAATTGGTCATAAAATGTGATCTGATCTTCATCTAAGTCACAACAATAGACAATCACAGTCTGCTTAACCTAATAACACACAAAGAATTAAATGTTACCATGTTGTTATTGAACACACCATGTAAACATTCACAGTGCAGGTGGAAAAAGTATGTGAACCCCTAGACTAATGACATCTCCAGGAGCTAATTGCCAACTGGAGTCCAATCAATGAGATGAGATTGGAGGTGTTGGTTACAGCTGCCCTATAATAAACACACACCAGTTCTGGGTTTGCTTTTCACAAGAAGCATTGCCTGATGTGAATGATGCCTCGCACAAAAGAGCTCAGAAGACCTACTATTAAGAATTGTTGACTTGCATAAAGCTGGAAAGGGTTAAAAAAAGTATCTCCAAAAGCCTTGCTGTTCATCAGTCCACGGTAAGACAAATTGTCTATAAATGGAGAAAGTTCAGCACTGCTGCTACTCTCCCTAGGAGTGGCCATCCTGTAAAGATGACTGCAAGAGCACAGCGCAGACTGCTCAATGAGGTGAAGAAGAATCCTAGAGTGTCAGCTAAAGACTTACAAAAGTCTCTGGCATATGCTAACATCCCTGTTAGCGAATCTACAATATGTAAAACACTAAACAAGAATGGATTTCATGGGAGGATACCACAGAGGAAGCCACTGCTGTCCAAAAAAAGCATTGCTGCACGTTTACAGTTTGCACAAGAGCACCTGGATGTTCCACAGCAGTACTGGCAAAATATTCTGTGGACAGATGAAACCAAAGTTTAGTTGTTTGGAAGAAACACACAACACTATGTGTGGAGAAAAAGGAGGCACAGCACACCAACATCAAAACCTAAAACAGTATGGTGTTGGGGGCATCATGGTTTGGGGCTGCTCTGCTGCGTCAGGGCCTGGACGGATTGCTATCATCGAAGGAAAAATGAATTCCCAAGTTTATCAAGACATTTTGCAGGAGAACTTAAGGCCATCTGTCCACCAGCTAAAGCTCAACAGAAGATGGGTGTTGCAACAGGACAACGACCCAAAGCATAGAAGTAAATCAACAACAGAATGGCTTAAACAGAAGAAAATACGCCTTCTGGAGTGGCCCAGTCAGAGTCCTGACCTCAACCCGATGGAGATGCTGTGGCAGGACCTCAAGAAAGCGATTCACACCAGACATCCCAAGAATATTGCTGAACTGAAACAGTTCTGTAAAGAGGAATGGTCAAGAATTACTCCTGACCGTTGTGCACGTCTGATCTGCAACTACAGGAAACGTTTGGTGGAAGTTATTGCTACCAAAGGAGTATTGCTGCCAAAACCAGTTATTAAATCCAAGAGTTCACATACTTTTTCCACCTGCACTGTGAATGTTTACATGGTGTGTTCAATAAAAACATGGTAACATATAATTCTTTGTGTGTTATTAGTTTAAGCAGACTGTGATTGTCTATTGCCTTATGCACACGACCGTTGTGTGCACCCGTGGCCGTTGTTCCGTTTTCCGTGATTTTCTGCGGATCCATTGACTTTTAATGGGTCAGTTGAAAACTCGGAAAATGTACAGTTTGTCATCCGCCTCCGTGATCCGTGTATCCTGTCCGTCAAAAAAATATGACCTGTCCTGTTCATGGACCCATTCAAGTCAATTGGTCCGTGAAAAAACACAGATGCACACAAGATTGGCATCCGTGTCCGTGATCCGTGTCCGTAGGCTACTTTCATACAGACGGATCTGAAGATCCGACAGTATATTCTAACATAGAGGCGTTCCCATGGTGATGGGGACGCTTCAAGTTAGAATATACTACGAACTGTGTACATGACTGCCCCCTGCTGCCTGGCAGCACCCGATCTCTTACAGGGGCTGTGATCAGCACAATTAACCCCTCAGGTGCCGCACCTGAAGTGGTTAATTGTGCGTATCATAGACCCATGTAAGAGATCGGGGGCTGCCAGGCAGCAGGGGGCAGACCCCCCTCCCTCCCCAGTCCCCCAATAATGTGCCAGTAAAAAGGGACCCCCATAATGCCCCCAATAATGTGCCAGTAAGTGTACCCATAGATGCCCCCCATGTGCAAGTATCAAGTGCCAACCCCCATGTGCCAGTATCAAGTGCCTCTCTCCTTCCCCCCCATGTCCCAGTATCATAGTGCCATCTCGACCCCCCCCCCCCAAAGTCCAGTATTAAGTGATCAAGTGCCTCTCTCCTCCCCCTATGTGCCCTATGTGCCAGTATCATAGTGCCATCTCCCCCCCATGTGCCAGTATCAAGTGCCTCTCTCCTTCGCACCCCCCCATGTGCCAGTATCATAGTGCCACCCCCCCAATGTACCAGTTAGGGTGACCACGTGTCCCGGATCGCCTGGGACAGTCCCGCATTTGGAGAGTCTGTCCCAGGTCCCGGTCACCCTCATTCTGGGACAATGCAGTGTCCTGGAATGACCTGAGCCGCCGACCGCTGCTGTGACAGTCACTTCTTTATACTATGCGATTGCCGAATCAGATCGGCATCGCATAGTGCTGTTCTGTGTGTGTGTGGCTCCTCCCCTGCCTTGCTGCGCGGCCGAGTAGCGTGACCGCGTGATCTTAGACTCGAGTGACGTCGGCCTGGCCCGGATCTCTACTGTGCCTGTAACTGTGCGGCCGTTATCAGCATTAAGGAGGACAAAATGCAAGTTTAACTTTGCAATGAATAATGATGTCTGCGTCTTCTTTGGGTTTAGGGCAGCAAATATTTATTTCTTAGAAAGTTGGATCGGATGTTGTGTGACTTGTAAAACGTGTAGTAAGTTAGTTACTACATGGAATTAGAGGCAGGAAATGGAATGTAAGTGCAAATTAAAAGATAAATGGAGAGAGGCTCAGGCAACATATAAGCAATGGATATGTAGATGTTAGGGCGTGGACATTAAGTCATATGTGGAATTGTTTTGCAGTCTGTTATTTATGGTTAGTAAAGTATTCATATTTTGTAAAAGTTCCTGCTCATTAATAAAAAATAAATAAAAAAAACCTGTTCTTTAATGCAACTTGTTTTGTTTTCTATTTCTTAAGGCTACTTTCACACTAGCGTTCGTCGGTCCGCTCGTGAGTTCCGTTTGAAGGAGCTCACGAGCGGACCCGAACGCAGCCGTCCAGCCCTGATGCAGTCTGAATGGAGCGGATCCGCTCAGACTGCATCAGTCTGGCGGCGTTCAGCCTCCGCTCCGCTCGCCTCCGCACGGACAGGCGGACAGCTGAACGCTGCTTGCAGCGTTCGGGTGTCCGCCTGGCCGTTCGGAGGCGTGCGGATCCGTGCGGATCCGTCCAGACTTTCAATGTAAGTCAATGGGGACGGATCCGTTTGAAGATGCCACAATATGGCTCAATCTTCAGGCGGATCCGTCCCCCATTGACTTTACATTGAAAGTCTGGAATGATCCGTACGAGGCTATTTTCACACTTAGCTGTTATATGCTAAAAATAATGCAGACGGATCCGTACTGAACGGAGCCTCCGTCTGCATTATTATGATCGGATCCGTTCAGAACGGATCCGATCGAACGCTAGTGTGAAAGTAGCCTAAGAGATGTCTAAGTAGCCATTTAATGTGTGCAGAAATACTGAAAAATGCACATATGTTTTTGCCAGTCTCAAGTATAAGTTTGACGAAATGCACTTGTGAAAGTAAGTGTCCCTGAATGGCAGTTAGAAAATGTGGTCACCCTAGTACCAGGGAGCCATCTCCCCCCCTCCCCCCACCATGTGCCAGTATCATAGTGCCATCTCCCCCCCTACCAATGTGCCAGTATCAAGTGCCTCTCTCCTTCCCCCCACCCCATGTTCCAGTATCATAGTGCCAACCCCCCCATGTGTCAGTATCATAGTGCCATCTCCCCCCCTCCCCATCTGCCAGTATCATAGTGCCAACCTCCCCCATGTGCCAGTATCATAGTGCCATCTCCCCCCCAATGTGCCAGTATCATAGTGCCATCTCCCCCCCCCCCCTCCCAATGTGCCAGTATTATAGTGCCATCTTGACACTCAATTTCTTGTTAATACACACAGGTAGATTGCTGCTATACCTTATGTTTTATAGTAATCACATAGTTTAATTACATTTAATAATCCCCCAAAAAATGTAAATTCCAACTGTGTGGAAACTGAATATATGTAAACAATTAAATTTATCCCCACACAAAAAAATATTTCTGTGAAAATGGTGGGAAAATAAAGGTATTTGCTTGCAGGTAGCTGCTTTTGAGGCGCACATGCACTTCTGATAGCATGAACAGCCACAGGTCCTGTCTCCTCTCTCCCTGGCTGCCCTGCTACTTTCTATTGTATACAACACACACAATTCTTCTTTGGAATCCTAGCCTTTCCCTTCACTCTTTCTGGCAATAAGCTTGTCTGATTTCTGACTGTCCCTGATTGTTTTTTCACTTTCCCTGATTCAGTGGCGAACATAAAGAAGTAAGGGGCCCCATAGCATGGATCATACCAGGCCCCCCACACAAGACAGAAGGTTTTCTGGCTAAACCCTATTTTAATGACTCTGCCTCATTTGCTACAAGTTGTTCCTTTAGAGGGTAGAGTCCTGACCAAGTTTTAACCCCTAGTACAGGGCTGGCCAACCTGCGGCTCTCCAGCTGTTGCAAAACTACAATTCCGACCATGCCCTGCTGTAGGCTGAAAGCTATAAGCAGTCTAGGCATGCTGGGAGTTGTAGTTTTGCAACAGCTGGAGAGCCACAGGTTGGCCATTCCTGCCCTAGTAGAAGAGGAGATAATTCCAACTAAGACTGGGCCCCCTCTTGCTCTGGGCCCTATATCAGTCACACGGTCTACCACTATGGTAGCTATGCCCCTACCCTGACTCCCTAATATCATTTTTCTGGCAGACACTGTAAGACCCAAACACATTCACAGCCCAACACAGAATGGTGTTCTGTTCGTTCCACTAGGACACCTCCCTGCCTGCTGCAGCACCGATTGGCTCACCCAGGAGGTATGCCAGCCTGGAAGCTAATAAGGGTAAGCCCTTACCCCCCCCCCCCCTTTTTCTTCTCTTCCTAGGCTATGCGCCTTTTAATTGAATTTGGCTGAAACAAACCTGAAAAGATTTGGGTTTGTCAGCCGCCCGATAAATAGCAAAGTTCGGACCAAACCTGGACGAGCCTCCCTAGCATCGCGGGTGATGTTTTCATCCGTGTACAGGCAGAAGCAGCAGCGGCGGTGTGGTAAACCAGGAGCGCCGCAGGGAGCGGGGTAAGTATATTCCCCCTGAAGGTCCTGGCTCATGGGGGAGCTGTTTGTGATATTGGATAACTCATTTAATTATTTTATTGTTTATTTTTATGTAAAATTTTGAAAAGAATGTTTAATTCTTTTTTTGTGTGACCATTTTAACAACTTTTTTTAGCCCCCCTCTAGGGGTCTTGAACATGTGATACTCTTGACCATGCCATCTCAGATCCTGATCACTGCGGGTATATGGAGAAGGCTCAGCTCATGACCAATCGTACACCTCAGACTTATAGTTGCATCCGGATGTGCAAAAGGTTTTTGATTGTTTTTCCACAGCTGAGAGTTTGCTCTAATTGTATCCAGTCTAGACAATCCTCTGCAAGCTCTCTCGTCTGTAAAAAAAACATAATTTTTAAAGACCAATGTGAACTCTCCCCAAGTTTACTGGCACGTTATCTTTCCAGTGTAATCCAAAAGCCTTAACGAGCAGAACGATGTTGCTTATCAGCAGTCGTTACACAGGACTTCTATAACGTGGTGACGTTGCCAGCTGTTTATGACCCAGTGCCCTGTGTGTAAAACACGTCATTGCTTTTTTTTTTTGCATTTACTAGCTGAAGAAGGCAAATATTATTCACACCTTCCAGCACGAAGAAAATCCGTACTGCCTTGCTGGAGTAGATTTCTGTTTTGATGCACAGACCTGCACAGATACGGCACCTTTATTGAGGCAACTGTCTTCTACACCGGCCAACGATTGGGGCAATTGTCAAGGAGAAGCAAACTCTTGTTCATGGGTTGAAAGCATCGGTGATGCAGTCATCTAAATCACCGTTTCTGGGCAGAAGGTTGTGCTGTGTAAACAGGAATAGGCTGGGCAGAAACAAAGAAACAATAGTTGTCTATGGGGACGGGCGATCACAGAAGCAAACACTGTGCCCGTGCAGAGGAGATGACCGTTGCACGTAAATGCTGCCCTCACTTCCTCTGATGAGCAGGCGTTTAACAGGAACAAGTGGTTAGTTCCTGATAATCGCCTGCTGTTTCTGCCCGTGTAAAGGTCCCTTTCGGGGGGAGCCATACACATTCAACAGCTGTTGCTTGACCAAGAGCTATCGCTTCCATGTCCGCCTTATACACACAAATATTCGGTTCACCCAAATATGCAATGGGGAGGGGGAGAAAGCCGAAGGGAAGGGCTTGTGATCAGTCTGAATGCTCATGGGGTTGCGATGTTTGAGACCTTCACCCTCTATCTATGGAAAAGTGAGACTGAAAGATAAGTTAGGATGACCCTTGTCCAGCTTCACTGCCTCTTTTCTTCTTTATCAGTCATTATCACATCATACACTCCGTGGCATGTTAGCACTTTTATGGTGGCTTTGGGGGTGGTACTGTTATGGGACACATTTTATATGGTCGAACTGACTGAATTTTATTGAGAGACTCGGGCTGCCTTTTTTATAGTCAATAGTGACTAATAAGGGCTCTTTCACATCTGCGTTATTGTCTTCCGGCATAGAGTTCCGTCGTCAGGGGTCTATGCCGGAAGAATCCTGATCAGTTTTATCCTAATGCATTCTGAATGGAGTGAAATCCGTTCAGGATGCATCAGGATGTCTTCAGTTCCGGAACGGAACGTTTTTTGGCCGGAGAAAATACCGCAGCAAGCTGCGCTTATTGCTCCGGCCAAAAATCCTGAAGACTTGCCGCAAGGCCGGATCCGGAATGAATGCCCATTGAAAGGCATTGATCCGGATCCGGCCTTAAGCTAAACGTCGTTTCGGCGCATTGCCGGATCCGACGTTTAGCTTTTTTAGAGTGGTTACCATGGCTGCCGGGACGCTAAAGTCCCGGCAGCCATGGTAAAGTGTAGTGGGGAGCGGGGGAGCAGTATACTTACCATCCGTGCGGCTCCCGGGGCGCTTCAGAGTGACGTCAGGGCGCCCCACGCGCATGGATGACGTGATCGCATGGCACGTCATCCATGCGCATGGGGCGCTCTGACATCATTCTGGAGCGCTCCGGGAGCCGCACGGACTGTAAGTATACTGCTCCCCCGCTCCCCACTACTACTATGGCAACCAGGACTTTAATAGCGTCTTGGCTGCCATAGTAACACTGAAAGCATTATGAAGACGGATCCGTCTTCAAATGCTTTCAGTACACTTGCGTTTTTCCGGATCCGGCGTTTAATTCCGGCAAGTGGAGTACACGCCGGATCCGGACAACGCAAGTGTGAAAGAGGCCTAACTATGAGTGGACTGTAGCGGACATCCTTGTGGGGTAAGTATGGCTGACATGGGCACTCTTGGAAGGATGCATTTTACCAGGTTTACTGGATCTACCAGGGATCACACCTCCTTACTTTAGCACTTGCTGAGGGTGTACCCAGTGACACAGCTATAGGAAACCAGTTCCATATACATGTAAATGGGGCGCTCATCAGTCCAGTCCATTCAAGAGAGAAGCTTGTAAATATTCTATCGAGGGTTGTATGTTAGTAGTATTACTGGTGGCTCTACTAAACCTCAATATGGAATCGGCGCACACTCCTTGTGACACACCCAATGCAAAAAAAAAAAAATGATGGTAATAATAAAATTAGGTTTGTATGTTGTCTTCAAGAGCAGTTTTCACTCCACAGCCCAGCTCTAAATGTGGATTTAGACGGCCAGATAATCGGGCAGATAATCGGGAATGAATGCTCGTGCGAACGCTCATTGCCGACAATCTGCCCATCTATAGGTGTTTCAAATAGGCCTGATTTGCTCATTTCTACTGGTCAGGTTAGTATATTGGTAGAGGTCAGGGTGGGCAGAGTCTGGTCAGGTCACTATACTGGCAGAGGTCAGGGCGGGCAGAGTCTGGTCAGTTCAGTATATTGGCAGAAGTCAGGGTGGACAGAGTCTGGTCAGGTTAGTATATTGGCAGAGGTCAGGGCGGGCAGAGTCTGGTCAGGTTAGTATATTGGCAGAGGTCAGGGTGGACAGAGTCTGGTCAGGTCAGTATATTGGCAGAGGTCAGGGCAGGCAGAGTTTGGTCAGGTCAGTATATTGGCCGAGGTCAGGGCAGGCAGAATCTGGTCAGGTTAGTATATTGGCAGAGGTCAGGGCGGGCAGAGTCTGGTCAGGTTAGTATATTGGCAGAGGTCAGGGCAAGCAGAGTCTGGTCAGGTCAGTATATTGGCAGAGGTCAGGGCGGGCAGAGTCTGGTCAGGTTAGTATATTGGCAGAGGTCAGGGCGGGCAGAGTCTGGTCAGGTTAGTATATTGGCAGAGGTCAGGGCGGGCAGAGTCTGGTCAGGTTAGTATACTGGCAGAGGTCAGGGCAGGCAGAGTCTGGTCAGGTCAGTATACTGGCAGAAGTCAGGGTGGACAGAGTATGGTCAGGTCAGTATACTGGCAGAGGTCAGGGTGGGCAGAGTCTGGTCAGGTTAGTATATTGGCAGAGGTCAGGGCAGGCAGAGTCTGGTCAGGTTAGTATACTGGCAGAGGTCAGGGCGGCCAGAGTCTGGTCAGTTCAGTATATTGGCAGAAGTCAGGGTGGACAGAGTATGGTCAGGTCAGTATATTGGCAGAGGTCAGGGCGGGCAGAGTCTGGTCAGGTTAGTATATTGGCAGAGGTCAGGGCGGGCAGAGTCTGGTCAGGTAAGTATACTGGCAGAGGTCAGGGCAGGCAGAGTATGGTCAGGTTAGTATACTGGCAGAGGTCAGGGCAGGCAGAGTATGGTCAGGTCAGTATACTGGCAGAAGTCAGGGTGGACAGAGTATGGTCAGGTCAGTATATTGGCAGAGGTCAGGGCGGGCAGAGTCTGGTCAGGTTAGTATACTGGCAGAGGTCAGGGCAGGCAGAGTCTGGTCAGTTCAGTATATTGGCAGAAGTCAGGGTGGACAGAGTATGGTCAGGTCAGTATATTGGCAGAGGTCAGGGTGGACAGAGTCTGGTCAGGTTAGTATACTGGCAGAGGTCAGTGAGGGCAGAGTCTGGTCAGGTCAGTATATTGGCAGAGGTCAGGGCAGGCAGAGTCTGGTCAGGTCAGTATATTGGCCGAGGTCAGGGCGGGCAGAGTCTGGTCGGGTCAGTATATTGGCCGAGGTCAGGGTGGGCAGAGTCTGGTCAGGTTAGTACATTGGCCGAGGTCAGGACAGGCAGAGTCTGGTCAGGTCAGTATATTGGCCGAGGTCAGGGTGGACAGAGTCTGGTCAGGTCAGTATATTGGCCGAGGTCAGGGCAGGCAGAGTCTGGTCAGGTCAGTATATTGGCCGAGGTCAGGGCGGGCAGAGTCTGGTCAGGTCAGTATATTGGCCGAGGTCAGGGTGGACAGAGTATAGTCAGGTTAGTATATTGGCCGAGGTCAGGGCGGGCAGAGTCTGGTCAGGTCAGTATATTGGCCGAGGTCAGGGTGGACAGAGTCTGGTCAGGTTAGTACATTGGCCGAGGTCAGGACAGGCAGAGTCTGGTCAGGTCAGTATATTGGCCGAGGTCAGGGTGGGCAGAGTCTCGTCAGGTTAGTATATTGGCAGAGGTCAGGGCGGGCAGAGTCTGGTCAGGTCAGTATATTGGCCGAGGTCAGGGTGGACAGACTTTGGTGAAATCAGGAATCGGGGAAATGTCTGACAGCTGAGTTACTGCAGAAAAGAGAACAGGAGAGGCCGATATATCAGCAGAGGGAACCTGATTCCTGGCATCATGACTGGCACCAGATGTTATCACTGAGGAGTATTGTACGTCCGTGTGCCTGAGGACACAAGATTTTCTCCTTACAAGGTGCGGTCAGAATTTACTTGTCTCTTACTTTTAGCAGTAGCGACTTATCACACCCGGAAAACCTGTAGATGACGGCAGTAAAGATGTGAATATTACAAGTACAATATAGGAGTCCGGCCGTCTTCATAAACCATCGTAATTCATTAAAGTATGTTCCAAATATGTTCTGCTCCATTATTACATGAGACGCGTTTCAAACTGTTAAGGTTCTTGTTCACAACATAAACATGAATATTGCAAAGGAGCAATTTATATTATGTAGAGGCGCCGGCCTTTACATAACTTCAGCGTATCCACCGCCGGCCTAAATCTACGCCCGCTCCCTTGTTGGCGTAGATTTAGAACATTTTCCTCGCCTAAAACAGGTGTAGAAAATGATAAATGAGACGGGGCTCCAGGCCTGCCCCTTCCCCCCCCCACTCCCCCACATTTTGACGTGGAGCGAGCGGAGAAAAGTCGAGAGTCGGCCACAAATCCCCTTTGTGACCGAACCTGCGACAGATATACACCTGCATATATCGGTTAGTAAATGACCCCCAGTATCTCCACGTCCTCCTCGTTTAGGTTTCTGCACCCTTTCAGTGCCATGAGTAAATAAAGCATCTAATGAGCCTTTGTGTTCTACAAAGCGTCCAGCGTCCCACACAGGACATGGCTTCCCTTCGACCATGTACTCTGCCAGTGTACTGAATTGACAAACTGTGCCTGTCCCAACCTCCACCAATATACTGACCTGCAGGGGCGGACTGGCCATAGACCCTAAAGGGAAATTTCCCGATGGGCCCCCATGGCCGGCCAGTGAAAGTTTTTGGGGATGTATTTTGTGCTGCTGGCAGTATTTTATGATGGACTGTGGTATTTGGCTCTGTTGGGGTGGAATAATGTGCCACCATATAGAATTGCTGGCACTGCCTTCCATCAATTTGGACCCGACTACAAAACGGGGCACTTTTAGTTCCCAGTCCGCCCCTGCTGACCTGACCAGACTCTGCCCAATACTGGCTGAAGTGATTGGATAGGATAAGACTGCTGCACAACACCCAACTGTGATACCCCAACTGGTAACACTCATCTGGACCTTCATTGCAGACTGCTAGGAATTCATCATTTCTAGTAGTAGACGGACGGCACAACATAAAGTCATAATAATAGATGCTCCTGAATTGTTATTACATGCAGAGTGCAAGTAGTCACCAAAACCGTCATGTCAGGAATGGTGACCGGTTCTCTTTAAAGTCTAGTTTTTGGTCAATGATTGTGAGCCAAAACCAGGAGTGGAGCCTCCACAGAGATAAGTATGATGGAAAGGTCTCGCCTGTTTTCTGTTTTTGACCTGCACCTGATTTTGGCTCATACTCACTGATACCTGAACTGTGAACTAGGCCGATCGTGCATTTATGTCCGTCCTTATGTCCGCATCCTGTCTGCATTGTTTGTGAGTCGGATGCGTACCCATTCACTGTGTGCTGTCCGCGTCCTTATGTCCGTACCAAGGAACCCAAAAGATATATGCAGCGGGCCGACCCCTGGGGCCCTATTAGGTGGTTAATTGGGGGTAACCATGTGTAGGAATGGCCGAGTGGTATAGGGTGGCCTACAATGTCCCTTTATTTGTGTAAGTTAGTGTCACGGTGCTCCTACCTGGATACGGCTGGACCCCAGGCTTTGGCTCCGAAGCAGACAAATAGGGGGGAATAGTTGAGGAATTTGAAGAAATAATTGAGTCCAGAACTTGTGATGAAGTTGAATAGCAGCTTTAGGCCTCATTCACACGGCCGTTGTTTGGGTCCGCATCCGAGCCGCCGTTTTGGCGGCTCCGATGCGGACCCATTCACTTCAATGGGGCCACAAAAGAAGTGGACAGCACTCCGTGTGCTGTCCGCATCCGTTGCTCCGTTCCGTGGCCCTGCAAAATAAATATAACATGTCCTATTGTCCGCAAAACGGACAAGAATAGGCAGTTATATCAATGGCCGCCCGTTCCGCAAATTGCGGAAGGCAGACGGGAGGCTTCCTTTTATTGCGGATCCGCGGTTTGAGGACCGCAAAAAAACATCATGGTCGTGTGCATGTAGCCTTAGGCTACATGCACACGACCGTATGTGTTTTGCGGTCTGCAAATTGCAGATCCGCCCAAAAAACGGATGACGTTCCGTATGGCATCTGTTTTTTTGCGGATCCGTTTATTTTTGCGGATCCATTGTACGAACGCCTATCCTTGTCAGCAAACTAGAAAAAAATAGGACATGCGCAATTTTTTGGGGGGAGCAACAGAACAGACATACTGATGCGAACAGCACACGGTGTGCTGTCCGCGTTTTTTGCGGACCCATTGAAATGAATGGGTCCGCATCCTATCCGCAAAAAAAACGGATCGAACACAGAAACAAAATACGGTCGTGTGCATGAGGCTTTACTTTGGTAAACTTTCATCAGACACAATCTTCAAACTTTGTCTTGGTCCCAGCAGGCTTTGGCATTAAAACATTGGCAGGCAAACTCTCTGCTATATCTGTTGCTCTCTAGCTTTGCTGTGCTGACAGGCTTGCTATATAACTTAGCTTCTTCTTTATGCTGCAAAATCTCTTTTTGTGGTCTATCTCTTAATTAGGCCAGGGAACTCTCCTCCTGGCTCCTGAGGCTTTAAGCTGTGGCCTCCGTAACCAGAAAAGCTGAGAGTGCTCTGGCTGGCTTGGTTTACTTGGCTTGGGCACCTCCAGCAGAGACGTGCCCAGCACACCCTCCCTCGACAGGAGGTAATCTGGAACTCACTAAGGCCTCATGCACATAACCGTTGTGTGCATCCGTGGCCGTTGTGCCGTTTTCCGTTTTTTTTCGCGGACCCATTGACTTTCAATGGGTCCGTGGAAAAATCGGAAAATGCACCGTTTTGCAGCCGAGGCCGTGATCCGTGTATCCTGTCCGTCAAAAAAATATGACCTGTCCGATTTTTTTGACGGACAACGGTTCACGGACCCATTCAAGTCAATGGGTCCGTGAAAGAACACAGATGCACACAAGATTGGCATCCGTGTCCGTGATCCGTGGCCGTAGGTTGCTTTCATACAGACGGATCCGAACATCCGTCTGCATAAAAGCTTTTTCAGATCAAAGTTTTCACTTCGTGAAAACTCATATCCGAAAGTATATTCTAACACAGAGGCGTTCCCGTGATGGGGAAGCGTGATGGGGACGCTTCTAGTTAGAATACACTACAAACTGTGTACAAGACTGCCCCCTGCTGCCTGGCAGCACCCGATCTCTTACAGGGGGCCGTGATCAGCACAATTAACCCCTTGTAGTAAATCGTTGGTGGCACAGTGTGCGCCCCCCCCCCCCCCCTCCCGATCATTGGTGGCAGCGGAGTTCCGATCAGAGTCCCAGTTTAATCGCTGGGGCTCCGATCGGTAACCATGGCAACCAGGACGCTACTGCAGCCCTGGTTGCCATGGTTACTTAGCAATAGTACAATAGTAGAAGATTCATACTTACCTGCTTGCTGCTGCGATGTCTGTGAACGGCCGGGAGCTCCTCCTACTGGTAAGTGACAGGTCTGTGCGGCGCATTGCTAAATGACCTGTCACTTACCAGTAGGAGGAGCTCCCGGCCGGTCACAGACATCGCAGCAGCAAGCAGGTAAGTATGAATCTTCTACTATTGTACTATTGCTAAGTAACCATGGCAACCAGGGCTGCAGTAGCTTCCTGGTTGCCATGGTTACCGATCGGAGCCCCAGCAATTAAACTGGGACTCCGATCGGAACTACGCTGCCACCAATGATGGGGGGGGGGAGATGGGAGGCCGCACACTGGCCACCAATGTTGTTACTGCTATAGAGGGAGGGGGGCCGATGGGGGGTGCACACTGTGCCACCAACGAATTATTACAATAGAGGGAGGAAGGGGGGGGCCGGGGCGCACACTGTGCCACCAACGATTTTTTACAATAGTGGGAGGAAGGGGGGGCGATGGGGGGTGCACACTGTGCCACCAACGATTTATTACAATAGAGGGAGGGAGGGGGGGGCGATGGGGGGCGCACACTGTGCCACCAACGATTTATTACAATAGAGGGAGGGAGTTAATTGTGCTGATCACGGCCCCCTGTAAGAGATCGGGTGCTGCCAGGCAGCAGGGGGCAGACATGTACACAGTTTGTAGTGTATTCTAACCTGAAGCGTCCCCATCACCATGGGAACGCCTCTGTGTTAGAATATACTGTCGGATCTGAGTTTCACGATGTAGCTCATATCTGACAGTATATTCTAACATAGAGGCGTTCCCATGGTGATGGGGACGCTTCAAATTAAAATATACCATCGGATTGGAGAAAACTCCAATCCGATGGTATAAAAGAACTCCAGACTTTACATTGAAAGTCAATGGGGACGGATCCGTTTGAAATGGCACCATATTGTGTCAACGTCAAACGGATCCGTCCCCATTGACTTGCATTGTAATTCAGGACGGATCCGTTTGGCTCTGCACGGCCGTGGATCCTCCATGTCCGTGGATCCTCCAAAAATCAAGGAAGACCCACGGACGAAAAAACTGTCACGGATCACGGACCTACGGACCCCGTTTTTGCGGACCGTTAAAATAAACTGTCGTGTGCATGAGGCCTAACTCTGGCCATTATGGACCCTTATAGGAGCAGCCACATTGTGAGGAGCAGAGGAGAAGTCAGAGGCTCAGGAAAATAAGAGCAATAGTGACACCCAGTGGCCAGTCTGTGTCACTACATTCAGTAGAGAATATCAACAAATTAAAGGGTTTGCCAAAAACCAGAGTGCCCCTTTAAGGTCATTATTAGTAGATCCCTGCCTGTGCTCTTTCAGGATGATGCTCGGTGTTTTATGTCAGGGATGTACATTTTCCACTAGGCGCCCTCCAGCTTTCAGAATACAAGAAAATAACACATCGGGGGAGATTTATCAAAACTGGAGATAATTAGATCTGGCTTAGTGCTCGTAGTAACCAATCAGATTACACCTTCCATCTTGCAGAGCTCCTTTAGAAAATGAAAGGTGGAATCTGATTGGTTTCTATGGCAACTAAACCAGGTTTCCTTTGCACCAGTTTTGATAAATCTCCCACAATGTGCTGATTATGCCGCTATTTAGTGGTATTACGGGATGAACGCACCTCGTGCGGTATAGTATTCCCTCTGCTCTGAGTATACGGTAATTAACACTTACACCCAGAAAAAGTCGTAAGCGGAGGTGACCACTGTTTTATTTCAATGTGGAAGCTGCGCGCTCCTGTTTTTAATAGAAGCAAAGAAAAGTGGGAGTTTTATGGCTTCTCGGAGGCGCCGGTCATCCCCGCTCTCCTGAGGTTCCAGCGGAGAGAGACTGCTGCATCGTAGTGCCTGGAGCGCAGCGAGCGGAGACATCTCTGCCGTCTGATTGCAGCTTCTAGGTCCAGCAGGCTGGAAAACAAAGGAGAAACCAAATTTACTGACGAGAAATTCCTATTTACTGACGGAGAGATTTCCTCTACTGTCACCCACTTCCAGAGCTGCTCAGCCTCCGGGGGCTGCTGTCCAGGCGCCACGTGGCATCACCTATACAGAGAGGTTCTCCCCTATGACCTCTGTGCACACAGCGTCTGATGGAACCAGGCTCACTAGTTTGTCTGTTGGATTCCATATTAATCGTCCATATAAAGCCGCATGTGTACAGAGGCGACCTCATGCACTTCTATGGCCGCCCTATTACCGCGCTGTGGGGTCACAATACAGCCGCCATCTAAGAGCGGTGTCAGTGTCACTGAGTTATCTTACACCCCTCATCTACCGACTGAAATACACATGTTCCTGGAGAACACACATGAGGAACATCAGGGGTCATCAGCGAAGTAATGGAGACAACTGACCTTGTTCTGGGGTCTTCCTATATCCGGTGATCGTCTCCTCAGGTATACAGCGCATATATATCCTGCTGCAGGTGAGCGCAGCCGTCTTACATCTCACCCTACAACCTACGAGGGAAGGAAGACGAGGGGGTGAGAGATACGGTATACAGTATCATTACTGCAACGGCAAAGCACAGCCTTGTTGTAGCACTCTCAAGATCTCTGCTTGCTGCCATTGACTTGGAAGGGAAGAAAAACTTTCCTCTGTTCAAAGGTTGAATCCCATCCTGACCTAATATAACCTGACTATAAATGTATAAGTGTGGGCATCACTACTGTAAGAGGGGCACTAAGGGGCAGCACTACTGTAAGAGGGGCACTAAGGGGCAGCACTACTGTAAGAGGGGCACTAAGAGGCAGCACTACTGTAAGAGGGGCACTAAGGGGCAGCATTACTGTAAGAGGGGCACTAAGGGGCAGCACTACTGTAAGAGGGGCACTAAGAGGCAGCACTACTGTAAGAGAGACACTTAGGGGCATCACTACGGTAAGAGGGGCACTAAGGGGAAGCACTACTGTAACAGGGGCACTAAGAGGCAGCACTACTGTATGAGAGGCACTAAGGGGCAGCACTACTGTAAGAGGGGCACTAAGGGGCAGCACTACTGTAAGAGGGGCACAAAGGGGCGGCACTACTGTAAGAAGGGCACTAAGGGGCAGCATTGCTCTAAAAGGGGCACTACACAGACATAACTACAGTAAGGGGGCATACAGGGCCCAGACAACATGCTATAAAGTAGACCTCTTGACTAGATGAGGGCAGGGGAGTTACCGGAAGTTGTTGGAGAGGGGGGCGGGGCAATAAAAAATTTGCTATGGGGCCCAGTCTTCTCTAGTTATACCCCTAACAGCAAGCAGAGTTCTTGATAATGAAGAGGTATTGAAAAACAAAGTAGCCATGTAGTAGTAATGCAGTGCAACGTCCAGTGTCCTCACCTTTGGATGTGTGCAGTCCGGGGGTTGTAGATCGTCCATGAGTCCGGGGCCCTCTTGGCGGTCACGATAGGCGCCTCTCTCCTTACAGGGTCATGTGACGCCCATCTGCCTACCCCGTTTCTTCCCCTCCTCAGCCGGCGTCCAGTTCAGCTGAACGTCTGGGGAATTTGTCCTTATAATTCAAAAGTCCTGGTTGTAGGTCTACGTCTGGAGAGGAATTGTCCTCTCTTGAGCTGCATGCAGTTTCTTTTTGACTGGTCACAGCTGTATTTTGCTACATTGTGCCAGTAGCCCCGTTCCCATCATCAGGCTCACTGTGTGTCATGAGCGCGGCCATCTTACATATCACCCTACAACATACGAGGGAAGGAAGGTGGGGGTTAGAAAAGTATAATTACTGACTCCAACAACAAAGCACAGTCTTGTTTCAGCACTTTCAAGCTCAAGACTTCCCATCCCATTGCTCCTTCTCTTGGTAGCAGTGAGCTGGTCCGACTTCCTGCCAGGAGGGGGCAGAGCTAGCTAGGCTAGTGAGTAGTGAGGAAGCACGACCATCAGCTCCCGCTCCACGGATCGTGGAATCTGCTCAACTGTGAGGAACATTACTCCAGGCAGACAGAAGGTCTGAGACTGTGGATATTCTTCAGAGTTACAGTAACAAGACTACAGTCAGCGGCGTGACCAGCAACTTTAGCTTCACAGGTCCTGCTGCAGGTGAGGGAGAACATATTAAGACACCCATCACCATAGCACAGCTCAGGCAAACACAAAATCCTGTATTTATGAAGTGGACGCCTACAGCCACAGGTGCCAGAGGGTAACCATAGCAAACAGAAATCAGGAAAGAGATAGAAGAAGTATCCTAGAGTGCTATTGTCTGCCACCATACCGCATCATCTGGGGATAGAGACGTTGCACCTTTTACAGATGACAGCTGCATGTCCTTTGCACTCAGTATAGTAAACGTTTGATGTTCTCTATCTGCCTGATTCCTTCACATCACCTTTTCACTGCACCAAAACCCAGAGGGCAACGGCCTGAGGGATTATACAGTGACACAACTCATCAGGACCACTACCACTCCCATCCTCTGCCTCCTGAGGGACTCACTGCACAAGCAGACATAGTGAAAACCGAAGTAGTTTAGAAAGTCACGTATGTTTACATGAGGTAGTTAAATGTCTTGTGTACTTACCTTATGGAGCATGTAGCCCAGTGCTTGTAGATCGGCCATGAGTCCAGGGAGTCTGGGTCGGTCACGATAGGCGCCTGTCACCTTACAGGGTCATGGGACGCCCATCTGCATGTCTTGGTCCTTATAAATCAATAGTAAAGTCCTGGTTGTAAGTCTATGTCTGGAGAGGGTTGTCCTCTCTTGAGTCGGAGTCCTCACCATCTGGAATGATCACAGCTGCACTGTGTCAGTAGTGCTGCATTCTTCTCCATTGTGGCAGTAGTCCCTGTCTCCATCATCAGGCTCGCTGAGCGCTGACATCAGGGGTGCACATTGCAGTCAATATCCCAGATGAGGAATACCTTGTCGCCTTGTTGCCTTCATTCTTGGGATGGGAACGCAGATATCTCACCCTTTTCAAAGCACGACAGAAGATGCTCTCTCATTTTATCGTGCTGATATCGCTTCATGATATTTCCATCCCCGGCCAGAAATTCGTAGGCGTTCGCCAGTGCAAAAACCCCACAGTCATATATATTTTCTTGCTGGTCGACATCAAGCAATTTCACATCATCCAATGGTCTTTTTACCACCTGGCCATAGAGGTTAGAAATCTGCTGACAGATGGTGGCAGATATCCTCTCAGGCTTCATACTGTCGGCTAGCATGATGTGGCCTTCCTTGTAGCACGATGTCACCCAGTGCTCTCTTTCTGCCTCATAATGGATCTGGACCGCTTCTCCTTGAACACAGAAATCTGGAAAGAGGAGCACGGCAGAGGGCTGCAGGCCGTCAAAGCTACTAAACTGTCCTTTAAGAAGTTCCTGTGCCTTTCTGATTATCTCATCATCAAGGTATCCGTCCCGGCCTTTACTCCTCAGGATGGCTTTTTCCTCTTCTGTCAGGATGTTTTTGGAGGTCTCTGTTTTGCAGTGGGGTGTTTTCACATGGTGGTTTTGGAATGGTGGTTCTGTAACTGCATTGCACGGTGGATCTCTATAGGCAAAACACAGTATCCTGATGACTTGAAGGCACAATGCTATGATGTTATCTGATGGTTGATGGATGGCTATTGTATCTTCCTTGTATGGTGGTTCTTTATCTGGATGGTATGATGGATCTGTATCTGGATGGCATGATGATTCTTTATCTACACGGCACTGTGGTTCTCTATATGCAAAACAAAGTATCTTGATGACTTGAAGGCACAATTTTATCATGTTCTCGTCGGGGAGTTGGAACTCTTCATGGTATGAAGTTATGATGTTTTCTGATGGTTGATGGATGTCTGCAGTGCACACAGTTTGGATGTCACTGTGGCTCATCTCCACTCTTCTTAATTCCCCGCTCTTTGCAGATCTCTCCTGTTGCACTTTAGCCTCATGTGCCATGTTAGTCTGTGATCGGCGATCCGGTGATCTGGTCTCATCGGGAGGTTTGACCTCTTCATCGATGCCAGGTTTCATTACGTCAGTCAAGACTAGAGGTTCCTTGCTGGGGATTTCCAGCGTGTCTCGGACATGGTCTCTTTTGGAGAGACTGTCCTTCTTACGAAAAACTTTGGAGCATTTTTTACAAAGTCTTCCAAAAATACGTCGGGTAAATTCTTAATCCCAAAGGGGATGCAACAGGAGACAGGCCGTGCGGCGGCCATGTGTCGTCTCCTGCCTCCCTCTGTTTGAGGGTAAAACTCTCAGAGGTTGAGGACTTACATTTGGATCGGTGAAAGAGCAACAACAAAAATCAAACGTTGTTTTCAAGTAGCTGAAGTGAAATGACTGCGAGGTGCTCACAGTGTTCTGAAGATAAATTGGCGGCCGATTGTGACATCATAATGCAGTCTCTAGGTAACCAGGGCCCCACACAGGGGGAGGGGTGTCGTCCAGGCGCTAGGAAACCCCTTGTGATGTAAGACTAGTGACATCATAATGCAGGCTCTAGGTAACCAGGGCCCCACACAGGCGGAGGGGTGTCGTCCAGGCTCTAGGAAACCCCTTGTGATGTAAGACTAGTGACATCATAATGCAGGCTCTAGGTAACCAGGGTCCCACACAGGGGGAGGGGTGATGTCCAGGCGCTAGGAAACCCCTTGTGATGTAAGCAGGGCCGGCGTCATAACCCGGCATCCCCGGGCAAGTGCCGGGGCCCAATGCTCCTGGGGGGGCCCACTGAGCTGCTATGAGCACTTCCATCAATACAGATGGGAGCTCTCACTGCTGTCACTTCACTTACGCAGTACCCCTTTGGTGGGGCCCTCTGAGCTGCAGAGACTCAGACACGCCCCCTCTACACAGGACACACGCTGCCTGAGGAGAGAGACCGAGGGCTGGAGCTGGAGCTGAAGACAGTCTGTGAGTGAGTCTGCAGTCTGCACTGTGAATGTCTCTTGGGACAGAAGGGGGGGTCTCTTCGATCGGCTGCTGCTTCATTCTATTTAGTTGTGTTACTGTTTCATTAAGCAGTTTGCCCCCATGACACCTGCCCCCCCCCCCATATCCTGTCCTATCTCATCCTCATGGGGCCCCTGCTGTCTCCTTTCCTCCCTCATGTATCCAGAGCTCCTGTCCACCCTCCTATCTCCTGTTGCTGCCCTGCACAGACCTCCTGCCACTACTTGTATGAATCCCCCTCAGAGCCCCTTCCCCCTACTTGCTGTGTCCACCCCTCCTGTCCATCCAGGGCCCCTGTCTCACTCCTCTGCCTCTCATTATGGTGGCATCTGAACAGCATTCACCATAAGGACCTTCTAACGTCACAGGGTCATGTGACTGTGCCCCCCACCCCGTACTGTGCCCACTTATACCCTGCATTGTGCCCTCTTACCACACCCTGTGCAGTGCCCATAGTTATTCCCTGTACTGTGCCCTCTTATACCCTTTTATCCGGTCACTGTATGGTGGTTTTATCATTGTATGGCGGTGTTATCACTATATGGCGGTGGTATCCAATAACTGCATGGCCATAACTGTATCCCTTTCCCTGCCCACGCCATCCTTTTTTAGACCTGGCATGAGCGGGAAAAGATACAGATTGCGGTGCTAAGGACCTTTGTGCCACAATCTGTGTCAGAAATACGCCTAAGTCTAGTTTCACACTAGCGTTCGGCTGTCCGCTCGTGAGCTCCGTTTGAAGGGGCTCACGAGCGGACCCGAACGCTTCCGTCCAGCCCTGATGCAGTCTGAATGGAGCGGATCCGCTCAGACTGCATCAGTCTGGCGGCGTTCAGCCTCCGCTCCGCTCGCCTCCGCACGGACAGGCGGACAGCTGAACGCTGCTTGCAGCGTTCGGGTGTCCGCCTGGCCGTGCGGAGGCGTGCGGATCCGTCCAGACTTACAATGTAAGTCAATAGGGACGGATCCGTTTGAAGATGCCACAATATGGCTCAATCTTCAAGCGGATCCGTCCCCCATTGACTTTCAATGTAAAAGTCTGGACGGATCCGCTCAGGCTACTTTCACACTTAGCTTTTTTTTTGCCAATTTAATGCAGACGGATCCGTTCTGAACGGAGCCTCCGTCTGCATTAATATGATCGGATCCGTTCAGAACGGATCCGATCGAACGCTAGTGTGAAAGTAGCCTAAGGCTACTTTCACACCTGCGTTTAGGTGCGGATTCGTCTGGTATCTGCACAGACGGATCCGCACCTATAATGCAAACGCTTACATCCGTTCAGAACGTATACGTTTGCATGATAATGCAAACGGATCCGTTTAGACTTTACATTGAAAGTCAATGGGGGACGGATCCGTTTGAAAATTGAGCCATATTGTGTCAACTTCAAACGGATCCGTCCCCATTGACTTACATTGTAAGTCTGGATGGATCCGCGCGCCTCCGCACGGCCAGGCGGACACCCGAACGCTGCAAGCAGCGTTCAGGTGTCCGCCTGCTGAGCGGAGCGGAGGACAAACGGTGCCAGACTGATGCATTCTGAGCGGATCCGCATCCACTCAGAATGCATTAGGGCTGGACGTATCCGTTCGGGGCCGCTTGTGAGAGCCTTCAAACGGAACTCACAAGCGGAGCCCCGAACGCAAGTGTGAAAGTAGCCTAACAGACGTATTTCTATGTAATAAATGACCCCCTAATTGTATTATTATTCGGGGGTAGGGCTAATATCTTTATAGTATATACATTCTAGTGTATTATACTGTGCCCTGTATTTCCCAGTAGATAAATGATCCTTGGGAAACACAGTCCTCATCCCTGACCAGCAGGACCAGGTAGCGCTCTGTCAGTACATGGCGGCCTCCCCTCTCCGCCACGCTGCTCTGCTGTGTACTGGGGCTTATTCTGACACTAGGGCTGGGTTCACATCCCATTTGTGCCATCCATTTAATGTATACCAAAAATGTCTGCGTTACCAGATGCCTCAGACTGATGCCGTACAGTGGCGTCCGGTCACCATACAGTTCCATTGTAAAAAACCATATACGTTAACGTGTGCATTTTTTACTTGACTCTGCAGGATACAAAAACGTGGAGCGCTGCACATTTGTATACATCAAACCGATAGGAAAACGTGATGTGAACACACATTGGGGAGGAGGGGGGCGTACTAAAATTTGCTGTGGGGCCCAGTCAGTTCCAGCTACATCACTGCACATCTCCTTCTCTGCTCCAGGCCTGGCTCACTGCTGCAGCGGGCGGCCGGAGAGAAGGAGCGCGGGGAGCTGCGGTTAGTGATAGACAGGACCACCAGCTCCCCTGCAATGATAGGTATGTGAGGGGGCCACTGGGGGGTCATTCATCATACTGTGAGGGCCCCTTACACAGTATAATGACTCCCAGTGCCCCCCATTTAGTATAACGATCCGCATTGACCCTCCATTTAGCATAATGACCACCAGAGCCCCCATTAAATATAATAACCCCTCGTGCCCCCTCCATACAGTATAACCCCCAGTGTGGTGGCGACTAGGGGTCATTATTCTGCATGGAGTGTCGCTGTGGGGTCATTATACTGTGAGGGCCCTTTACATAGTATAATGACCCTCAGTGTCCCCCATTTAGTATAATGACCCCCAGAGCCCCCTCCATACAGTATTCCCCCAGTGTGGGGGCTACTGGGGGTCATTATTCTGAATGGGGGCGACTGGGGGTTATTATTCTGAATGCAGGGCCACAGGTGGTCATAATACGGGGGGGGGGGGAATTGGGGGTTCATTATACTGTGTGAAGGGCCACTAGTAGTCATTATACTGTGTGAAGGGCCACTAGTAGTCATTATACTGTGTGAAGGGCCACTAGTAGTCATTATACTGTATAGGGGTCACTGGGGGTCATTATACCGTGTGGGAGCCACAGGGGGACATGTCAATGTAAAAAAATGCCTCACGGGGGCCCACTGGGATTTATCGCCCAAGGGCCCACATGAACCTGGAGCCGGCCCTGGATGTAAGGCTAGTGACATAATAATGTAGGCTCTAGGTAACCAGGGCCCCACACAGGCGGAGGGGTGTCGTCCAGGCTCTAGGAAACCCCTTGTGATGTAAGACTAGTGACATCATAATGCAGGCTCTAGGTAACCAGGGGCCTACACAGGGAGGGGGGGGTCGTCCAGGCGCTAGGAAACCCCTTGTGATGTAAGACTGGTGACATCATAATGCAGATCTCCAGGCTACAGTCCCTAGGTAACCAGGGCCCCACACAGGGGGAGGGGTGTCGTCCAGGCGCTAGGAAACCCATTGTGATGTAAGACTAGTGACATCATAATGCAGGCTATAGGTAACCAGGGCCCCACACAGGAGGAGGGGTGATGTCCAGGCGCAAGGAAACACCTTGTGATGTAAGAAAAGTGACATCATAATGCAGGCTCTAGGTAACCAGGGCCCCACACAGGCGGAGGGGTGTCGTCCAGGCTCTAGGAAACCCCTTGTGATGTAAGACTAGTGACATCATAATGCAGGCTCTAGGTAACCAGGGGCCTACACGGGGGGGGTCGTCCAGGCGCTAGGAAACCCCTTGTGATGTAAGACTGGTGACATCATAATGCAGATCTCCAGGCTGCAGCCCCTAGGTAACCAGGGCGCCACACAGGGGGAGGGGTGTTGTCCAGGCGCTCGGAAACCCCTTGTGATGTAAGACTAGTGACATCATAATGCAGGCTCTAGGTAACCAGGGGCCCACAGAGGGGGAGGGGTGACGTCCATGTTCTAGGAAATCCTTGTTGATGTAAGACTAGTGACACCATAATGCAGAGTTTATGTAATGAGTAGCAAACTAAAGGGCGTCCCAGGCATTAGGAAACCCCTGATACATATAGATAATATTGAGAAACAGTTACAGGCTGTAATTCCTTCTGCCACCACTGAGGGGAGCTCTCTGCATACTATGAATTTATTATTGAGTTAAATGGCAGTTGTATAAATCCCTGTGCAGTGAGCTCCCTCTAGTGGCAGCTGCGGGAATACAGAATCTGTCCAGTTTCAGCATAAAAGAAACCGGGGGTTTGGATCTTTGAGCCCCACCCAAAATTAAATTACAGCTGCACTTTCCTGAGAAAGACCCCTGCTAACCCCTGCACCACCCTAAATATTATAATAATGTATAGTATAATAGTATAATAAGTGTTAACCCCTAAAGGACTAGAGAGCTCCAGGGATATTAGTTTCCCAGAGCCACCAGGTGTAATGTACATGAATCGTCCTGGACCACCTGGAGTATTAGTTATTGACCATCAAACCAATGACCTGAGTAACCATGGAGACACAAACATCTGCAGAGGGGCTGTGTACACAAAACCATGACAGAATTATAGTCAAGACTCATTGAAATGTAGCTTCCCTTTTATTTTAGAGGCAGTTGACAAATAAATAAATAAAGGTTTGCAGAAGTCTACACACCCTCTATATACTAACCCAGGTGCATCTGTGAGATAGCAACTAGGGATGAGCGAACTCGAACTGTATAGTTCGGGTTCGTACCGAATTTTGGGGTGTCCGTGACACGGACCCGAACCCGGACATTTTCGTAAAAGTCCGGGTTCGGGTTCGGTGTTCGTCGCTTTCTTCGCGCTTTTGTGACGCTTTCTTGGCGCTTTTTGAAAGGCTGCAAAGCAGCCAATCAACAAGCGTCATACTACTTGCCCCAAGAGGCCGTCACAGCCATGCCTACTATTGGCATGGCTGTGATTGGCCAGAGCACCATGTGACCCAGCCTCTATTTAAGCTGGAGTCACATAGCGCCGCCCGTCACTCTGCTCTGATTAGCGTAGGGAGAGGTTGCGGCTGCGACAGTAGGGCGAGATTAGGCAGATTAACTCCTCCAAAGGACTTGATTAACTGATCGATCTGCAGCTGTGGATCATTGAGCTGCTGATCCTCAATTGCTCACTGTTTTTAGGCTGCCCAGACCGTTTGTCAGTCACATTTTTCTGGGGTGATCGGCGGCCATTTTGTGTCTTGTGGTGCGCCAGCACAAGCTGCGACCAAGTGCATTTAACCCTCAATGGTGTGGTTGTTTTTTGGCTAAAGCCTACATCAGGGTGAAGCTGTCACACCAAGTGCATTTAACCAGCAATAGTCTGTTCATTTTTTGGCCATATACAAAATCAGGGGCAAGCTGCGCCTGTCACCAAGTGCATTTAACCCTCAATGGTGTGGTTGTTTTTTGGCTAAAGCCTACATCAGGGTGAAGCTGTCACACCAAGTGCATTTAACCAGCAATAGTCTGTTCATTTTTTGGCCATATACTAAATCAGGGGCAAGCTGCGCCTGTCACCAAGTGCATTTAACTCTCAATGGTGTGGTTGTTTTTTGGCTAAAGCCTACATCAGGGTGAAGCTGTCACACCAAGTGCATTTAACCAGCAATAGTCTGTTTATTTTTTGGCCATATCCCAGTCTAATTCTGTCACTAAATCCATACCGGTCACCCAGCGCCTAAATACTAGGCCTCAAATTTATATCCCGCTAAATCTGTCCTTAGTGCTGTAGCTGGGCGAGTTATTTAGTGTCCGTTCAAGCACATTTCTTGTTCTGGGTTGAAATACAATTCCCAATTTAGCAATTTCATAATTTAGTGGTTTCTGCTATATCAGAGCTATTTGAAATCTATCCCTAAAAGGGTATATAATATTCAAGGTGCACATTGGGTCATTCAGAATAACTTCACACACACCCGCTACTGTGTATTTCCAAGTCTAATTCTGGCACTAAACCCATACCTGTCACCCAGCGCCTAAATACTAGGCCTCAAATTTATATCCAGCTAAATCTGTCCCTAGTGCTGTAGCTGGGCGAGTTATTTAGTGTCCGTTCAAGCACATTTCTTGTTCTGGGTTGAAATACAATTCCCAATTTAGCAATTTCATAATTTAGTGGTTTCTGCTATATCAGAGCTATTTGAAATCTATCCCTAAAAGGGTATATAATATTCAAGGTGCACATTGGGTCATTCAGAATAACTTCACACACACCCGCTACTGTGTATTTCCAAGTCTAATTCTGGCACTAAACCCATACCTGTCACCCAGCGCCTAAATACTAGGCCTCAAATTTATATCCCGCTAAATCTGTCCTTAGTGCTGTAGCTGGGCGAGTTATTTAGTGTCCGTTCAAGCACATTTCTTGTTCTGGGTTGAAATACAATTCCCAATTTAGCAATTTCATAATTTAGTGGTTTCTGCTATATCAGAGCTATTTGAAATCTATCCCTAAAAGGGTATATAATATTCAAGGTGCACATTGGGTCATTCAGAATAACTTCACACACACGCTACTGTGCATTTCCAAGTCTAATTCTGGCACTAAACCCATACCTGTCACCCAGCGCCTAAATACTAGGCCTCAAATTTATATCCCGCTAAATCTGTCCCTAGTGCTGTAGCTGGGCGAGTTATTTAGTGTCCGTTCAAGCACATTTCTTGTTCTGGGTTGAAATACAATTCCCAATTTAGCAATTTCATAATTTAGTGGTTTCTGCTATATCAGAGCTATTTGAAATCTATCCCTAAAAGGGTAGATCATATTCAAGGTGCACATTGGGTCATTCAGAATAACTTCACACACACCCGCTACTGTGTATTTCCAAGTCTAATTCTGGCACTAAACCCATACCTGTCACCCAGCGCCTAAATACTAGGCCTCAAATTTATATCCCGCTAAATCTGTCCTTAGTGCTGTAGCTGGGCGAGTTATTTAGTGTCCGTTCAAGCACATTTCTTGTTCTGGGTTGAAATACAATTCCCAATTTAGCAATTTCATAATTTAGTGGTTTCTGCTATATCAGAGCTATTTGAAATCTATCCCTAAAAGGGTATATAATATTCAAGGTGCACATTGGGTCATTCAGAATAACTTCACACACACGCTTCTGTGCATTTCCAAGTCTAATTCTGTCACTAAATCCATACCGGTCACCCAGCGCCTAAATACTAGGCCTCAAATTTATATCCCGCTGAATTTGAATACAATACATTGGGCCAAATAATATATTTGTTGTTGTGGTGAACCATAACAATGAGAAAAACATCTAGTAAGGGACGCGGACGTGGACATGGTCGTGGTGGTGTTAGTGGACCCTCTGGTGCTGGGAGAGGACGTGGCCGTTCTGCCACATCCACACGTCCTAGTGTACCAACTACCTCAGGTCCCAGTAGCCGCCAGAATTTACAGCGATATATGGTGGGGCCCAATGCCGTTCTAAGGATGGTAAGGCCTGAGCAGGTACAGGCATTAGTCAATTGGGTGGCCGACAGTGGATCCAGCACGTTCACATTATCTCCCACCCAGTCTTCTGCAGAAAGCGCACAGATGGCGCCTGAAAACCAACCCCATCAGTCTGTCACATCACCCCCATGCATACCAGGGAAACTGTCTCAGCCTCAAGTTATGCAGCAGTCTCTTATGCTGTTTGAAGACTCCGCTGGCAGGGTTTCCCAAGGGCATCCACCTAGCCCTTCCCCAGCGGTGAAAGACATAGAATGCACTGACGCACAACCACTTATGTTTCCTGATGATGAGGACATGGGAATACCACCTCAGCATGTCTCTGATGATGACGAAACACAGGTGCCAACTGCTGCGTCTTTCTGCAGTGTGCAGACTGAACAGGAGGTCAGGGATCAAGACTGGGTGGAAGACGATGCAGGGGACGATGAGGTCCTAGACCCCACATGGAATGAAGGTCGTGCCACTGACTTTCACAGTTCGGAGGAAGAGGCAGTGGTGAGACCGAGCCAACAGCGTAGCAAAAGAGGGAGCAGTGGGCAAAAGCAGAACACCCGCCGCCAAGAGACTCCGCCTGCTACTGACCGCCGCCATCTGGGACCGAGCACCCCAAAGGCAGCTTCAAGGAGTTCCCTGGCATGGCACTTCTTCAAACAATGTGCTGACGACAAGACCCGAGTGGTTTGCACGCTGTGCCATCAGAGCCTGAAGCGAGGCATTAACGTTCTGAACCTGAGCACAACCTGCATGACCAGGCACCTGCATGCAAAGCATGAACTGCAGTGGCGTAAACACCTTAAAACCAAGGAAGTCACTCAGGCTCCCCCTGCTACCTCTTCTGCTGCTGCCGCCTCGGCCTATTCTGCTGCTGCCGCCTCGGCCTCTTCCTCCGCCTCTGGAGGAACGTTGGCACCTGCCGCCCAGCAAACAGGGGATGTACCACCAACACCACCACCACCACCTCCGTCACCAAGCGTCTCAACCATGTCACACGCCAGCGTTCAGCTCTCCATCTCACAAACATTTGATAGAAAGCGTAAATTCCCACCTAGCCACCCTCGATCCCTGGCCCTGAATGCCAGCATTTCTAAACTACTGGCCTATGAAATGCTGTCATTTAGGCTGGTGGACACAGACAGCTTCAAACAGCTCATGTCGCTTGCTGTCCCACAGTATGTTGTTCCCAGCCGGCACTACTTCTCCAAGAGAGCCGTGCCTTCCCTGCACAACCAAGTATCCGATAAAATCAAGTGTGCACTGCGCAACGCCATCTGTGGCAAGGTCCACCTAACCACAGATACGTGGACCAGTAAGCACGGCCAGGGACGCTATATCTCCCTAACTGCACACTGGGTAAATGTAGTGGCAGCTGGGCCCCAGGCGGAGAGCTGTTTGGCGCACGTCCTTCCGCCGCCAAGGATCGCAGGGCAACATTCTTTGCCTCCTGTTGCCACCTCCTCCTTCTCGGCTTCCTCCTCCTCTTCTTCCACCTGCTCATCCAGTCAGCCACACACCTTCACCACCAACTTCAGCACAGCCCGGGGTAAACGTCAGCAGGCCATTCTGAAACTCATATGTTTGGGGGACAGGCCCCACACCGCACAGGAGTTGTGGCGGGGTATAGAACAACAGACCGACGAGTGGTTGCTGCCGGTGAGCCTCAAGCCCGGCCTGGTGGTGTGTGATAATGGGCGAAATCTCGTTGCAGCTCTGGGACTAGCCAATTTGACGCACATCCCTTGCTTGGCGCATGTGCTGAATTTGGTGGTGCAGAAGTTCATTCACAACTACCCCGACATGTCAGAGCTGCTGCATAAAGTGCGGGCCGTCTGTTCGCGCTTCCGGCGTTCACATCCTGCTGCTGCTCGCCTGTCTGCGCTACAGCGTAACTTCGGCCTTCCCGCTCACCGCCTCATATGCGACGTGCCCACCAGGTGGAACTCCACCTTGCACATGCTGGACAGACTGTGCGAGCAGCAGCAGGCCATAGTGGAGTTTCAGCTGCAGCACGCACGGGTCAGTCGCACTACAGAACAGCACCACTTCACCACCAATGACTGGGCCTCCATGCGAGACCTGTGTGCCCTGTTGCGCTGTTTCGAGTACTCCACCAACATGGCCAGTGGCGATGACACCGTTATCAGCGTTACAATACCACTTCTATGTCTCCTTGAGAAAACACTTAGGGCGATGATGGAAGAGGAGGTGGCCCAGGAGGAGGAGGAGGAGGAGGAGGAAGAGGGGTCATTTTTAGCACTTTCAGGCCAGTCTCTTCGAAGTGACTCAGAGGGAGGTTTTTGGCAACAGCAGAGGCCAGGTACAAATGTGGCCAGCCAGGGCCCACTACTGGAGGACGAGGAGGACGAGGATGAGGAGGAGGTGGAGGAGGATGAGGATGAAGCATGGTCACAGCGGGGTGGCACCCAACGCAGCTCGGGTCCATCACTGGTGCGTGGCTGGGGGGAAAGGCAGGACGATGACGATACGCCTCCCACAGAGGACAGCTTGTCCTTATCCCTGGGCAGCCTGGCACACATGAGCGACTACATGCTGCAGTGCCTGCGCAACGACAGCAGAGTTGCCCACATTTTAACCTGTGCGGACTACTGGGTTGCCACCCTGCTGGATCCACGCTACAAAGACAATGTGCCCACCTTACTTCCTGCACTGGAGCGTGATAGGAAGATGCGCGAGTACAAGCGCACGTTGGTAGACGCGCTACTGAGAGCATTCCCAAATGTCACAGGGGAACAAGTGGAAGCCCAAGGCCAAGGCAGAGGAGGAGCAAGAGGTCGCCAAGGCAGCTGTGTCACGGCCAGCTCCTCTGAGGGCAGGGTTAGCATGGCAGAGATGTGGAAAACTTTTGTCAACACGCCACAGCTAACTGCACCACCACCTGATACGCAACGTGTTAGCAGGAGGCAACATTTCACTAACATGGTGGAACAGTACGTGTGCACACCCCTCCACGTACTGACTGATGGTTCGGCCCCATTCAACTTCTGGGTCTCTAAATTGTCCACGTGGCCAGAGCTAGCCTTTTATGCCTTGGAGGTGCTGGCCTGCCCGGCAGCCAGCGTTTTGTCTGAACGTGTATTCAGCACGGCAGGGGGCGTCATTACAGACAAACGCAGCCGCCTGTCTACAGCCAATGTGGACAAGCTGACGTTCATAAAAATGAACCAGGCATGGATCCCACAGGACCTGTCCGTCCCTTGTCCAGATTAGACATTAACTACCTCCCCATAACCATATATTATTGGACTCCAGGGCACTTCCTCATTCAATCCTATTTTTATTTTCATTTTACCATTATATTGCGAGGCTACCCAAAGTTGAATGAACCTCTCCTCTGCCTGTGTGCTAGGCCTAAATATATGCCAATGGACTGTTGCAGTGGTGGCTGACATGAAGCCTGATTCTCTGCTATGACATGCAGACTAATTCTCTGCTGACATGAAGCCAGATTGTCTGTTACGGGACCTCTCTCCTCTGCCTGGGTGCTGGGCCTAAATTTATGACAATGGACTGTTGCAGTGGTGGCTGACGTGAAGCCTGATTCTCTGCTATGACATGCAGACTGATTCTCTGCTGACATGAAGCCAGATCCTCTGTTACGGGACCTCCCTCCTCTGCCTGGGTGCTAGGCCTAAATATATGCCAATGGACTGTTGCAGTGGTGGGTGACGTGAAGCCTGATTCTCTGCTATGACATGCAGACTGATTCTCTGCTGACATGAAGCCAGATTGTCTGTTAAGGGACCTCTCTCCTCTGCCTGGGTGCTGGGCCTAAATTTATGAAAACGGACTCTTACAGTCCTGGGTGACGTGAATCCTGATTTTCTGCTATGACATGCAGACTGATTCTCTGCTGACATGAAGCCAGATCGTCTGTTACGGGACCTCTCTGCTCTGCCTGTGTGCTAGGCCTAAATATATGCCAATGGACTGTTGCAGTGGTGGGTGACGTGAAGCCTCATTCTCTGCTATGACATGCAGACTGATTCTCTGCTGACATGAAGCCAGATTGTCTGTTACGGGACCTCTCTGCTCTGCCTGTGTGCTAGGCCTAAATATATGCCAATGGACTGTTGCAGTGGTGGGTGACGTGAAGCCTCATTCTCTGCTATGACATGCAGACTGATTCTCTGCTGACATGAAGCCAGATTGTCTGTTACGGGACCTCTCTGCTCTGCCTGTGTGCTAGGCCTAAATATATGCCAATGGACTGTTGCAGTGGTGGCTGACGTGAAGCCTCATTCTCTGCTATGACATGCAGACTGATTCTCTGCTGACATGAAGCCAGATTCTCTGTTACGGGACCTCTCTCCTCTGCCTGTGTGTGTGCTGGGCCTAAATATATGCCAATGGACTGTTGCAGTGGTGGCTGACGTGAAGCCTCATTCTCTGCTATGACATGCAGACTGATTCTCTGCTGACATGAAGACAGATCCTCTGTTACGGGACCTCTCTCCTCTGCCTGTGTGCTAGGCCTAAATATATGCCAATGGACTGTTGCAGTGGTGGCTGACGTGAAGCCTCATTCTCTGCTATGACATGCAGACTAATTCTCTGCTGACATGAAGACAGATTCTCTGTTACGGGACCTCCCTCCTCTGCCTGGGTGCTGGGCCTAAATATATGCCAATGGACTGTTGCAGTGGTGGCTGACGTGAAGCCTCATTCTCTGCTATGACATGCAGACTGATTCTCTGCTGACATGAAGACAGATTCTCTGTTACGGGACCTCCCTCCTCTGCCTGGGTGCTGGGCCTAAATATATGCCAATGGACTGTTGCAGTGGTGGCTGACGTGAAGCCTCATTCTCTGCTATGACATGCAGACTAATTCTCTGCTGACATGAAGCCAGATTGTCTGTTACGGGACCTCTCTCCTCTGCCTGGGTGCTGGGCCTAAATATATGCCAATGGACTGTTGCAGTGGTGGCTGACGTGAAGCCTCATTCTCTGCTATGACATGCAGACTGATTCTCTGCTGACATGAAGCCAGATTGTCTGTTACGGGACCTCTCTCCTCTGCCTGGGTGCTGGGTAGTGTTGAGCGCGAATATTCGAAAAGCAAATTTTTTTCGCGAATATCGCAACTTCGCGATTTCGCGAATATTTCGAATATAGTGCTATATATTCGTAAAAACGAATATTCGTTTTTTGTTTTTCCCCCCCCCCCACAAAATTACAGTACACATATAATTGATTGTTTCCCAAAGGTCCAACAGCTCAGATCTTACTCACATTGCCTAGAAAGTGATTGAGGCGCGAATCTTCGTAAGGCGATTTTATTAGCGCACATGCGAATATCGGCACGTCCCAGAACAGAGGCAAAGGGCTTTGCATTCATACATTAGTGAATTGAGTTGCGAATCTTCGTAAGGCGATTTTATTAGCGCACATGCGAATATCTACACTTGTCCCAGAACAGAGGCAAAGGGCTTTGCATTCATACATTAGTGATTGAATTGAGCTGCGAATCTTCGTAAGGCGATTTTATTAACGCAAATGCAAATATCTACACTTGTCCCCAGAACAGAGAGGCAAAGGCCTGTGCATTCATATAGTATAGCACCATATTCGCGAATACGTAGAACTTCGTAAAATTCGATTTACGAATATTCGTATTTTTTATTTTACTTTCCACCTTACAGATTACATTGATCTGTACTCTGTCAACTACTGTCATCACCCCCCACTGTATCTCGATTGATTCCCAAAAGTCTCACATTCCCTAGAAAGTGATTGAGGTGCGAATCTTCGTAAGGCGATTTTATTAGCGCACATGCGAATATCTACACTTGTCCCAGAACAGAGGCAAAGGGCATTGCATTCATACATTAGTGATTGAATTGAGTTGCGAATCTTCGTAAGGCGATTTCATTAGCGCACATGTGAATTTTGCATAGCATATGTATTATGCGATGCGAAAATTCGAATTATCGCATATGCGAAATAATAACGAATTTGAATAATCGCGAATATTTTACGAATATTCTTTCGAATATTTACAAAATTTCGCGAATTCGAATATGGGACATGCCGCTCAACACTAGTGCTGGGCCTAAATTTATGACAATGGACTGTTGCAGTGGTGGGTGACGTGAAGCCTGATTCTCTGCTATGACATGCAGACTGATTCTCTGCTGACATGAAGCCAGATTGTCTGTTACGGGACCTCTCTCCTCTGCCTGGGTGCTGGGCCTAAATATATGCCAATGGACTGTTGCAGTGGTGGGTGACGTGAAGCCTGATTCTCTGCTATGACATGCAGACTGATTCTCTGCTGACATGAAGCCAGATTGTCTGTTACGGGACCTCTCTCCTCTGCCTGTGTGCTGGGCCTAAATATATGCCAATGGACTGTTGCAGTGGTGGCTGACGTGAAGCCTCATTCTCTGCTATGACATGCAGACTAATTCTCTGCTGACATGAAGACAGATTCTCTGTTACGGGACCTCTCTCCTCTGCCTGGGTGCCGGGGCCTAAATATCTGAGAATGGACTGTTCCAGTGGTGGGTGACGGGAAGCCAGATTCTCTGCTATGGAACCTCTCTCCAATTGATTTTGGTTAATTTTTATTTATTTAATTTTTATTTTAATTCATTTCCCTATCCACATTTGTTTGCAGGGGATTTACCTACATGTTGCTGCCTTTTGCAGCCCTCTAGCTCTTTCCTGGGCTGTTTTACAGCCTTTTTAGTGCCGAAAAGTTCGGGTCCCCATTGACTTCAATGGGGTTCGGGTTCGGGACGAAGTTCGGATCGGGTTCGGATCCCGAACCCGAACATTTCCGGGATGTTCGGCCGAACTTCTCGAACCCGAACATCCAGGTGTTCGCTCAACTCTAATAGCAACGTATCAGAGACAATCTGCGAATCAAAATAAATAATGACAATGGGAGGCGGAATTATCAAAACTGATGAAAATAAAAATTGGTTTAGTTGCCCATAGCAACCAATCAGATTCCAGATTGTATTTTCCAAAGGAGCTGTGGAATCTGACTAGTTGCTAGGGGCAACTAAACCTTTTTTCCTTTTCATCAGTTTTAATAAATCCGATGTTCACAAATCAGAATATATGTGATGAAAGGGGTCGTGCCGGTTCTGTATGTGCCCCCTATATGTATTCTGGGCAGCCATACGCCAAAGAGTAAGAATACTCCCATCATTGCTGCATTATGGGAGTGCCAGCAGTATTTAGCTAAAACCCCGTCCCGACCGCCCAAGTAAATTTACGTCAGCAGTCAGGCATTTAAAAATGGCGCCCGCTCGCAAGCTGAGTGATGATCGGGGAAGCCCTATTGCTCAGGAGTGGTACAGGGCTGCCGCACATAAGTTCCTATGGAGCCCCTGCCTGTGGCGGTGCTCTATAGGGACACACTGCAATTCTAATAGACTCCAACCCTAATGCATTGGAGTCTGTGAGAAGTGGGGGGGGGGGGAGTTTTTTAAAATATAAAAAATCAAAAAATTATAAAAATTCAAATCATCCCCCTTTTCCCCAAAATTAAAATTAAAATACTTAAATAAAATTAACATCATTGCCGTGTGCAAAAACATCTGTACTATTAAAATATAAAAATATTTATCCTATATGTCAAACAGCAAAATGGGAAAAAAGGTAAAAATGATCAACTTGCCATTTTTGGTCGCTTCATCTGCCACAAATTATTTTTTTGAAAAAGTGATCAAATAGTCATACACACCCCAGAATAATATCAATGAAAAGTACAGATCGACCAGCAAAAAATGAGCCCTCACATAAAATTAAAAAAGTTATGGGAAAATGACAATGCAAAGGAAAAAAACATTATTTTTTCCAAAGTTTTTATATTTTTTCAATATAAAAACACATGAAAATCTATACATGTGGGGTATCGTTGTAATCACAATGACCCGGAGAATAAAAGTAACAGGTTAGTTTTACAACTTGGGAAATGGTGTTAAAAAAAAATAAAACTGTGGCAGAATGGTTTTTTTTTTTTATAATTCCACCCCATTTGAAATTTTTCTCCTGCCTCCCACCACATTGTATGCACCTGTAAATGGTGCCATTAGAAAGTACATCTTGTCCCGCAATAAAAAAACAAGCCCTGATTCGGCTATGTGAATGAAAAAAATAAAAAAGTTATGGCTTTGGGACGGCTGTGAGTAAAAAATGAAAATAAAAAAATGGAAACAGGGTTAAAGGGATTTTCCGGGAGGAACATACAGGTCCTTCTCAAAAAATTAGCATATTGTGATAAAGTTCATTATTTTCTGTAATGTACTGATAAACATTAGACTTTCATATATTTTAGATTCATTACACACCAACTGAAGTAGTTCAAGCCTTTTATTGTTTTAATATTGATGATTTTGGCATACAGCTCATGAAAACCCAAATTCCTATCTAAAAAAATTAGCATATTTCATCTGACCAATAAAAGAAAAGTGTTTTTAATACAAAAAAAGTCAACCTTCAAATAATTATGTTCAGTTCTGCTCTCAATACTTGGTCAGGAATCCTTTTGCAGAAATGACTGCTTCAATGCGGCGTGGCATGGAGGCAATCAGCCTGTGGCACTGCTGAGGTGTTATGGAGGCCCAGGAGGCTTCAATGCGGCGTGGCATGGAGGCAATCAGCCTGTGGCACTGCTGAGGTGTTATGGAGGCCCAGGATGCTTCAATGCGGCGTGGCATGGAGGCAATCAGCCTGTGGCACTGCTGAGGTGTTATGGAGGCCCAGGATGCTTCGATAGCGGCCTTAAGCTCATCCAGAGTGTTGGGTCTTGCGTCTCTCAACTTTCTCTTCCCAATATCCCACAGATTCTCTATGGGGTTCAGGTCAGGAGAGTTGGCAGGCCAATTGAGCACAGTAATACCATGGTCAGTAACCAGTTACCAGTGGTGTTGGCACTGTGAGCAGGTGCCAGGTCGTGCTGAAAAATGAAATCTTCATCTCCATAAAGCTTTTCAGCAGATGGAAGCATGAAGTGCTCCACAATCTCCTGATAGCTGCTGCATTGACCCTGCCCTTGATAAAACACAGTGGACCAACACCAGCAGCTGACATGGCACCCCAGACCATCACTGACTGTGGGGACTTGACACTGGACTTCAGACATTTTGGCATTTCCCTCTCCCCAGTCTTCCTCCAGACTCTGGCACCTTGATTTCCGAATGACATGCAACAGTCCAGTGCTGCTTCTCTGTAGCCCGGGTCAGGCGCTTCTGCCGCTGTTTCTGGGGAATGCGGCACCTGTAGCCCATTTCCTGCACACGCCTGTACACGGTGGCTCTGGATGTTTCTACTCCAGACTCAGTCCACTGCTTCCGCAGGTCCCCCAAGGTCTGGAATCGGTCCTTCTCCACAATCTTCCTCAGGGTCCGGTCACCTCTTCACGTTGTGCAGCGTTTTCTGCCACACTTTTTCCTTCCCACAGACTTCCCACTGAGGTGCCTTGATACAGCACTCTGGGAACAGCCTATTCGTTCAGACATGTCTTTCTGTGTCTTACCCTCTTGCTTGAGGGTGTCAATGATGGCCTTCTGGACAGCAGTCAGGTCGGCAGTCTTACCCATGATTGCGGTTTTGAGTAATGAACCAGGCTGGGAGTTTTTAAAAGCCTCAGGAATCTTTTGCAGGTGTTTAGAGTTAATTAGTTGATTCAGATGATTAGGTTAATAGCTCGTTTAGAGAACCTTTTCATGATATGCTAATTTTTTTAGATAGGAATTTTGGGTTTTCATGAGCTGTGGCCAAAATCATCAATATTAAAACAATAAAAGGCTTGAACTACTTCAGTTGTGTGTAATGAATCTAAAATATATGAAAGTCTAATGTTTATCAGTACATTACAGAAAATAATGAACTTTATCACAATATGCTAATTTTTTTAGAAGGACCTGGAGAGGAGCTATCCATTGACAAAGGAGCTGCTGTTTCTATAGGAGCAGGGACTTTGCTGTTGCTTCCCCTTTAAGTAATATGCTGTGCATCACTCAGCGTCTTCTTTAATGTCATGCTCTAAATTGGGATCCTTGTAACGCCTGAGCATTTACCGTATTCTGCCACTAGGGGCTCGGTGAGCACTAATGCCTATAGATCTATTTGCATATTCCCCCTCGCCATGTTACGATTGGCAGAATCTCTTCCTCTAACGTCATGACATCATCGGGTGCCGCTCAGCAGGGTCCGGTCTCTCCGTCAGGTTCACAGTGCTGGGGACTAGTTTGGAGTTTGTCCCTTTAACTTGGTGGTCTTCAGTACTGGGTGATGGTGAGACCGGCTGGTGGGTGTCACCGAGGATCCATCTACATGTAATTACTTTATTTGCTGCCCTGTAGGCAAAATGAACATCACCTGGAACCTGGTCCATGATGGGATCTCTGGCCTTTTGACCCTTTCTAGTTGGGTCCTCATCTGACTGTAGAAGTGGAGCTCAGTGAGGTTAGTGGTGGTCAGCGTCCCCTGGGGGAGGACACCAGGACACCATGCCCCAAGGACAGTGACCTAAACAAATGGCCCCATATTGGCTGAAAATAGCCCTAAGAATAATGACTAAACCGTTATAGAGAACCAGGAGCCATGTTCTCCATATGGTAACATTGGGCATGTCCTACAGCCTTAGTCAGATCTGTAGACCCAAAGGCTTTGGGGGCAGCACCATGTGTGGTTTAGAAGACAGCTGGGTCCCAATAATTAGATGTCACTTTCCTCGTGTCTCTCTGAGAGACAGTCTCTATAAGCTGACACTCCTGCAATTATGATGGGACCAGTGACCCCTGAACTTACTAGGCTAAAGCTGTTTTTATATTCGCTGCATTTGCTTTTTAATGACTGGCACATAAATGGGCATCAATGTTGGCACAGAACAGTGTGATTTAAAGGGATAAATTAATTTGGGCCACTGATCTTGCACTATGAGCATAAGAGGTTGTTGCCCAGCATCAAATTCTGTTGAGGTCAGCCTGGCCTAAACAAGTTCCGGGCACAAGAACTGGCATCAAAGTGGGTAGATGGACTAATTTTACTGTTTTGAATAAGTAACTGGTGTTTTTAAAGGGTTAAAGGGGTTGTCCCATCTCAGACGGAGCAGGGAAATGAACGGAGGGCGCAGTTCCGTCGGTCCCATAGAAATTAATGCAAGCCTGGGACGCGCATGCGCGGTACGCTCCCATTCACTTCTATGGGAGCTGCGCTTGGTGGTGGACGGACCCCGGGAAATCTGGTTTCCTCCAGCCACAGCTGTTCTCGTTGTAGGTGTGGGTCCCAGCAGTGGTTAATATGACAAACGATAGGATCCCACAGAAGGTTGCCACGCTATTAGTTACAGAAAAATAGGGTTAGTGGGACCTGCACCTATCAGACAATAGGGGCATATCGTAGCGATATGCCCTGATTGTCTGAGATGGAAATGCTTTAAGTGATCTTGGACCACTGATCTTGCACTACAAGCATAGAGGTTAGTGCCTGTGCAGTGGCCGGGTCAGGTGGATAATATATCCTGTATTTGTTTGTGACGCCAATTGCATTGTGCGCAGGGTACTATCCCAGGGCCCTTCCAAGGTGTTATAACGCACGTCCCAGATTAGGAATGCCACAGTGGTATAATGGCCTATAATGTCTCTGTAGGATAGTGATTATCGTGTCACGGTGTCTCCTACCTGGGTACGGCCGGGCTCCTGGCTCACTTGCAATAAATTTGAGTGTAGTGATAGTAGGAGTAATAGAGGAACTTGGCAGAATAACTGATGTCCAGACCTTTAGATGAAGTTCAAACGCTGCTTTACTTAAAAAAAATAGCATCCAAGCAGTGTACAGCTTTGGTCTCTTGGTCCCAGCAGGTTTTGATTTGATTGGCAAGAATGAGTACTTCTGCTTTAAATGTGGAGCTTGCAGGATAAACGTCTGCTTGGAAGCTCTGTAACTAGGGCGCTTCTGCACTTTTCTGTACCTTCTGCTTTGTGGGGACAGACTAGCTGAGGAGGAATTGGCTTCTCCTAGGTTTTTGGACTTATCTCCAGACAGATTCTCAGGGGATGCTTTCTTCCTGGAACTGGAGGTTGTCTGTAGTTTCTGCTTTCCTCATCCAGCTGAGATGAAGGTGCTCAGACTGGGTATATGGCCAAGTCTCAGCCGAGACTAGGTCCTTGCTGTCTTCCCTAAGAAGGGAATCACACAGCCTTCCTCAAGCAGGGGGGAGGCTACACTGACTAAGCTTCCTTCTCCACCCAGACTGCAGGATGTGGGATCAGCCCACTTCTCCACAGAGGGGGAGCTAAGCTGGAATAATCCATTCCAGCTCAGATTCATTAAACACTAAACTATACTTGCCTATGGGTTGTTGCCACCTACTGGTAACCAGGAAAATTACATGAACAATTGCTTTTAACATAGGTTTATATGCACATTTGTGGAGGATATAATATAAATTACATCAGGTGACAGTATAAAGGCTCTTAGGAGATAGTAGCGGGGTAGAGGAGTGTAGTAACACAACTCTGGGGTGTTACACCTGGAGTCTTTTTCTGTTGAGATCAGCCTGGTCCAAACAGGTTCCGGGCACAAGAACTGGCATCAAAGTGGGCAGACTGAGCTCAACTGCACCACCCTCTGTAAGTTGGCAGTGCAAGATCAGTGGACCGAATGCATTTAACCTTTTAACAACACCAGTTACTTATTCAAATCAGTGAATTGTCCGTCTGCCCACTGCCCAAGGCATAGAAAATGGTCTAAATATAAGCCAGCAAGGAAGCTGGCTTACATTTAGACCGGCACTGGATACGCCAAAGTTGTGTAGATGCCGGCGCCTCTACATTACCTAGATGAATACACTGACCGTGCAGGGGCTTATTAAGATCAGCGTCTAAAACTCCAGTCTTAGTAAATGACCCCCTTTATGCTTGGTTTGCATTGTTCAGCCAAGTCATCAATATTCTGCTAGAGCTCTGGCACATGCATGGCATTGTCATCTCCCCCCAACTCACTGTGTAAAAGTAGCCTTCAGTATTACAGCATGGGTGATGTGTCTGTCCAGGACCTGCTGGTCACGTATCCTACTTCATCCACATTGTGGTCAGTCATTAGGAAAATTAATCCTTCCTTTTCAAGATTTTTAAGCCAAGACAGATCCCAGTGACGGAGTGAAGATCTGCTGAGCATGCCACATAACAGCTTACATAGGGTTAGAGCCAATATTAAAAGCCCCTCCTACATATAATAGGCCACTCCCAGCAAACACTGTACAGATTACATTCTATAGTTGCGGCCTGTCTCTACACATCATACGGAGAGGGGAGGGGGTCTGTCCTGGCTGCACTGCCTGCTTCACATTATGCCATAAACAGCCGGCTACAGCCAGGAAGCTCCTCCGCTCTCCTCCCTCCCCAGATCCTGCTCAGAGCTTGTGGTTCCCCCCACCATCTGCCACCCGCCCGTGGCCTGCTGCCTACCTTGGCCGCCCTCTCCCAGCTCTGAATCCTCCTTCTGCAAATGGCAGGGGGAGTAGCCGGAGCATCTCCTCTCCTACATAGCGCCCCATACCTCTTACATCCAGTGATGTCACCTTTGTTGTAGACGTTCTCTTTCTTTATCTTATCCATTCAGACCAGACCGCCATGATGATTTTTCAGCCATCTCCCGTCTCTGCACAGATTGACAAACAGACATTAGTTTCCCACATTTCCATTATCTTCACATCTTCTGAACACCCTTTCCAGCCACCCCCAATGCTATACTGCAGAAACAGTCCCCCTGGAAATACTACTACCACACAGATAGTGCCCCCAATACTGCGCCCGCTGTGCCTTAAATACTATACTGCAGAAACAGTCCCCCTGGAAATACTACTACCACACAGATAGTGCCCCCAATACTGCGCCCGCTGTGCCTTAAATACTATACTGCAGAAACAGTCCCCCTGGAAATACTACTACCACCCAGATAGTGCCCCCTTCAACAATTATTGGCACACAGTGCTCTAAAAAATAACTGCACCCAGGCAATAATAGTATAAAGATAATGTCCCCCAAAAATAATTGTGCTAAGCTGATACTATGCCAGGGTGCCCCCCAAAGTAACAGTGCTCCCCAAAATCCCACCAATACAAATAATTCTCTGCCAGAGCACACTTAGTAGTAATAATGCCCATACTAGTAATCATGTTCCTCATAGCCCCCCAGTAGTAGTAAATCTCCGCATAATACCCCCTATAATATGACAGTACATAAAATACCCCCATATAGTGCCCCAGTAAATGCCCTCATAGTGCTCGTCTCCCCTTTCCCCATAGTGTCCCCCATAATATGTCAGTAAAAAAATGCCCCTTCTTAGCCCCCCAGCAGATGCCCCTATAGTGCTCCTCTCCCCCATAATGTGCCAGTAAAAAATGCCCCTTCTTAGTGCCACCAGATGCCCCAATAGTGCTCCACTCCCCCATAGTGCCCCCAAATAATGCCCCATAGTGCCGCTCTCCCCTATAATGCCTCCCATAATGTGCCAGTAAAACATTCCCCCTTAGTGCCACCAGATGCCATAGTGCCCCCCATAATGTCCCAATAAAAAAGACCACTTTAGAGCCCCCACTTCCCCATAGTGCCCCCAAATAATGCCCCTATAATGTGCCAATAATAGAAAAAGCCCTTTTAGAGCCCCCGGATGCCCCCATAGTGCTTCTCTTCCCCATGGTGCCCCCCCATAATGTGCCAGTAATAAATGCCCCCATAGTGCCCCCCCAAAATGGGCAAGAAATAAATGCCCCCAGAATGCCACCCCCCAAAAAAGGGGGCTGTAAGAAATGCCACCAGCTCCCCCCATAGTGCCAGCTCCCCCCGCAAAAAAACCCCAAACAAACACTTATACTTACCTCCATCAGCAGCGATGCGATGCAGGCCTCTTCCGGCCTGTGTCCCCCGCTGTGTGCTGCCCGGCTCAGGCGGCGCGATGACGTCTCATAGGCTGCAGGTATTAGTGCCTGTGGCCTATCAGAAGAACAGGGAAGGGAGATGCCTCTCCCTCCCCTGCCGCAGCACAGTCAGTTGTATCACTGTCCTGAGGACGGCGATACAGATGAATATGGAGATGAGCACTTCCACAATGGAAGCGCTCATCTCCTACTGTAACACCCCACAGTTGTGTTACTAAACTCTTCTACCCCGCTACAATCTGTTAAGAGCCTTAACCTTGTCATCTCATGTAATTTCACATAATATCCATAATAACAACTGTGAATTCTAAGCCTTGTTAAATGTATATTGTTGTGGCAGCAATATTCTGGCAAGGACTTAAGTTCCGTTTAGTGTTCCTAGGCTGGAATAGCTCATTCCAGTTTAGCTCCACCCTCTGTGAGCAGAGTGGGTTGCGCCCACATCCTGCCTCATGGGTGGAGAAGGAAGTTAGAGTCAGTGCTGCTAGGGGAAGGCTGTGAGTGTGGGAGCTCCCAGATATAGGGAATCAAGCCAGGATCTTGTCTCGGCTGAGACATTGATCATCATCCCCAGCCTGAGCTCTGCAGCCTCAGCTGGAAGATGCAAGCAGACAACTCCAGAATTCCAGGAAGAAAGCATAGCCTGTGAAGATAACTGTGAGTCTAGTTCCAGAGACCCAGGAGAAGCCATATTCCTCCACAGCTAGTCAGTCCCCAGAGAGCAGAAGATAGAAAGTGCAGAAGCAAAATTCTTGCCACAAGCAGATGTCCTTTTCCTGTAAGCTTTAGGTACATGAGAGAGCAGAAGATAAATTCCTGCCAACCATTGCTAATACCTGCTGGGACTTCAGACTAAAGCTGTATCTTGCTTGGATGAAAGTTACCATCAGTAAAGACAAGTTTGAACTTTACTAAAGGTCTGGATCTCAATTACTGCTGCAAATTCCTCTATTACTCCTACTAGCACTACACTCAATTTATTGCAAGTGAGCCAGGATCCAGGAGTCCAGCCGTACCCAGGTAGGAGACACCATTGACATTATTACCACTACCATACAGAGACATTACACCACTCTGGCATTTCTAACCTGGGGCGTGAGTTATAACATCTTGGAGGGCCCTGTGACAGTACCCTGCGCATGCTGCAATTGGCGTCATAAACAAAACGATAGACTATTATACCCATATCCTGACCCACTGCATAATTTGGCGTCCGTGCAACCGTACCACGTTCCTGCTCATTGCACTACTGCCCGCGGCCCTGAGAAAAAAAAAACATGTTTCCTTTGCACCAGTTTTGATAAATCTCCTACAACGTGCTGATTATGCCGTTATTTAGTGGTATCACGGAATGAACGCACCTCGTACGGTATAGTATTCTATCTGCTCTGAGTTTACGGTAATTAACACTTAAACCCTCATAAGCGGAGGTGACCATTGTTTTATTTCAATGTGGAAGCTGCGCGCTCCTGTTTTTAATAGAAGCAAAGAAAAGTGTAAGTTTTATGGCTTCTCGGAGGCGCCGGTCATCCCCGTTCTCCTGAGGTTCCAGCAGAGAGAAACTGCTGCATCGTAGTGCCTGGAGCGCAGCGAGCGGAGACATCTCTGCGGTCTGATTGCAGCTTCTAGGTCCAATAGGCTGGAAAACAAAGGAGAAACCAAATTTGCTGACAAGAAATTAATATTTACTGACGGAGAGATTTCCTCTACTGTCACCCACTTCCAGAGGAAGACGAGGGGGTGAGAGATACGGTATACAGTATCATTACTGCAACGGCAAAGCACAGCCTTGTTGTAGCACTTTCAAGGTCTCTGCTTGCTGTCATTGACTTGGAAGGGAAGAAGAACTTTCCTCTGTTCAAATCCCATCCTGACCTAATATAACCTCACTATGAATGTATAAGTGTGGGCATCACTACTGTAAGAGGGGCACTAAGGGGCAGCACTACTGTAAGAGGGGCACTAAGAGGCAGCACTACTGTAAGAGGGGCACTAAGAGGCAGCACTAGTGTAAGAGGGGCACTAAAGGGCAGCACTACTGTAAGAGGGGCACTAAGGGGCAGCACTACTGTAAGAGGGGCACTAGGGGGCAGCACTACTGTAAGAGGGGCACTAAGGGGCAGCACTACTGTAAGAGGGGCACTAGGGGTCAGCACTACTGTAAGAGGGGCACTAAGGGGCAGCACTACTGTAAGAGGGACACTAAGGGGCAGCACTACTGTAAGAAGGACATTAAGAGGGCAGCACTACTGTAAAAGGGGCATTATGACTGTAAGAGGGGCACTAAGGGGCAGCATTGCTCTAAAAGGGGCACTGCACAGACATAACTACAGTGAGGGGGCATACAGGGCCCAGACAACATGCTATAAAGTAGACCTCTTGACTAGATGAGGGCAGGGGAGTTACCGGAAGTTGTTGGAGAGGGGGGTGGGGCAATTAAAAATTTGCTATGGGGCCCAGTCTTCTCTAGTTATGCCCCTAACAGCAAGCAGAGATCTTGAGAATGCAGAGGTATTGAAAAACAAGGTAGCCATGTAGTAGTAATGCAGTGCAACGTTCAGTGTCCTCACCTTTGGATGTGTGCAGTCCGGGGGTTGTAGATAGTCCATGAGTCCGGGGCCCTCTTGGCGGTCACGATAGGCGCCTCTCTCCTTACAGGGTCATGTGACGCCCACCTGCCTACCCCGTTTCTTCCCTCCTCAGCCGACGTCCAGTTCAGCTGAACATCTGGGGAGTTTGTCCTTATAATTCAGAAGTCCTGGTTGTAGGTCTACGTCTGGAGAGAAATTGTCCTCTCTTGAGCTGCATGCAGTTTCTTTTTGACTGATCACAGCGGTATTTTGCTACAGTGTGCCAGTAGCCCCGTTCCCATCATCAGGCTCACTGTGTGTCATGAGCGTGGCCATCTTACATATCACCCTACAACATACGAGGGAAGGAAGGTGGGGGTTAGAAAAGTATAATTACTGACTCCAACAACAAAGCCCAGTCTTGTTTCCGCACTTTCAAGCTCAAGACTTCCCATCCCATTGCTCCTTCTCTTGGTAGCAGTGAGCTGGTCCGACTTCCTGCCAGGAGGGGGCAGAGCTAGCTAGGCTAGTGAGTAGTGAGGAAGCACGACCATCAGCTCCCGCTCCACGGATCTTGGAGTCAGCTCAACTGTGAGGAACATTACTCCAGGCAGACAGAAGGTCTGAGACTGTGGATATTCTTCAGAGTTACAGTAACAAGACTACAGTCAGCGGCGTGACCAGCAATTATAGCCTTCTAGATCCTGCTGCAGGTGAGGGAGAACATATTAAGACACCCATCACCATAGCACAGCTCAGGCAAACACAAAATCCTGTATTTATGAAGTGGACGCCTACAGCCACAGGTGCCAGAGGGTAAACATAGCAAACAGAAATCAGGAGAGAGATAGAAGGACTACCCTAGAGTGCTATTGGCTGCCACCATACTGCATCATCTGGGGATAGAGACGTTGCACCTTTTACAGATGACAGCTGCATGTCCTTTGCACTCAGTATAGTAAACGTTTGATGTTCTCCCTCTGCCTGATTCCTTCACATCACCTTTTCACTGCACAAAACCCCAGAGGGCAATAGCCTGAGGGATTATACAGTGACACAACTCATCAGGACCACTACCACTCCCATCCTCTGCCTCCTGAGGGGCTCGCTAAACAAGCAGACATAGTGAAAACCAAAGTAGTTTAGAAAGTCACGTATGTTTACATGAGGTAGTTAAATGTCTAGTGTACTTACCTTATGGAGCATGTAGCCCGGTGCTTGTAGATCGGCCATGAGTCCAGGGAGTCTTGATCGGTCTCGATAGGCGCCTGTCACCTTACAGGGTCATGTGACGCCCATCTGCATGTCTTAGTCCTTATAAATCAATATTTAAGTCCTGGTTGTAGGTCTATGTCTGGAGAGGGTTGTCCTCTCTTGAGTCGGAGTCCTCACCATCTGGAATGATCACAGCTGCACTGTGTCAGTAGTGCTGCATTCTTCTCCATTGTGGCAGTAGTCCCTGTTTCCATCATCAGGCTCGCTGAGCGCTGACATCAGGGGTGCACATTGCAGTCAATATCACAGATGAGGAATACCTTGTCGCCTTGTTGCCTTCATTCTTGGGATGGGAACGCAGAAATCTCACCCTTTTCAAAGCACGACAGAAGATGCTCTCTCATTTTATCGTGCTGGTATCGCTTCGTGATATTTCCATCCCCGGCCAGAAATTCGTAGGCGTTCGCCACTGCAAAAACCCCGCAGTCATATATATTTTCTTGCTGGTCGACATCAAGCAATTTCAGATTATCCAATGGTCTATTTACCACCTGGCCATAGAGGTTAGAAATTTGCTGACAGATGGTGGCAGATATCCTCTCAGGCTTCATACTGTCGGCTAGCATGATGTGGCCTTCCTTGTAGCACGATGTCACCCAGTGCTCTCTTTCTGCCTCATAATGGATCTGGACCGCTTCTCTTTGAACACAGAAATCTGGAAAGAGGAGCACGGCAGAGGGCTGCAGGCCGTCAAAGCTACTGAACTGCCCTTTAAGAAGATCCTGTGCCTTTCTGATTATCTCATCATCAAGGTATCCGTCCCGGCCTTTACTCCTCAGGATGGCTTTTTCCTCTTCTGTCAGGATGTTTTTTGAGGTCTCCGTTTTGCAGTGGGGTGTTTTCACATGGTGGTTTTGGAATGGTGGTTCTGTAACTGCATTGCACGGTGGATCTCTATAGGCAAAACACAGTATCCTGATGACTTGAAGGCACAATGCTATGATGTTCTTGTAGGGGGGTTGGATCTCTTCAAGGTATGAAGGTGTGATGTTATCTGATGGTTGATGGATGGCTATTGTATCTTCCTTGTATGGTGGTTCTTTATCTGGATGGTATGATGGATCTGTATCTGGATAGCATGGTGGTTCTTTATCTACACGGCACTGTGGTTCTCTATATGCAAAACACAATATCTTGATGACTTGAAGGCACAATTTTATCATGTTCTCGTCGGGGGGTTGGATCTCTTCATGGTATGAAGTTATGATGTTTTCTGATGGTTGATGGATGTCTGCAGTGCACACAGTTTGGATGTCACTGTGGCTCATCTCCACTCTTCTTAATTCCCCGCTCTTTGTAGATCTTTCCTGTTGCACTTTAGCCTCATGTGCCATGTTAGTCTGTGATCGGCGATCCGGTGATCTGGTCTCATCGGGAGGTTTGACCTCTTCATCGATTCCAGGCTTCATTACGTCACTCAAGACTAGATGTTCTTTGCTGGGGATTTCCAGCGTGTCTCGGACATGGTCTCTTTTGGAGAGACTGTCCTTCTTACGAAAAACTTTGGAGCATTTTTTACAAAGTCTTCCAAAAATACGTCGGGTAAAACTCTTAATCCCAAAAAGGATGCAACAGGAGACAGGCCGTGCGGCGGCCATCTGTCGTCTCCTGCCTCCCTCTGTTTGAGGGTAAAACTCTCAGAGGTGGAGGACTTACATTTGGATCCGTGAAAGAGCAACAACAAACATCAAACGTCGTCTTCAAGTATCTGAAGTGAAATGACTGCTAGGTGCTCACAGCGTTCTGAAGATAGAATGGCGGCCGATTGTGACATCATAATGCAGTCTCTAGGTAACCAGGGCTCCAACCAGGGGGAGGGGTGTCATCCAGGCGCTAGGAAACCCCTTGTGATGTAAGACTAGTGACATCATAATGCAGATCTCCAGGCTGCAGCCTCTAGGTAACCAGGGACCCACGCAGGGGGAGGGGTGACGTCCAGGTTTTAGGAAACCCCTTTTGATGTAAGACTAGTGACATCATAATGCAGGCTCTAGGTAACCAGGGGCCCACACAGGGGGAGGGGTGACGTCCAGGTTCTAGGAAACCCTTATTGATGTAAGACTAGTGACATCATAATGCAGTTTATGTAATGAGTAGCAAATTAATGGGCGTCCCAGGCATTTCGAAACCCCTGATACATATATAAGATTGAGAAATATTTACAGGCTGTAATTCCTTCTGCCACCACTGAGGGGAGCTCTCTGCATACTGTGAATTTATTATTGAGTAAATGACAGTTGTATAAATCCCTGTGCAGTGAGCTCCCTCTAGTGGCAGCTGCGGGAATACAGAATCTATCCAGTTACCGCAAAAAAGGAACCTGGGGTTTGGATCTTTGAACCCCACCCAAAATTAAATTACAGCTGCACTTTCCTGAGAAAGACCACCGCTCACCCCTGCACCACCCTAAATATTACAATAATGTATAGTATAATAGTATAATAAGTGTTAACCCCTAAAGGACTAGAGAGCTCCAGGGATATTAGTTTCCCAGAGCCACCAGGTGTAATGTACATGAATCGTCTTGGACCACCTGGAGTATTAGTTATTGACCATCAAACCAATGCTCTGAGTAACCATGGAGACACAAACATCTGCAGAGGGGCTGTGTACACAAAACCATGACAGAATATAGTCAAGACTCATTGAAATGTAGCTTCCCGTTTATTTTAGAGGCAGTTGACAAATAAAAAACTAAAGGTTTGCAGAAGTCTACACACCCTTTATCTAGGTGCATAAGTGAGATAGCAACGTATCTGTGAATCAGAATAAATAAGGACAATGGCAGTGGGATTTATTAAAACTGATGTAAATAAAAATTGGTTTAGTTGCCCATAGCAACCAATCAGATTCAAGCTTTCATTTTCCAAAGGAGCTGTGAAAAAACGGCGGAATCTGATTAGTTGCTAGGGGCAACTAAACCAATTTTCTTTTTCATCAGTTTTGATAAATCCAATGTACCCCCTGCCACGAATGGAGGAGTCCCTGGCAGCTCTGGGATCCGCAGCTTACTTTTTAACGCTGGATCTAACCAGTGGCTATTGGCAAGTCCCCATGGCACCACAAGATAAAGAAAAAACTAATATTGCCACCCCAATGGGTCTGTACGAATTCAACTACATGCCATTTGGGTTGTGCAACGCCCCTGGGACATTCCAGAGACTCATGGAAAGATGTCTTGGACACAAAAACTTTGAGACCGTATTGTTGTACCTGGATGATGCGATCATCTACTCTAACACCTACGAAGAGCATTTCTAGCACTTGGCGGAAGTGTTCCAGACTTTGACCCAACATGGACTGAAAGTAAAACCTTCAAAGTGTCAGTTACTGAAGCCCCAAGTGAAATATCTGGGACATGTGAGTGCGGACGGCGTTAGACCGGACCCCGACAAGATAGCTGCAGTACAAAGCTGGCCGGCCCCCAAGACAGTCAAAGAGGTCCTCGGATTTGCAAGTTACTATCGGAGGTTTATCCTGCACTTCGCTCAGATTGCAGAGCCTATCCAGGAGCTTGTGAAAGGTCATCCTAAAGGCTGTCAGAATGCCAAAATACCGGTGGAGTGGAATGAAGAGAGAGAAGCTGCTTTCCGACTGTTAAAAGAAAAACTTACAGAACCTCCAGTCCTGGGTTATCCTGACTACAGCCTACCATTTTACCTCTATACTGACGCAAGTAAGAAAGGTTTGGGAGCTGTACTACCTCAGACACAAGCTGGACCTGAAAGAGTCATCGCCTATGCCAGCAGATCTTTACGAGAGCCAAAGCTGAATGACCATAACTACAGCTCGTTCAAACTGGAGTTTCTAACCTTGGTCTGGGCTGTAACTGAGAAATTCAAGGAGTTCCTAGCTGGCACACCTTTCACGGTCTACACCAACAATAATCCGCTGGCTCACTTGAACATTGCACGTCTGGGAGCTCTAGAACAATGATGGGACTCTAGACTGGCGAACTTCAACTTCACCATTAAAGGGAGTCTGTCAGCACATTTACCCCTTTTTAACAGTTCCCATAGCGCTGTAGCCGCAACACAGATGATTAAAATGGTACCTTTATATGCTTTTGTGGACTTTTAAAACTGCCAAAAACGAACTTTGATGCATATGTAAATGAGGGCTCGCAAGTGCCCAGGGCGGCGTCCACCGCGTTGGAGCCCAGGCATCTCTGCCTCTTCCTCTGCCCGCCCATCTGTTTTCTCTCCCCCTCAGCGAGATCCCGCGCCTACACAATGACTTCCTTGGTCGGGCATGCGCATAAGCTACTGCGCATGCCCCGGCCAAGGAAGTTATCGCGTAGGCGCGGGATCTCGCTGAGGGGGAGAGAAAACAGATGGGCGGGCAGAGGAAGAGGCTGGGCGGGGATAAGAGCTGAAGAGGCAGAGCTGCCTGGGCTCCAACGCGGTGGACTCCGCCCTGGGCACTTGCGAGCCCTCATTTACATATGCATCAAAGTTCGTTTTTGGCAGTTTTAAAAGTCCACAAAAGCATATAAAGGTACCGTTTTAATCATCTGTGTTGCGGCTACAGCGCTATGGGAACTGTTAAAAAGGGGTAAATGTGCTGACAGACTCCCTTTAAGTACCGGACTGGAAAATCTAATGACAACGCCGATGCTTTGTCTAGGCTACCTGCCCAGAAAGAACAAATTTCTACCGATGATCAGTGGGAATATGTGGAAATGCCAATATTCTACTCCCGATTTGCCTGGCAGGAGGCCCTACACATTAGGCGTCCGACCTCTAAAGTCACTTGTTTTCCGCAGACCTGTGTCCCCTCACCTCCAGTTGAGAAAGAGCTCTGGTTAAAACTACAAGCAGAGAGCAGAGCCATCTGAGAACTGTTGGATTACTTTTACTGTGGATGCATACCGGAGAGAATCCGGCAGCGGAGAGCTGACTCAGAGCTAATTCACCTCTGGTGACAACGGAAACTACTCTTCCTACAAAGAGACCTGCTCCTCCGGAGAACGCTTGATCCAGTCATCTGTGAGCGCCTCCACCAGATAGTGGTGCCTCAAGAGATGCTAAAATGTTGATGGACATGTTCTATAATCTGGTCACTTTAGAACCCAAAAAACATAAGCCACCATCAGACGTCGTTTCTACTGGCTTGGCATGAGAAGTGACATTGAAACCTGGTGTCGGCAGTGTCCCACCTGTGCTGTGACTAAAGGGGAAAGACACGATCAGCGAGCCCCCCTTCATCCAATAGTGAGTAGAGGTCCCCTTGAAATCGTGGTCATCGACCACATGAAACTGGAACCCAGCAGATCCGGGTACGTCTATGCTATGATAATCATAGATCACTATACCAAGTTCGTTGTGGTTGTACCTGTAAAGGACTTAACTGCAAAAACTAAAGCTGCTGCCATGTGGAAGAGCTTCATTCTTCCATATGGGTGTCCTGACAAGATACTCACTGATCAGGGATCTGCCTTCGAGTCTCAATTATTCTATGAACTTTGTGCCTTGTACAACTGCAAAAAACTGAGGACCACTGCATACCACCCTCAGGGAAACGGACTGTGCGAAAAAATGAATCAGACACTGATCAACATACTCAAGGCTGTGCCGCCTCATAAGAGGGCCGAATGGCCGTTACTCCTCCCTGAACTAGTGTACCTGTAAAACAATACAACTCATTGCTCCACTGGGTACACTCCATACTACCTCATGTTCCGAAGACATGGCTTTCTACCTGCAGATCTTGCCCTTGACGTCCCTGTGCCACACTCTGAACCACTCCTTCCTCAATTTGAGTGGGTCAAAGAGCATCAGAAGCTCCTGGAGGTCACCAAAGAAATAGTGGACTCTAAAATAGAGAAGGCCCAACAAAAACAAAAATAGGATTTTGATACGCATGCACATGCTGAGCCCTTACAGCCTGGAGACCAGGTCTGGGTAAAAAACAATCACCCAGTAAGTAACCTGGATATTCGCTGGGAGCGTGAGCCATATACAATAGTGGCCATCCCCTCATCGGTCTACGAAATCAAGAGAGAGGATAAAGGTACTCAGCGAGTCCATCATAACAGGCTCAAGAAATACCTACAGGAACCTGTTCAAGAGCAGAGGATATATCAACCAAGCTGCCATTGCCTTCAGAAAGTAAGACTCCAACAGAGTTGCCTTCCATGCTTGACCCCCTTTAGTGATTACTCCAGCCTCAAATTCGAGTCCTGATGCCAGTAGCTGAGATTTTTCCAAGTCAGACAGCTGATCCTCCTGCCCAAGTCCAGGACTCTACTTCAACCCCTGGAGACTCGGAACTGCCCTTGTGGAGATCCCAACGGACCAATAAGGGTAAACCACCTGCCTGTTATTGGAAATTCTTTGAAACCAGTGTTTAGCTACAGAGACAATGGGAACCAAGCCATGGACACATTTTGACTGGTAAGAAACATTGCCTACTGTTTATTGTTTACATTATTGGCTCCTTCAACTGCCCTTTTTGTGCCTGGACTTCATGGACTCCATCTATCAGCCAAGCCATACCTCATGTTGGATTACAAATTATTATTATAATTTTTTTTCTACTTGTTACAAGTTATGCAACGTTACAAGCTTGCACCCAAAGAAAAGACTCAAACGTGTACCTGAGCTCTTTGTGAGCTACTGTTCTAATCTTGCACTAATTTTGCCTAAATGTTTACAGGTGTAGCAACGTTCAAGTACTTATGCCCATTGTATGGACTCTTTTACAGATGCCGCAATGTGAATTTATGCACTTTTTGTAATATTGCACTTAACTTTTGCCTTTAGCCAGATCAGTAGCACCTTGATTCTGTGTGCCTTGATGTACAGTGCTGTTCTCTTTGTACGGACTGCCTCTTTGGACGCTTATTACTAATGGCCTGGTGTCATATATCCCGGGTACCCAGGTAGGACAAGTGGTAAGTCCCAGCCAGGTCCAGCAACTACAAGGGTGGCCCCGCTGCTTCGGGAACGGTTAGGGGAATAATAAACCCCTCCTTCCTGTTTGTTATATGTGCCAGGATTGGTAATTGGACTACTAAACCCCCCACCCTGGTGTGTCTTCCAGGAGTTTCATGGGATTATTATAGCCTCCTCCTGTGACTGCCAGAAGCATTTGGAGAAGCTGATACCTCCCCCTTCTGTGCCTTTGCCTACGGTATGGCGCCTCCACCTTAGAGCCTTTTTGCTACCCATAGTCACCATAGTGATCTTGCTATAAGCCTTATATTTTGACTTGGGATTACAGAGTAAAGACACCCCCATGCTTTCTTTGGTATTAGGATCCAATATACTTCAAAGTCAGTCAGTTATGATTGCTTAGTGCAGACCTTTGGTTCACTGGGTATACCGAGAGGGAAACTGTTAATAAAGACACCCTACTCATGCGGGCAGGAACCTTAGGGTAGCCGTTATGTGTTTGTCTTTATATGTCTTTATGTGTATTACATGCAGCAGTTTGTATTAAATTGGGTGCCCCAGAGCTTGTTCCTCTTATCCCAAGCACAAGCCGAGGACTGCTTGATTTAAAGTAAGGGGGAATGTAACACCCCAGAGTTGTGTTACTACACGCCTCTACCCCGCTACTATCTGTGAAGAACTTTTATACTGTCATCTGATGTGATTGTGCTCATGTCCTCCACAAATGTGCATAAACCTATGTTAAATGCAATTGTTCAAGTCATTTTCCTGGTATACCAGCAGGTGGCAGCATCATTGGTAGAGATAGTTTTAATGTTATGGCCGTTCAGAGTGGAACGATCCTGTTCTATTCTGCCCCCCTGCTGAAGAGACGTGGAGGATTCCATCTTCCTGCGGCAAGGGCGGGAAAAAACAGTTAGAGCCGGTTGATTTTCCCCCTGTATAGGGAAGACAGCAAGAACCAAGTCTCGGTCTGAGACATGATCATATTCCCATTCTGAGCACCTTCAGCCTCAGCTGGATTAAGCAGCAGAAAACTACAGACAACCTCCAGAGTTCAAGGAAGAAAGCATCACCTGAGAAACCATCTGAGAGATAAATCCAGAGACCTAGGAGAAGCCATTCCTCCTCAGCTACTCTGTCCCCATACAGCAGAAGTTACAGAAAAGTGCAGAAGATTAGTCCCTGGCACAATTACAGAGCTACCAAGCAGATGACTTATCCTGCAAGCTCACATTTAAAGCAGAAGTATTTATTCCTGCCAATGATTGCTAAAACCTGATGGGACCAAGAGACCAAGGCTGTATACTGCTTAGATACAAGTTATCTTCAGTAAAGAAATGTTTGAACTTCATCTAAAGGTTTGGACATAATTTCTATTGTAAAATTCCTCAATTACTCCTACTATCACTACACTCAAATTTATTGCAAGTGAGCCAAGAGTCCGGCCGTACCCAGGTAGGAGACACCTTGACACAATTATCACTATCCTACAGAGACATTATAGGCTATTACACCGCTCTGGCATTCCTAATCTGGGACGTGCATTATAACACCTTGGAAAGGCCCTGGGGTAGTACCCTGCGCACGCTGCAATTGGCGTCACGACAAATACAGAACATTAACAACACGTATCCTGGGCATTGCACTTGGTTTGCTTGGCTTGGGCACCTACAGCAGAGACGTGCCCAGCACACCCTCCCTTGACAGGAGGTAAGCTGGAACTCACTAACTCTGGCCACTCGCTCACTCCTCCACAGGTGGGGTAGGATGAAATGGAAAGCTCCACTCTATGTACCTGTAGCTCTGCGCTGTTTGCTGCCACCTGCTGGTGAACCAGGCACATTACACATGAACATAAACAGTTACAAAATAGGAAACGCACAGTGTTTGGACCTGAAATAAATACACATGATGACATGAGGTTAACCAGTACAGACAGTAGCGGGGTGCGGAAGTGGTAATGCCACTGTGGGGCGTTACATATTGAACATGTCCTATACTTGTCAGTTTTGTGGACAAGGATAGGACAGTGTTATAGAGTGCTGGACTTACCTTTCCGCAAAATGCGGAACACACAAGGCTGGTATCCATGTTTTGGGGACCGTATAAACGGCTATGGCCGTGTGGATGAGCCCTAAGACTGAGCTGATGGAGGTCTTGAATGATGGCTTCACTTTGGGAGTTATTACCCTCTGTTGGTATTAAAGCGGTTTTCCATGAAATTGGGACACACAGTAGATACTAATGTCTTATCCTCAGGACAGGTCTCCAATATCAGATGGGTGGGGGTCCGACACTCAAGGCCCCTACTGACCAGGCAGCCCTCAGTGGGAATTCTCCATCCACTGTGCAGTATACAGCCCCGGTGTACTGCAGATCAGGTCACTTTTACATGAATGCTGCAGCACCCCGGTGGACGGAGCCGCGTACTGTGTAGTTTCCGGTGCCAGCAGCTGATCAGTGTACAGATCATCAAGTCCTGGAGATGTTCCCTTTCTTGCCCTAGTGGCATAAGAGCCGATTCCCGACGTCCAAGTGGCCCTTTGTTGCGGGGATCGGCCCTATGAATGAGGACTCATGGATTGTCTCCTCCAGCCGCTGTTCGCTTCTTGTCCCGGTATCTCGAGGACTCGCCATATTCTGGGTCTTGTGGATGGAGCTGCTGGGAGGACATGTGATATCCATCTTTCTATTCTTGGCTTTGTCCACAGCGTCTTCCATATGACGCATTATTCAGCTTATAGTCAGGATCTTCAGAGCTTCATTGCAATATTTTCTATTCCAAGTAATTCCTGTTATGTCCGACAGGTCGGCGCTCTGACGGAGGCCGAATTCTCCCCATCGCTTGCTAACCTTCCTGTAGCATGGTGGGAGCATACCCACATTATTTCTGATAAGGGGTGAAGCATGCACCTACCAAAAGCCCACCATGGACACCACCATCTCCCATAGTACATTGTGTCTCCCAATCCACACCCTCGAGGGCACCCAATGGGCGAAATCCTCAGGGCCAAAAGGAATTGTTCCACAGAATCTAGGTTTGTGGAAGAGGAACAACTCATGAGGAGGAGGTTAGAAGCCGGAGGCCGCCCCCAATGGACCCTTATAGGAGCAGCCACATTGTGAGGAGCAGAGAAGTCAGAGGCTCAGGAAAATAACAAGGGCGATAGTGCCACCCAGTGGCCAGTCTGTGTCACTACATTCAGTAGAGATTATCAACAAATTAAAGGGTTTGCCAAATACCAGAGCGCCCCTTTAAGGTCATTATTAGTAGATCCCTGCCTGTGCTCTTTCAGGATGATGCTTGGTGCTTTATGTCAGGGATGTACATTTTCCACTAGGCGCCCTCCAGCTTTCAGAATACAAGAAAATAACACATCGGGGGAGATTCATCAAAACTGGAGAAAAGTAAAACTGGCTTAGTGCTCGTAGCAACCAATCAGATTACACCTTTCATCTTGCAGAGCTCCTTTAGATAATGAAAGGTGGAATCGGAGTGTTTTTTATGGGAACTATGCCAGTTTTATTTTTCACCAGTTTTGATAAATCTCCCACAATGTGCTGATTATGCCGCTATTTAGTGGTATTACGGGATGAACGCACCTCGTACGGTATAGTATTCCCTCTGCTCTGAGTTTACGGTAATTAACACTTACACCCTGAAAAACACGTAAGCGGAGGTGACCGCTGTTTTATTTCAATGTGGAAGCAGCGCGCTCCTGTTTTTAATAGAAGCAAAGAAAAGTGGGAGTTTTATGGCTTCTCGGAGGCGCCGGTCATCCCCGTTCTCCTGAGGTTCCAGCGGAGAGAGACTGCTGCATCGTAGTGCCTGGAGCGCAGCGAGCGGAGACATCTCTGCGGTCTGATTGCAGCTTCTAGGTCCAGCAGGCTGGAAAACAAAGGAGAAACCATATTTACTGACGAGAAATTCCTATTTACTGACTGAGAGATTTCCTCTACTGTCACCCACTTCCAGAGCTGCTCAGCCTCCGGGGGCTGCCGTCCAGGCTCCACGTGGCATCACCTATACAGAGAGGTTCTCCCCTATGACCTCTGTGCACACAGCGTCTGATGGAACCAGGCTCACTAGTTTGTCTGTTGGATTCCATATTAATCGTCCATATAAAGCCGCATGTGTACAGAGGCGACCTCATGCACTTCTATGGCCGCCCTATTACCGCGCTGTGGAGTCACAATACAGCCGTCATCTAAGAGAGGTGTCAGTGTCACTGAGTTATCTTACACCCCTCATCTGCCGACTGAAATACACATGTTCCTGGAGAACACACATGAGGAACATCAGGGGTCATCAGCGAAGTAATGGAGACAACTGACCTTGTTCTGGGGTCTTCCTATATCCTGTGATCGTCTCCTCAGGTATACAGCACATATATATCCTGCTGCAGGTGAGCGCAGCCGTCTTACATCTCACCCTACAACCTACCAGGGAAGGAAGACGAGGGGGTGAGAGATACGGTATACAGTATCATTACTGCAACGGCAAAGCACAGCCTTGTTGTAGCACTTTCAAGATCTCTGCTTGCTGTCATTGACTTGGAAGGGAAGAAAAACTTTCCTCTGTTCAAAGGCTGAATCCCGTCCTGACCTAATATAACCTGACTATTAATGTATAAGTGTGGGCAGCACTACTGTAAGAGGGGCACAAAGGGGCAGCACTACTGTAAGAGAGACACTAGGGGGCAGCACTACTGTAAGAGGGGCACTAGGGGGCAGCAATACTGTAAGAGGGGCACTAAGGGGCAGCACTACTGTAATAGGGGCACTAAGGGGGCAGCACTACTGTAAGAGGGGCATTATGACTGTAAGAGGGGCACAAAGAGGCAGCACTACTGTAAGAGGGGCACTAAGGGGCAGCACTACTGTAAGAGAGACACTTAGAGGCAGCACTACTGTAAGAGGGGCACTAAGGGGCAGCACTACTGTAAGAGGGGCACTAAGGGGCAGCACTACTGTAATAGGGGCACTAAGGGGGCAGCACTACTGTAAGAGGGGCATTATGACTGTAAGAGGGGCACAAAGGGGCGGCACTACTGTAAGAGGGGCACTAAGGGGCAGCATTGCTCTAAAAGGGGCACTACACAGACATAACTACAGTAAGGGGGCATACAGGGCCCAGACAACATGCTATAAAGTAGACCTCTTGACTAGATGAGGGCAGGGGAGTTACCGGAAGTTGTTGGAGAGGGGGGCGGGGCAATAAAAAATTTGCTATGGGGCCCAGTCTTCTCTAGTTATACCCCTAACAGCAAGCAGAGTTCTTGATAATGAAGAGGTATTGAAAAACAAAGTAGCCATGTAGTAGTAATGCAGTGCAACGTCCAGTGTCCTCACCTTTGGATGTGTGCAGTCCGGGGGTTGTAGATAGTCCATGAGTCCGGGGCCCTCTTGGCGGTCACGATAGGCGCCTCTCTCCATACAGGGTCATGTGACGCCCATCTGCCTACCCCGTTTCTTCCCTCCTCAGCCGACGTCCAGTTCAGCTGAACGTCTGGGGAATTTGTCCTTATAATTCAGAAGTCCTGGTTGTAGGTCTACGTCTGAAGAGTAATTATCCTCTCTTGAGCTGCATGCAGTTTCTTTTTGACTGATCACAGCGGTATTTTGCTACAGTGTGCCAGTAGTGCCGTTCCCATCATCAGGCTCACTGTGTGTCATGAGCGCGGCCATCGTACATATCACCCTACAACATACGAGGGAAGGAAGGTGGGGGGTTAGAAAAGTATAATTACTGACTCCAACAACAAAGCCCAGTCTTGTTTTAGCACTTTCAAGCTGAAGACTTCCCATCCCATTCCTCCTCCTCTTGGTAGCAGTGAGCTGGTCCGACTTCCTGCCAGGAGGGGGCAGAGCTAGCTAGGCTAGTGAGTAGTGAGGAAGCACGACCATCAGCTCCCGCTCCACGGATCTTGGAGTCAGCTCAACTGTGAGGAACATTACTCCAGGCAGACAGAAGGTCTGAGACTGTGGATATTCTTCAGAGTTACAGTAACAAGACTACAGTCAGCAGCGTGACCAGCAATTATAGCCTTACAGGTCCTGCTGCAGGTGAGGAAGAAAACATTAAGACACCCGTCACCATAGCACAGCTCAGGCAAACCCAAAAGCCTGTATTTATGAAGTAGACGCCTACAGCCACAGGTGCCAGAGGGTAACCATAGCAAGCAGAAATCAGGAGAGAGATAGAAGGACTACCCTAGACTGCTATTGTCTGCCACCATACCGCATCATCTGGGGATAGAGACGTTGCACCTTTTACAGATGACAGCTGCATGTCCTTTGCACTCAGTATAGTAAACGTTTGATGTTCTCTATCTGCCTGATTCCTTCACATCACCTTTTCACTGCACCAAACCCCAGAGGGCAACGGCCTGAGGGATTATACAGTGACACAACTCATCAGGACCACTACCACTCCCATCCTCTGCCTCCTGAGTGGCTCGCTGCACAAGCAGACATAGTGAAAACCAAAGTAGTTCAGAAAGTCACATATGTTTACATGAGGTAGTTAAATGTCTAGTGTACTTACCTTATGGAGCATGTAGCCCGGTGCTTGTAGATCGGCCATGAGGGGTGCACATTGCAGTCAATATCCCAGATGAGGAATACCTTGTCGCCTTGTTGCCTTCATTCTTGGGATGGGAACGCAGAAATCTCACCCTTTTCAAAGCACGACAGAAGATGCTCTCTCATTTTATCGTGCTGGTATCTCTTCAAGATATTTCCATCCCCGGCCAGAAATTCGTAGGCGTTCGCCACAGCAAAAACTCCGCAGTCATATCTATTTTCTTGCTGGTCGGCATCAAGCAATTTCACATCATCCAATGGTCTTTTTACCACCTGGCCATAGAGGTTAGAAATCTGCTGACAGATGGTGGCAGATATCCTCTTAGGCTTCATACTGTCGGCTAGCATGATGTGGCCTTCCTTGTAGCACGATGTCACCCAGTGCTCTCTTTCTGCCTCATAATGGATCTGGACCGCTTCTCCTTGAACACAGAAATCTGGAAAGAGGAGCACGGCAGAGGGCTGCAGGCCGTCAAAGCTACTAAACTGCCCTTTAAGAAGTTCCTGTGCCTTTCTGATTATCTCATCATCAAGGTATCCGTCCCGGCCTTTACTCCTCAGGATGGCTTTTTCCTCTTCTGTCAGGATGTTTTTGGAGGTCTCCGTTTTGCAGTGGGGTGTTTTCACATGGTGGTTTTGGAATGGTGGTTCTGTAACTGCATTGCACGGTGGATCTCTATATGCAAAACACAGTATCCTGATGACTTGAAGGCACAATGCTATGATGTTCTCGTAGGGGGGTTGGATCTCTTCAAGGTATGAAGGTGTGATGTTTTCTGATGGTTGATGGGTGGTTTTTTCCTCTGCCGTCAGGATGTTTTTTGAGGTCTCAGTTTTGCAGTGGGGTGTTTCGACATGGTGGTTTTGGAATGGTGGTTCTGTAACTGCATTGCACGATGGTTCTGTATCTTCCTTGTATGGTGGTTCTTTATCTGGATGGTATGATGGTTCTGTATCTGAATAGCATGGTGGTTCTTTGTCTACACGGCACTGTGGTTCTCTATATGCAAAACAAAGTATCTTGATGACTTGAAGGCACAATTTTATCATGTTCTCGTCAGGGGTTTGTATCTCTTGATGGTATGAAGTTATGATGTTTTCTGATGGTTGATGGATGTCTGCAGTGCACACAGTTTGGATGTCACTGTGGCTCATCTCCACTCTTCTTAATTCCCCGCTCTTTGCAGATCTCTCCTGTTGCACTTCAGCCTCATGTGCCATGCTAGTCTGTGATCGGCGATCCGGTGATCTGGTCTGATCGGGAGGTTTGTCCTCTTCCTCGATGCCAGGCTTCATTGCGTCACTCAAGACTAGATGTTCCCTGCTGGGGATTTCCAGCGTGTCTCGGACATGGTCTCTTTTGGAGAGACTGTCCTTCTTACGAAAAACTTTGGAGCATTTTTTACAAAGTCTTCCAAAAATGCGTCGGGTAAAATTCTTAATCCCAAAGGGGATGCAACAGGAGACAGGCCGTGCGGCGGCCATGTGTCGTCTCCTGCCTCCCTCTGTTTGAGGGTAAAACTCTCAGAGGTTGAGGACTTACATTTGGATCTGTGAAACAGCAACAACAAAAATCAAACGTCGTCTTCAAGTATCTGAAGCGAAATGACTGCGAGGTGCTCACAGTGTTCTGAAGATAGAATGGCAGCCGATTGTGACATCATAATGCAGTCTGTAGGTAACCAGGGCCCCACACAGGGGGAGGGGTGTCGTCCAGGCGCTAGGAAACCCCTTATGATGTAAGACTAGTGACATCATAATGCAGATCTCCATGCTGCAGCCTCTAGATAACCAGTGACCCACACAACGGGAGGGGTGACGTCCAGGCGCTAGGAATTGCTTTGTGATGTAAGACTAGTGACATCATAATGCAGTGTTTATGTAATGAGTAGCCAATTAAAGGGCGTCCCAGGCATTAGGAAACCCCTGATACATATATAAGATTGAGAAACAGTTACAGGCTGTAATTCCTTCTGCCACCACTGAGGGGAGCTCACTGCATACTATGAATTTATTATTGAGTTAAATGGCAGTTGTATAAATCCCTGTGCAGTGAGCTCCCTCTAGTGGCAGCTGCAGGAATACAGAATCTGTCCAGTTACCGCATAAAAGGAACCTGGGGTTTGGATCTTTGAGCCCCACCCAAAATTACATTTCACCTGCATTTTCCTGAGAAAGACCACCGCTAACCCCTGCACCACCCTAAGTATTATAATAATGCACAGTATAATAGTATAATAAATGTTAACCCCTAAAGGACTAGAGAGCTCCAGGGATATTAGTTTCCCAGAGCCACCAGGTATAATGTACATGAATCGTCCTGGACCACCTGGAGTATTAGTTATTGACCATTAAACCAATGACCTGAGTAACCATGGAGACACAAACATCTGCAGAGGGGCTGTGTACACAAAACCATGACAGAATTATAGTCAAGACTCATTGAAATGTAGCTTCCCGTTTATTTTAGAGGCAGTTGAAAAAAATTTAAATAAAGGTTTGCAGAAGTCTACACACCCTTTATATACTAACCCAGGTGCATTTGTGAGATAGCAACGCATCAGAGACAATCTGCGAATCAAAATAATTAAGAACAATGGGAGGGGGATTTATCAAAACTGATGAAAGTAAAAATTGGTTTAGTTGCCCATAGCAACCAATCAGATTCCAGATTGTATTTTCCAAAATAGCTGTTTAGTTGGTTTAGTTGCTAGGGGCAACTAAACCAATTTTCCTTTTCATCAGTTTTGATAAATCCAATGTTCACAATCAGAAAATATGTGATGAAAGGGGTTGTGCCGGTTCTGTATGTGCCCCCTATATGTATTCTGGGCAGCCATACGCCAAAGAGTACAAATACTCCCATCATTGCTGCATTATGGGAGTGCCAGCAGTATTTAGCTTAACCCCCGTCTCGACCGCTCAAGTAAATTTACGTCGGCAGTCAGGCATTTAAAAATGGCGCCCGCTCGCAAGCTGAGTGATGATCGGGAAGCCCTTTTGCTCAGGAGTGGTACAGGGCTGCCGCACATAAGTTCCTATGGAGCCCCTGCCTGTGGCAGTGCTCTATAGGGACACACTGTAATTCTAATAGACTCCAACCCTAATGCATTGGAGTCTGTGAGAAGTGAGCGCCAACCCTCCTGCGATCCCTAGAGAAAGAAAGAGACGCATGGTGGGAGGCCAAAGTCCAGAGCTAGAGCGCCCGCACCGCTATCCACAGAGAGACCATGTACTGCAGTCAGCTAGTCTCCCTCCACTAGGCTCAAAGCCTGCAGAAGGGTATCCAAGCCAGCGCATCGCAAGTCATCACAGATCATCACAAGTCATCACAGATCATCGCAAGTCATCACAAAGCATCGCAAGTCTGCACAGAGCATCGCAAGTCTGCACAGAGCATTGCAACTAAGCACAGAGCATCGCAAGTCAGCGCAGAGCATCACATCACATCAAGAAAAGACAAGTCTCCTTTAAGACAGACATTTGTTCCAGCAACCTTCAGATCGCAGTATCCTGCTCTTCAGAATAAGGTCAAAGCTTTCCTTTTATTACTTATCATTGCACATAGGCTTTAGCATAAAGAGACATGTCTGTGTTCAGATAAAGACTTTAAAGTAAAACAAAGGACAGTTTGTATTATACAGACTTTAGCATTTAAAGTGAAAGCATCTTAATATTTGCATTGATTGTTATAGCATTTAAAGTAAAATGCTGAGCCTAGTATTACCATGCCACTGTTAGAGGATACAAAGATAGATAGAGTAGAAGTTGAAGAGCAAGGAAACCTGTCTGAGGTAGAAGAGTCTGATGCAGCATTAGTCTTGCCTCAAACAAATATAGCCCAAGCAGATGAACTAAGACGTTCATCTTGTGCCAGAAAACGACCACAAAGATGCTGGAAAATTTGGAGCAAGAGGCAGCATTAAAGGAGAACAAGTTTGACCGGATGTATGATAGGTGGAAATCATACATTAAATCATACATTCGTAGAAAGCTAAAGCAAAAAAGTATAAAAGGGAACTTGAGTGATATGGTAGAGACAGTAGAAGAATCTGAATCAGAGTTTACGGCAGCATATGTCAACCTGCGGTCGTTTACGACACCTTCCCAGGATATTGTAAGGAACATGGACACATGTACTGTGGTCACTAAAGATTTAGTAAAACTCATGAGAGAACTGTCATCTGCAGCAAACTATGATGAAGTTAAAGCAAGAAGTAGAATGAACGAGCTTTTTATGAGAGACCATGCTAGATCCTTAGGTGGAACCATAATCTCAAGTGTAACTTCCTTCGCTAGCAGAAGTGCCACCAGCTTATCAAAGTCCTCAATTACTTCAGCCAAAAGAAAGGAATTAGCTGAACAACTTGCTGTCAAAAGAGCAGAAATTGAAATGGAAGCTGCCATCGAGGCGTAGTGCCAAGTGATCGCTGAAAAGGTTGCACAATGCTATCAGATAAAAGCTGAAATGGATGCACAATGCCATCATATGGAAGCTGAAATAGATGCACAATGCCATCATATGGAAGCTGAAATAGATGCACAACACCATCAAATAGAAGCTGAAATCGAGACACAGAGCCAACAGATGAAAAGTCTGGAAAGGCAAAAAGAAGTTAAGATCATAGAAGCCAGACTCAGAGTACACGAAGAGGATATGAGTCATAGGTTCAAATAGGTTCTAATTGAAGAAGCAGACTCCTACTTTCCTACTTACACCCATGAGAATGGAAGGGAATCTCCAGCATTTAGTGAGAGAATAAGTTATTATCCTTCCATCCCTGCCCAGAAAAACAAAGAGAGGCCTAGTCCAGTGTTAGGAAAAAGGTGTGTGGATTTACCCTCTATCTCTACCAGAAAAGATAAAGAAAAGGACTCATCTAATTCAGAACTAAGTGAGAAAATAGAACCGGATGATTATATTCCTAGATGTCATGGCAATGCTCAGGAGAGTGTTACAACTATTGTCCCAACAGGACAACAGAGAACAGTCCTCGCTAGACTTCCCGTGACGGAACCAACTGTATTTTCAGGAGACGTACTGATGTCCATAAAATTGAAGACAAGTTTTGAAATGATCATTGAGCATCATTGCTTCAGTCCAATCGACAACTTATTCTACCTTCAGAGATATGTTGGTGGGGAAGCAAAGAAAAGTTCTCGAAGGTAACTTCTATAGAAAAGACGAAGAAGCCTACAAGCAAGCTTGGGAAAAAGTAAATGCAATATATGGTCATCCTTTCTTAGTATAAAGAGCTTTTAGAGAGAAATTGAATAACTGGCCTAAAATAGGTCCTAAAGAACACTTCAGACTCCAAGAGTACGGTGACTTCCTGCAAGCATGCAGAAATGCCATCCCACACGTAGGAGGACTGGAAGTACTGAACGACTTTCTAGAAAACCACAGGATGCTAACTAATCTACCGGAAGAAGTGGCTTCTAGATAGAATTGCTAAGTGACTGAACAGTTAGATCTAGGCAAGAACTTCCCAAGTTTTAAAGAGTTCTCTGAGTTCGTCAATAAGGAAGCACTATTAGCATGTAATCCAGTAACATCATCTTACGTCTTCAAATCCTTAGAAGAACGGCCTGCAAGAGAGATAAGACGCGCAAGAGCAACTAACTTTGTAACCAACACAGCAGCTAAAGGTCCAGATACCTACGAGAGCAAGTTCAAAGTCACTACTGGGATCAGTAGAGAGACAGAACCGACAAATCTTCAGACTACCTTCAAGTGTATGTTCTGTGGAGATAACCACTCCATACATAAGTGCCAACAATTGAAGGAGAAGTCCCAGAAAAAATGAAAAAATTTGTGCTGGATAACTAACTGTGTTTTAGATGCCTAAGAAAAGGCCATGTTACTAAGGAGTGTAAGAAAAAGCAGCGTTTGCAAAGGACACATCCTACACCACTACATGAAGAACATCCAAAGAAAGATAAATCCTCAATACCTAAAGATACTGAGGAAGGATGTAAAGTATCGGTATTCTCTTGCAGAGTGAGGGAAGGAGAAAGCAATGGCACATCAATGGTTGTACAAGTGGCTACAGAACCAGTGATGGGGAGAGACACATTAGTGAACAGTCAAAGGGTCAAAGGACTGACAGTTAAAGCACTTCATTTAAACGGCACATTAGATCTACCTCCAGCTTATACAAAAGACGATATACCTCTAGATCGAGATCGCATACCTACCTATGAAACAGCCAATGAATGGGAGCACCTATCTGTCTATCTAATGAAATGTCCAAACTAAAAGGAGTTTGGTGTTGGACTGTTGATAGGTTACGATTGTCCCAAAGCCTTGGTACCACGAAAGGTAATCACAGGAGAAAAGGGTGAACCCTATGCTGTTCAAACTGATCTAGGATGGGGTGTTATTGGAGGAAAACAGCAGATTGCAAACAGGTGACAGGAATGTGTCATCGAATATCTGTCCAAGAGTTAACAACTGTAAGTCCAGCAAAAGTAATCAAGATCCTTGAATCCAACTTTGCAGACATAAGTTCTAAAGAAAAGAGTGTATCTCAAGAAGACATAAAGTTCGTATACACTCTAGAAGAAAGTATTCAGCAGAATCAACAAGGTCATCTTGAAATGCCCTTACCTTTTAGAGAGCGACCTCGTCTGCCAAATAACAGAAATCTTGCCCTAGCAAGATTGAAATGTTTGAAGAAAAGGTTGGGAAGAGATCCCAAACTCAAGAATGATTATTTGAAATTCATGGAAGGCATCCTTGAAGAAGGACATGCAGAGAAAGTTAATAACAAACCTAAAGAAGAAGAAGCGTGGTACATCTCACATCAAGGTGTTTACCACTCAAAGAAACCAGATAAGATTAGAGTAGTATTTGATTGCTCAGCAAAGTACAATGGTGTTGCATTGAATGATCATCTACTAAAAGTATCAGATCTTACAAACACTCTGCCTGCAGTACTCTATAGATTAAGAAAGTATCCCGTAGCGGTCTTGTGTGATGTTGAAAAGATGTTCCACCAGTTTCATGTGAAGAATTAAGATAGAAACTTCCTGAGGTTTCTATGGTGGGAGGATGGAGATACAGATACAGAGCCAGCAGAATACAGAATGAAAGTACACTTGCAGCATCGTCTCCAGGTTGCTCCAATTATGGTATGAAGTACCTGGCTAATCAGAATGAAAAAGATTGCCCATCAGCAGCAAATTTTCTGAAGAAAAACTTTTATGCAGATGATGGTCTCATAAGTCTAGAGTCTACAGAATCTGCAATCAAACTAGTGAAAGAAAGTCAAGAGTTATTCGCAAGAGGAAACCTGCGCCTTCATAAATTCCTCTCAAACAACAGAGAGGTACTGGAATCCATCAGTGACTCTGAGCATGCAGCAACAATAAAGAATGTAGATCTCAATGATGATCATCTTCCAGTTCAGAACGTACTTGGATTGAGATGGAATGTAGAGAACGACAAGTTCTTCTTTGAAGAGAAAGTTGCAACTAGACGCACCATTCTTTCTGCAGTGGCTTCTATATTTGATCCATTGGGATTCTTGGCCCCAGTAATCCTCAGAGCAAAAGAAATACCACAAGAATTATGCAGACAGAAGTTGGGATGGGATGAGCCCATACCTGAAAATTTGAGGCCAAGGTGGGAGAGTTGGATAAGAGACTTGCAAAACTTGAGAGAAGTTCGGATAACCAGATGTTTTGTACCTCATGATTTCGGAAAGTACAAGAAAATAGAACTTCATCACTTTTCAGATGCCAGTAGTTATGGTTATGGTCAGTGCTCCTACATCAGAGTGATAGGAGAAGAAAGGATACACTGTTCCCTGGTTATGGGGAAGGCCAGAGTTGAACCTACCAGTATTCAGACAATACTAAGACTTGAACTGACAGCAGCTGCTGTTTCAGCATCAGTAAGAAAGAAGAATTGGAATTAAAAATAGATGAAGAATATTTTTGGACAGACTCACAAGTTGTCCTAGGATACATAAACAACAAAGCTCGAAGATTGATTGATCGCGTAAATCCATCACCACCATTTCTTTATAGCGGAATGGATTGTTTTGCCCCATTCATCACCACACAGAACCGCAAGGACTACAAGAGATATGGGGGCAGATTTATCATGACTCAGATTTATGATCGGCCCTTTAAGACTGTGATAAATGTGGTTTGACGGTAGCAGTTTATCTGTCAGTAAGCAGCTTTACAAAAGTCGCACATCTTTACGAAAAAGTTGCACGTTTTTATGAAAAAGTTGCATGTTCTATTAAAAAGTCTCATAAGATAAGCATGGTCCTCACTGGAGTGAAATTGCGACTTTTTTCCGACTTTTTTGCGAATTTTTTAAATAGTCCCAATAGTAAATCTGTCTAGAGATTCATTTACATAATAAAACACGTTCACTTTCAGAAAATTTGTGTGCAGTTTTAGCGTTTGGGACTTTCTTGGGGACTTTTTCACTCCATTATACTGACCTGAGCTAATGATAAATCTGGCCCATGGACTAATATTTACATGTCTAAGCTCCAGAGCAATTCACCTGGAAATGTTAGAGGATATGTCAACTGACGCATTCATCAACGCCTTAAGATGTTTCATAGCCATTAGAGGTACCGTCAGAGAGCTTAGATCTGACCAAGGATCTATTTTTGTCGGAGCAAAGAATGCATTGAAGAAAGCTCTAAAAGAGATTGATAAAGAAAAAGTAACTGAGTATGCAAGCCATACAGGAGGAGTTTGGGAAAGACAAATCAGAACTGTGAAAAATGTGTTAGGTTCAGTGTTAAAATAGAACGGTGGAAGAATAGATGATGCTTCACTTAGGACCCTATTCTATGAAGTAATGTCTATTGTTAACAGTTGTCCACTTACAGTTGATAACATCAACGATCCAACAAGTTTGGACCCTTTAACTCCCAACCATCTACTTCATCTTAAGTCTGATTACATACAGTCACCACCTGGCAAGTTCACCAAAGAGGATTTATATGCTAAAAGGAGATGGCGAAGAGTTCAATATCTATCAGAACAGTTTTGGAATAGATGGAGGAAAGAGTACTTAGCCAATCTTATGCTAAGAAGTAAATGGCAAACACCCAGAAGAAATGTCCACACTGGTGACATAGGGTTAGTGAAAGAAGAAGATTTACCTAGAAGTCAATGGAAATTGGCCAAAGTTCTAGAAGTTCAAAAGGATGAAGACAAACTAGTAAGAAGAGTGTTTTTTACAAATAGGAGACTCAAAACTTGACAAAACTTGACAAAAAAGGAAAAGCGTCTCACTACTCCACTCACGTTGGAACGTCCTATACAGGTGTTAGTTGTTCCACTTGAGAGTGATAAAAGACACTTGGAAGTTGAGAACCTGATGGAAAATTCCTCAAATTCATATTCAAGTCCTACCACTAAGACCATAGAATTATAGGTAATTTTGGTGGGAGTGTAGCTGGCCAGCTAAGACCTGTCCTAGGTTGTTAGTATAGCCTTATATGTGTATACAGCTAGACCTGCCAATAGCCTTAAAGGGAACCTGTCATGTGGATATTTGATTATAATCTATCTAATTATATACAATAATTAACTACTAAAAAGTACCTTAGATGTATTCACTTACTGATGTGACAGATGGTTACCTCATAATATACACACGAAGATGCCACATGCCGCATGCTAATGAGCTGATTTGAGTCCAGCGTGACGTCAGTGAGTCCAGCGTTTTTTTAATTCACCTGCTGCTGCTGATTCATATGGAAAAAAACTGTCAATCAGCAGCAGGTAGGCAGGGAGAGTCAGGAGCTCATGAATATTCAGGACTCATCATTATGAGCTGGAGCTTTTCAATACAAGATGTTGGCAGATTGACTGGGTCAATAAAAGAAAGTGACCCAGCATTTTGCTAAGAGAATCAGTCACTTATTTATGTTGCCCTTAGTTTGGACCACATAAAACTGGTGACAGGTTCCCTTTAATACAGTTCCTATGTTTATGTGTTAAAGACAAAAGCAGAGTTATTTACTGTGACTTTATGTTTGGATGTCATATAACTGTTAAATATATATTGTGTTCACAGAAGCAGAAAAATATAATATGCCTTTAAGATTCATTTTGTAATGTAAGGTAAGCTCAGTGACACAGCAGAAACAACAGAAAGCATAGTGTTAATCTGTTGTTGCTGGGCAGAGGTCTAGACCAATCACAGCCAGCTTCTCACACAGCAAGAGTTTTCACCAATCACAGCCAGCCTCACACACAGCCTGTCTGGGAATTCCCCAAGCTGGAATCATTACTCACCAGAGAGAGGAGCTGAACAGACACACAGTTCCAGTCCAGTTTTATGGAAATAAGAGGCCAAAATAGGTATTTAAAACAGTTAAATAATGTTCCTACTGTTAGTATAGTGATTAGAACTGTATACTGAACCAGTTATATGTGTGTTTACTTACAGTTCCACCAAATACAATATGCAAGCATACAAACCAGATTCCATACAAATTGCATACAAACTTCAAACTGCTCATTCCAGATCATGAGCAGTTGCATACAGCAAACCGCAAACCAAGTTAAGCAAGCAGAACTATTAGTTAGACCTCAGACATACCTCTCAGAGAGATCATAAAGTGCTTAAATAACTTAAAGTGAGAGTACAGATACTGAGGAGAGAAATATATCCACCATTTTTTGTTGAATGACAAGATTGAACAGTTGAACCACCATCTCATGCATACCGCCATTTTGTGATATCTTTTCAACACATGTTATGTACATGGACTATCTGCTGCGGAGGCGGCAGTGTTATATATGAAGAAAGGTTGACATTAATAAGGAAGTTATTTCAAGCATTTGGTGCTCTTTAAACCTACTGTTTCCTTAGAACAGCGCTAGAGGAATTACAGAGTAATAGACCGTCTGGTTAGACTAAAAGTCAGAGATATCAAAATTCTTCTAATGCCACGGCGCAAAAGGCAATTCATAGTGCTGCGCCTGCCATAGCTGAGGTTGTTTTTTTCTTAGTCACATTTGTATTTTTCCTTTTTTTTTTTTGCATTTTGAGGAGAACTTTTCACCAGCAAATGTTGCAGTGACCGTCCAGAAGAGAAAAATTGGCTTGAAAAATGGTCGGAACACCCATGGGCATCAAAGTTGGCAGAAAACAGTCTGATTTAAAGGGTTGAATGAATTTGGGCCGCTTATTTTTTGTAAAAAAATGTATGCACTTCTATATTTTGCCACACTTTACAGACATTAGCATCCAACTGTCCCCAAGTTGGACAACATGAAGCAGTAGAAGACCTGCCCGGAGTGGAAGTTATTGCAGATGATATATTGGTGTATGGCTGTGGTGACACTACAGAGGAGGCCACAAAGGATCATGACAAGAATTTGATTGGACTCTTAGAGAGAGCACGAAAGCTGAACCTAAAATTCAATAAAAAGAAGCTGAGATTGAGGCTATCTTCGGTACCATACATGGGACATTTACTCACAGCAGAAGGCCTGCGTCCTGATCCAGAAAAAGTCAGAGCAATTTTAGAGGTACCAAAGCCTGACAATGTACAAGCAGTTCAGAGACTACTAGGGTTTGTAAACTACCTTTCAAAATTCTTACCACATCTTTCGGATGTAAGTGAACCACTGCGCAGACTGACAGACAAAGACAGCTTGTGGGCCTGGCAATCCGGCCATGATGAAGCCCTCAAGCAAACAAAAGATATTGTTACTAAACATCCAGTTTTGAGATACTACAATGTCAATGAAGAAGTAACAGTCCAATGTGATGCCAGTGAAAAAGGTCTTGGAGCAACACTTTTGCAAGGAGGTCAGCCAGTGACGTTTGCATCACGTACACTGTCTTCAACAGAACAAAGATATGCCCAGATTGAAAAGGAATGTCTTGCCATTGTATATGCCTGCCAGAAGTTTAATCAGTACTTACATGGAAAAAATATTATTAACATTGAGACTGATCATAAGCCACTAGAGAGCATTTTTAAAAAACCTCTCCTAGTAGCACCAAAACGTCTACAGCGCATGATGCTACAGTTGCAAAAATACAACCTGAATGTGGTTTACAAAAAAGGATCAGAAATGTATATTGCAGACTTCTTATCAAGAGCAGCATTACCTCACAAAACAATGGACAAGGACACCCCAGATTGTGAGATTCTCTTGATGCAATCAGAGGATGCATTTTCTAAGGAACTGGAAGAGATAAAGTTTGCAGAATATCTAAGAGTGTCTGATTTGCGCCTACAACAAATTCAGAAGTTCACAGAACAAGATGAAGTCTTGCAAGCATTAAAAACTACTGTTCTTACAGGATGGCCAGACCAGAAAGAAAAAATACTGATTTGTATCAGGGACTACTGGGGCTTTAGAGATGAGATAAGCATACAAAATGGAATTCTGTATAAAGGACACAGAGTCATCATACCAAAAAACATGCGCCCAGAAATGATAGCGAGGACTCATTCTAGCCACTTAGGAATAGAAGCATGCCTTCGCATGGCCAAGGATGTCATCTTTTGGCCACACATGGGCCCAGAGATTATAGAGGCAATAAAGAAATGTAATACTTGCAATGAGTATATGCGTAAACAAACAAAAGAACCTCTGATGACTCACAAATTGCCCACTCTACCCTGGAGCAAACTAGGCATGGACTTATTTTCCTTAACAGGACAAGATTACTTAATAATTGTTGATTATTATTCAGATTTCTGGGAAATTGATTTAGTTTCTGATACCACCCTTTAAAACAATGACTTAAGGAGGTAAGATCATTTCCAGACCCTTCCCACCAACCACTCCCCCCCTACCCCCAGTAAGCACACAAAACCTGAATTCTTGGTGGAAAGGCCATAGCAGCCGTTTATTAAATAACAATATTTTATCCAACGTTATTATAATGCAAACATGAGATATACATATATGCAAACATCAACAGTACAATGTCCCAACAATCCCTTTGCGGAAGGATCCTAGAAGGCAACCCAAGCAAGCTGCTATCTTCACTCCTCACATCTTATCCTTTTACCCTCGGCCGCACTCTCCGACCCAAGGGCACCGAATCCTCCAGAATCCATATCTTCCTCTACCCCTGTAGGCCTTTTAGCCCAACAGGAGCCCCCCAGCTTTCAGCTTACCAAACCACATAAGATGCACGCTCCAACGTGTCATGCACCTAATAAAACGTAGAATTGCCTTCCAGGACCCTCCGTTAACCTGCCCCCTGCTATGACATGAAAAAAGTCCCCCGAAACAACCTAAAACAGGGCGGGTGGGTGGGCAACTCGCCTAGGCGCAACGGACACTGGTGCCGTTCCCGCCCCTAACCCTAGCCTATATACGGCGCGCGAACTCCCTGCCACCCCCACAGACCCTCCCCAGAAACACTCCCCCTTTCCTAACCACATTAACCCTAACCTGCCTGGACACTTCCCCCTTCCAGTCAATTTCCACTGCGCTACGTCTGCGCCTCGCTCCGTTGTCATACTGACTTAAGAAGGTAAGATCATTTCCAGACCCTTCCCACCAACCACTCCCCCCCTACCCCCAGTAAGCACACAAAACCTGAATTCTTGGTGGAAAGGCCATAGCAGCCGTTTATTAAATAACAATATTTTATCCAACATTATTATAATGCAAACATGAGATATACATATATGCAAACATCAACAGTACAATGTCCCAACAATCCCTTTGCGGAAGGATCCTAGAAGGCAACCCAAGCAAGCTGCTATCTTCACTCCTCACATCTTATCCTTTTACCCTCGGCCGCACTCTCCGACCCAAGGGCACCGAATCCTCCAGAATCCATATCTTCCTCTACCCCTGTAGGCCTTTTAGCCCAACAGGAGCCCCCAAGCTTTCAGCTTACCAAACCACATAAGATGCACGCTCCAACGTGTCATGCATCTAATAAAACGTAGAATTGCCTTCCAGGACCCCCCGTTAACCTGCCATCGACGCACATAGGAGACACCTCACCTATGGACGTCCCGCCAAACCCTGAACGCTGTCTCCAAACCCTCCTGAAGCCCCAGCGCCCACAAGTCCATCCCAATCTCGTTAAGATGAACCCCATCAGCCCTGAGGAATTGAGGTGACGCAACCTCCAATTCCCGGTGACGTACCACCAAACCGCCCTGCCGCCGCACAAAGCGCCCCACCTCCTTGTTCACCTTCGCACGCGCCTTGTTAATGCGATCCACGGACCTCGCAAAATGCCACGAACTCCTTGCCACCACATCAGACCACACGACCAGCAAATCCGGGAACTCCTCAGTCAAACGCAGCAAATCCAACTTAACATCATGTATGACATCCCTCGAGCGGCGAACACCCAAATCGTTCCCGCCCACATGCAGAACCACAATGTCAGGGCACCTGTCCAGGGAAGCATATTCATGGAATACAGGTAACACACGCCCCCACAGCATACCCCGCACGCCAATCCACCGGACCTGCAATTCCTCCGGCCGGAAACCCAACTGCCGACCGTTCCTCCGCACGTCTGCTCTCAACGCTCCCCAATACACATAAGAATGGCCCAAAATCCAGGCCAAACAAGAAGGCGATCCTGAAACAAACAAAAGAAATTAGCACCCCAACCTACAATAACAAATTACATGAAATCAACACACTCCACCCACCGACCTTATAACATATGAGGACGAATATAGGAACGAAAGCAAGCGGACTCCCACCTGCCAATCCTCCTAATGGCCTCGTCCCCCAAACCCCATCTAGCGGCTTCAGTTGCCGCCCCAATACGAAATGAATGAGACGCAAACCCACTCGCCTCATAACCCGCCGCTGTCAAACATTTCCGGAAAACCGCTATAAATTGATAACGAGACAAAGCCGAACCGTCCACATGAACCAGCAACGAAGCCGGCCCTTCCGGCTGGACCGCCAGAAAAACCTCCAAACACCGCACAGGGCACAACACTGACCCCGGCAGAGGCCGCAACCAAACGCACACCCCTTTACCCACCTGGTCCGTCTTGGACCTACGCAACCTACACCGCAATCCAGCCTCACCAACACTCACATCCTCCCGCAGCAAACCACCGCCACTCACTCGACTGTTAGCCACCAGCTCCGAGACCCGAAAAGCCCCAAAGAAAGCAAAAGAAAACGCCGCCCGAAACAAACACACCTCATACCAGGACTTGCACACCGCCTCCGCCCGGTCCCACAACGACTGCAACACCTGAAAAGAAACCGGACGACGGACATCTTTCCGAACCCCACTACGACGATACCCCTTCAAAGCCTGCCGCACCAAAAAACTCCTGGAAACATCCGCCAAACCCCGCAACTTTAACCAAAAAGCCACCGCCGCCACCCGTTTTGCCGCCGCCGAAAACGACAAACCCGCACTAAACGACACGCCCACAAAATAAACCAGCAACGAATGAAAATCATCAACCCCCTCGCACCCCCCCACCTGCTCTATCAAACGTTCCCACTGAGACCACACGGAAGAATAAGCCGACCACGTACTGCTACTCACGGACCGCTGAATCAGGTCCAACGAGACCCCAAGGCCACGCTCCAGAGCCACTGAGGACACGGCAGACCCGTCACTTCCGCGCCCGGAACCAGACTGCGAAAACGATCCCACTGGAAACGAGAAAGAGCGTCAGCTATGCAATTATCAACACCTGGAACATGCACCGCCACGAAACACGCATTCAACCTCAAACCGGTCAGAACCAGGTGCCGAAGCAACCGCACCACTGGTGGGGAATTGGCCGACTGACTATTCACCGCCTGCACCACCCCCAAATTGTCACAACAAAAACGCACCCGCTTGTTCCTCAACAACTCCCCCCACAACTCAGTGGCCAAAACTATAGGGAACAACTCCAACAAAGCCAGGTTCCCGAGCAAGCCAGCAACCCTCCATTCCTCCGGCCAAGCCCCCGCACTCCACTGCCCCTGACAAAAAGCACCATAACCACATGACCCCGACGCGGGGATGTTGGGGTGGGAGGTCCTGGAGGGGTGTTTGAGGGGTGGAGGGGTGTTTGGGTGGGAGCTCTGGAAGGGGTGGGAGGTCCAATAGGTATGTGGGGGTGGGAGATCCGGGAGGGGGGGCCCATAATTTTTTTTGCTATGGGGCCCAGTCATTTCTAGCTACGCCCCTGAATGGGCGCCTCCATCCAAACAGAACGACCATTAAATTCCTTCAAAAAACGCTCCCACACTTCCAAATCCGCACACACCTCACCCCCCAACCGCACAAAATGAAAGGGAGCCTTCACACCCGCCGTGGCCCTGGACAAACGCCTACAAAAAACTCGCCCCATGGGCAAAATCCTACAGGCAAAGTTGCCCAAAACCGACGGTACCCGTCTGAGCCGCACCTTCCTCGCCTTACGCAAAAAACCCACCTCACTACATAAATCAACCACCTTATCCTCGGGCAGCCTACACTCCATAGCCACACTATCAATCACGATCCCCAAAAACTTCACAGTTGTAGATGGACCCTCCGTCTTCTCCCTCGCTAACGGAACCCCAAATCTCTCCGCCACCCGCTCCATGGTATGCAACAACACTGAGCACACCCTTGACCCAGCCGGGCCTAAAAACAAAAAGTCATCCAGGTAATGCAACACTGAACTCCATCCCGCCTCTCGCCGCACTACCCACTCCAAAAAAGAACTAAACATTTCAAACAACGAACACGAAATCGCACACCCCATGGGTAAGCAACAATCCACAAAAAAACGCCCCTCCCACTTAAAACCAAGCAAACGAAAACTATCTGGATGAATCGGCAACAGGCGAAACGCCGCCTCAATATCAGTCTTAGCCAACAATGTCCCTTGCCCAAAACGCCGCACCCACCTAATCGCCTCGTCAAACGACGTATACGACACGGAGCACAAAACCTCATCAATGCCGTCATTCACGGAACCCCCAGCCGGGTAAGACAAGTTGTGAATGAGCCGAAATTTGTTAGGTTCCTTCTTAGGAACTACTCCCAAAGGCGAAACCCACAAATCCGGCAAAGGACATTCCACAAAGGGGCCCACCACCCTACCGGCAGCCACCTCTTTCGCAATCTTATCAGACACAACCTCAGGACGCTGCAACGCGGAAGCCAAATTACGCGCCGCAACCACCGAACCCACCGCTGTGCACGGAATCCGAAAACCGTCCCGAAAACCGGCCAACAACACTGCCGCCGCCTCCCTATTTGGATAGCTCTCTAGAAACGGCTCCATCACGTCCACCCTCACCGGGGTCACCCCTCTTCTGCGTAACCTCCAATCCCCTCCCTCTACCGCGCTTGAAACACCGCGCAAAACTATGGGCTCCTCCACAACCGGAACACTCATGTTTGAAACGGCACTCCGACAGATACTTGCAGTGTCCTTCATTGAACTGCCAGCAACACCCCCTTTTGCTCCCTCCAGCCGCTTCGGACGGCGAGGGACCCCCGGCCGCCCCACGAAAGGGCTGGCTAGCCCCTTTTGGCGCCGCCATCAACCGCATCCACAGACCAATGTCCTTATGGTCCCAACGAATACTAGGCCTAACCGCCTTCCTCTGGCGAAACTGCTCATCGTACCTGAGCCACGCCACCCCACCATACGTCCGATACGCCCCCCCTATGGCGTCCATATAGCAAAAAAGGGCCGAACAGTGCTCAGGCGCCTTTTCCCCCACCACACTGGCAAAAATAGCAAAAGCCTGCAGCCAATTAAAAAACGTACGCGGAATCAACCTGTACCTCCGCTTCTCCTCCTCCTCCTTTTTACTCTCATCCGGCTTTCCCCTATCCAAATTAAATTTGTCCAAAGGAAGTAACGAGAATATCTCGACATACTCGTCCTTCCAAATCCTCTCCCTGACATCACTCTTCAAATGAGCCCCCAACGGCCCCTCAAAGCACACATATACCTCCCCTTTTGCAGCATCCGCCAACCGAACCTCGTCCACGGCAGCCCCTTTACCGCCTCCACTCCCGGCAGCCTCAACCACCGCAGACCCTGCCCCCACGACAGGGGTGTCACCAACTCCCGCCCCACTTAAACGCACCCCCTCCCCAACCGCCGGCGCAGCAGCCCAAACGGCGGCCAGAGACGACCCCGCCCCGGTCTTCCACCGCGACAATAACGACCACATACCCGTAAACAATTCGTGAGCCAACCCCTCCTCCCCTGGCAACGAAGTCCCACCCCCCCCCCCCCAACAAGAACCTGACACGACGTCCCCTCACCTGGCTGTCCCTGGGGCATCCTCCCAGCAGCCGCCGACCTCACCGATGTTCCTCTCTGCGTCGACCCAGCCGAGGACCGGGATGTCGAGGGACACGCGCCGTCCGCATCATCCATCCGACCTCCGATCTCCCACGCCTCCTGGCTGACTTCTCCGTCCTCCAAAGACTGATCGGCCGAGAAACCCCCGCCAGAATCCACGTGGCGTGGTTGCGTTGGCGCCAACTCCCTGAATGCCGACCCACCATCAAGTGGCCGCTGCGAAACTCTCGATCCAAGGACATCCCGCCCCAGCTCCACAGCCTGTCCACTGCGAGCCGCAACTTGCAATCCTGCAGAAAAATCGTTAACTTGCTGCACCGTGGGCGGAACAAAGTCCAGTCCCCCAGCCAGCGCATCACTCAGCAAACTTCTGCCTGGCACATTGGACCGACCAGCAGGTGGCAGCGTGGCATCACTCCTTAGACCAATGCCTGATACCAAGGATCGACCAGCAGGTGGCCACATAGAAGACCTCCTCAGCCCTCTGCCTGGTGCCGAGGACTGACCAGCAGGTGGCAGCACCTCCTCATTCCCCTCACTGCTGCCTGATACCGCATACCTACCAGCAGGTGGCGTCGTTCCAGTACCCTCCCGACGAGACTGCACTTCAGAAGACTGCCGCCGTCCCTCAGACCTGGACCGTGATGCCGCTCGCCGCCTCCTGGAATCATCCCCAGCCGCCTGGCCACCACCGGAGGTAAGTGAGGCGGCATCCGCATGTCTCCCATCCCTGCTGCTGCCGCCGGTCAAACTTACAGACCGCTGCGCCGCCCGCTGTTCCATGTCGGATCCGCCGACCACCAGGCCCCCACCAGACAACAGTGCAGCCGCATCAGGCCGGCCTCCTCCATCGCTGCCGGACCCACCATCAGCCCGGCCGCCCCCCCGCACATCGCGCCGAGCCACAGAACCGCCGCCCCCCCCCCCCCCCCCCCCCCCCCCCCGCCGGGAACGGGACACCCCCTGAGACCTAACCCTCGCCTCCACAGCAAGCGCACTACGCTGCGCCGAAGTCCTCCCGCTGCGCTGGCTGGCAGAAACACTTGCCACCCCAGCCGATCGCAGCGGAGGGTCCCCTGGAGGGCTCCTCAAACGCCGCCGGGCCCGAGGGGTCGCCTCCGGGCTCAGACGCTCAGGCGGCACCGATCTCCTAGCCCTCAACCTCCCCCCTGCCGCAACCGGAGGCGCGCTAGGAGCCCCCGCTGCGGCCTGCAAACTACTCACCAGCCAAGCCGAACCATGTTGTTCGGCCGCTGCCCGCACCGCCGCCATCAAATCTTCAAGAGATGCCATAACGCTACACTATCCAACTCGCCTAGGCGCAACGGACACTGGTGCCGTTCCCGCCCCTAACCCTAGCCTATATACGGCGCGCAAACTCCCTGCCACCCCCACAGACCCTCCCCAGAAACACTCCCCCTTTCCTAACCACATTAACCCTAACCTGCCTGGACACTTCCCCCTTCCAGTCAATTTCCACTGCGCTACGTCTGCTCCGTTGTCATACTTATAGATTGTTGCAAAGCACATTTTAGCAGACATGGAATCCCTGATTCTGTAATTACAGATAACGGACCACAGTTTGTCAGCTCAGAGTTTGCACGATTTTGTAGAGAGTGGGAATTTGAACATCTTACATCCTCCCCATATAACAGTCAGTTCAACGGTAAAGCTGAAGCTACTGTAAAAATAGCAAAAACACTCATAAAGAAAGCTAAACGAGATGACAAGGATATCTGGAAAGCGGTTCTTGACTGGAGAAAGACCCCATCAGGAGGCACCAGCAGTAGTCCTGTACAACGGCTAATGTCAAGAAGGACCAGGACTTTACTTCCGACTGCTCAGAAACTGCTGTTTCCAAAGGTTATAAAAGGAGTGGTCGAGAACCTAACTGAAAGACGCAAAAAAGCGAAGGCATATTATGATAAAGGAGCCAAGGAACTTCCCGAACTAAGCATTGGTCAGCCAGTGCGAATACAACCACCGCCGTCATCAACAGATGAAATTTGGCGACAAAGTATTTGTTTGGAGAAAGTTGCTCCACGATCTTATAAAGTGGAAGCAAATGGACAGTTGTACAGAAGGAATAGGAAGTTTCTGAGGACTGCGGATGACAAATCTGACATTGAAATAAGTGAAGTGATTACACCCGGTAGATCTCCAGATGAGACAACTCCCAAAGAAACAGGGATGGATGATCTTATGCAACAATGTGAAGCTCCTGCCGCACCAAGACGTACTAGAACTAGGGTTATTAGAACACCAACAAGATATAAGGATTTTGTATGCTAGATACATTATAAAAAACATTGTCACCTTTGGAATGTATTGTGGTATCCAATCATCTTATGTTATATATTACTGGATTTCACAAGAAAGGGAGGATGTTAGGAGTTATACATGTTAACATGTTTACTGCCACCTGTAGGCTATATAGATATGACAGTTTAAAACCTTTGTTATATTGTTTGTGTCTGAATAAAGTTGTTGTTGAAATACCTCACATCGCCTCAGGAAACAGATACACTCCTGTCAACCGGTGACGCGTTATACTACCCTACCTCGTGAGATTTCCCTACCCTCTGACTTCCTGTCGCATGAGCGATGACGTCGGGGGGCGTGTCTCACTTTTCTCCATCTGCGCATGCCCAAAAGGACACTCTAGTGAAAAGCTCAAGGCTGAACTTAGCAGCACGTCGGGAACCTGCGCATGCGTCTGGGAGCCGAGGTAGGGAAAAATCACGGGTCAGTGCGCAAGCGCAGTTAACTCATTAAAATCCACCCGATATACGCGCCTGCGCAATGTGATGGTAGGGAAAAATTACGTCCCAGTGCGCAAGCGCCGAGGGTAAGCATGAATATCCATGCCAAAAGCACTTTTAACCCTTTGCAGGAGCTATTCTCATATTGGTTCTTGACTGATTGTCCTCCTATATATAGGTTCTATTATATAGGGGGTCTGTCTGCACAGTATATGGGGGGGTCTGTCTGCACAGTATATTTGGGGGGCTGTCTGCACAGTATATTTGGGGGGCTGTCTGCACAGTATATTTGGGGGGCTGTCTGCGCAGTATATTTGGGGGTCTGTCTGCGCAGCATATAGGGGGCTGTCTGCACATTAAATGGGGGGGCTGTCTGCGCATTAAATGGGGGGGCTGTCTGCGCATTAAATGGGGGGGCTGTCTGCGCAGTATATGGGGGGCTGTCTGCGCAGTATATGGGGGGCTGTCTGCGCAGTATATGGGGGGCTGTCTGCGCAGTATATGGGGGGCTGTCTGCGCAGTATATGGGGGGGCTGTCTGCGCATTAAATGGGGGGCTGTCTGCGCAGTATATGGGGGGGCTGTGTGCGCAGTATATGGGGGGGCTGTGTGCGCAGTATATGGGGGGGCTGTCTGCGCAGTATATGGGGGGGCTGTCTGCGCATTATATGGGGGCGCTGTCTGCGCATTATATGGGGGGGCTGTCTGCGCATTATATGGGGGGGCTGTCTGTGCATTATATGGGGGGGCTGTCTGCGCAGTATATGGGGGGGCTGTCTGCGCAGTATATGGGGGGGCTGTCTGCGCAGTATATTGGGGGGGCTGTCTGTGCTGTACGGTATATTGGGGGATGTATGTGCAGCATATTTGGGGGGGGCAGTGTATTATATTTGTGGCCTGTGTGTTAGATGTGTACAACCCTATTTTAACAAAAAAATAAATAAAAATTCCCTATATCTCCTATGCCATGGCATGTTTTTTGCTACGAAACTGCAGTCATCTCGTCACTTGGAGAAGGATGAGAAGCGGCCCCCATCCAGAAGGACACACCTGCCACCAAATCCGTCTCTCACTGGATTCTGTAATCCCCGTCTGCTGCACTGCGTCTGTTCTGCCATTTGCTCTAACCATTTTAATAAAAAAAAATTGTGTCACAACTCTGACCAGCATGTTCTCCTATGGAACACAAAGTACCTGAAGTGGTAAGAAGAAGCCCATGTGTGAGGCCCGCGCCCTGGCGGGAGCATTGAAGGGGCATCTGACAGGTGACGAGCTGCTCCACGAGTTCAGAGGTCGGCACCCATAGGCTGTCCACATGCTGTGAATTACATCTCCCATCATGCTGGTAAAGTATTATGGGAGGTGTAGTCCAAAACATCTGGAATACCAAATGCGTATGAATGAAAAGCATGGTGTGTGACTGGTCAGTAACAAGGGTTGAAGCCTTGACGTGGCGTTACTGCTCACATGTGTATCCATGTGCCAATTCAACCAATGTGAGTGACTGTAACTAATACTGATTAGGTAACTATAAATACTGTGACAATGGAGAATTAAACGACTGTATCTCCTACACACCGCTTACACTGTGACCGTATCTCCTACACACTGCTTACACTGTGACCGTATCTCCTACACACTGCTTACACTGTGACCGTATCTCCTACACACTGCTTACACCGTGACCGTATCTCCTACACACTGCTTACACCGTGACCGTATCTCCTACACACTGCTTACACCGTGACCGTATCTCCTACACACTGCTTACACTGTGACCGTATCTCCTACACACTGCTTACACCGTATCTCCTACACACCGCTTACACTGTGACCGTATCTCCTACACACTGCTTACACCGTATCACCTACACACCGCTTACACTGTGACCGTATCTCCTACACACCGCTTACACCGTGACCGTATCTCCTACAAACTGCTTACACCGTGACCGTATCTCCTACACACTGCTTACACTGTGACCGTATCTCCTACACACTGCTTACACTGTGACCGTATCTCCTACACACTGCTTACACTGTGACCGTATCTCCTACACACTGCTTACACCGTGACCGTATCTCCTACACACCGCTTACACTGTGACCGTATCTCCTACACACTGCTTACACCGTGACCGTATCTCCTACACACCGCTTACACCGTGACCGTATCTCCTACACACCGCTTACACCGTGACCGTATCTCCTACACACTGCTTACACCGTGACCGTATCTCCTACACACTGCTTACACCGTGACCGTATCTCCTACACACCGCTTACACCGTGACCGTATCTCCTACACACTGCTTACACTGTGACCGTATCTCCTACACACCGCTTACACCGTGACCGTATCTCCTACACACTGCTTACACTGTGACCGTATCTCCTACACACCGCTTACACTGTGACCGTATCTCCTACACACTGCTTACACCGTGACCGTATCTCCTACACACTGCTTACACCGTGACCGTATCTCCTACACACTGCTTACACCGTGACCGTATCTCCTACACACTGCTTACACTGTGACCGTATCTCCTACACACTGCTTACACCGTATCTCCTACACACCGCTTACACTGTGACCGTATCTCCTACACACTGCTTACACCGTATCACCTACACACCGCTTACACTGTGACCGTATCTCCTACACACCGCTTACACCGTGACCGTATCTCCTACAAACTGCTTACACCGTGACCGTATCTCCTACACACTGCTTACACTGTGACCGTATCTCCTACACACTGCTTACACTGTGACCGTATCTCCTACACACTGCTTACACTGTGACCGTATCTCCTACACACTGCTTACACCGTGACCGTATCTCCTACACACCGCTTACACTGTGACCGTATCTCCTACACACTGCTTACACCGTGACCGTATCTCCTACACACCGCTTACACCGTGACCGTATCTCCTACACACCGCTTACACCGTGACCGTATCTCCTACACACTGCTTACACCGTGACCGTATCTCCTACACACTGCTTACACCGTGACCGTATCTCCTACACACCGCTTACACCGTGACCGTATCTCCTACACACTGCTTACACGGTGACCGTATCTCCTACACACCGCTTACACCGTGACCGTATCTCCTACACACTGCTTACACTGTGACCGTATCTCCTACACACCGCTTACACTGTGACCGTATCTCCTACACACTGCTTACACCGTGACCGTATCTCCTACACACTGCTTACACTGTGACCGTATCTCCTACACACTGCTTACACTGTGACCGTATCTCCTACACACTGCTTACACTGTGACCGTATCTCCTACACACCACTTACACTGTGACCGTATCTCCTACACACTGCTTACACTGTGACCGTATCTCCTACACACCGCTTACACAGTGACCGTATCTCCTACACACCGCTTACACCGTGACCGTATCACCTACACACCGCTTACACCGTGACCGTATCTCCTACACACTGCTTACACCGTGACCGTATCTCCTACACACTGCTTACACCGTGACCGTATCTCCTACACACCGCTTACACTGTGACCGTATCTCCTACACACCGCTTACACCGTGACCGTATCTCCTACACACCGCTTACACCGTGACCGTATCTCCTACACACTGCTTACACTGTGACTGTATCTCGTACACACCGCTTACACCGTGACCGTATCTCCTACACACTGCTTACACGGCCATAGAGGGACATATGTTCTGACCTTTCTGAGACCTGGGGGGATTTAAATGCGGTGTCTCAGAAGATATGTTGTAAGAACAGCAATTTTTTTTTTTAAACATTCATATTGTTCTTAACCTTACATCATGTTATGTTTGTTTTTTCCAACATTTAAACAGGTTACACAACGCGTTGCTGATCTATCCAGGACGGCTTCAGGATGGACTATAAGAAGGAGGTTCAGTCCCGATTGGGTCCGGCGCAACCTCAGGGAGTACATATACAGCGGCCTTGGTTTACGACGACGCACAATGGCACAAAGAAGGTAAATTATATATATTTTTTAAAGAAATGTAAATGAAATGTAAAAAGAAATGTAATTTAAAGGGAACCTGTCACCGGGATTTGGGGTATAGCGCTGAGGACATGGGTTGCTAGATGGCCTCTAGCACATCCGCAATACCCAGTCCCCATAGCTCTGTGTGCTTTTACTGTGTAAAAAAATCAATTTGATACATATGCAAATTTACCTGAGATGAGTCCTGTATGTGAGATGAGTCAGGGACAGGACTCATCTCAGGTTAATTTGCATATGTATCAAATCTGTTTTCTTACACAATAAGAGCACACAGAGCTATGGGGACTGGGTATTGAGGATGTGCTAGAGGCCATCTAACAGCCCATGCCCTCAGCTCTATACACAAAATCCCAGTGACAGGTTCCCTTTAAGGGACTGTCTGTAACAGCAGAGCGTTTGGCTACCCTGTTTTGGACAGCCAACTTATGGTGTAATGTAGACGTAGCATCGGACATGGATGGTGTTTTTAAAGGTAAATTTTTATTTCATTTTTTTCATACAGAACTAAGAGCAGCACTCTGGAGACTGAACAACCTCCTGATGCGGAAAATGAATGGATCGCCAACGCCAGACCTCCTGTCCCTCATGCATCTGCTTGGGAGAATCCGGGTCCCCTACCGGATCCCTCTGCTCAACAGAGGCTCTTAGGTTGACATCCAAATTTAAGAGCCCTGCTGAGCATGCAGAGATCCGGTAGGCCAAAGCAAAATGATTATGTGGCCCGTGTAGAGGTTGTTTCCAACACTGTAGAAGGTTTGGACGAACATCAGAAGGAGTTTAGTGCTGCCTTGATTCGCCGCTGGGAGGGAGCAGAGTCGGCGATCCAATGCAGCCCTAACTACCATTATGGGGTAAGCATAATCAATTTGGTGGACTCAATGACGCCCGAGCAGTTGCATGAGTTTAATATCATGCTTAGAGAATGTGTCACAAAAATTGGCCACGGCCCCCACAACCCCATCCCACACCAGTGACCATTACCGACAACCTTCCCATTCCCAGCCCCCGGGCAAGTGTTCCCTTCTGTCTCTTTTCTACTTCTCCGTCCCACTATTTTCCCCACCACCTCTACACATGCTCGGGTACCCTCCTCCTCAGACCCTTATACAACCCACAATTTCAACCTGCATCCTTTCTTGTGGACTGTATTTTTAGCTCAGAGAATAAAGAGGACAGGGGGGCTACCATTGCCAACCTCAAACCACCTACACGACAGTCCTACTCCACTAAAAAAATTTATTTTTTGTATAGTATGTATATATATATATATTTTTTTTTTTTATGGATATATTGTAATTTATACAAAAATAAAAAAATGTATAGTTAACTTCCATGTATTTGTGTTTTCATTGGCCGGTACAGGGTAACAGTAACCTTTGGCACTACCGCTGTGGTGACATTAAAACCACCATAGGGTCACTACTGTACGTTTATTGAAAAGCCCTTGGTATTTTTTTTTCCCCTAAACGACATTATTGCCAAAGGTGAACCATGAACAATACAATCAGTAATGAGCTATCTGTTGGCTCTTTATTGATCGTAGACCCTATGATTGGCACATGAACAGCAAAGGCTTGTTCGTTGTTCAATCTTGCCCCTTTTCATTTGAGCCCTTGTGGGAGTCACGGTCCATCAGCATCATCAGGAATTCATTAATAAATTGTAATTTAACAGTTTGATTAATGATTTCCCTATGACGCTATGACATAACTAGTGTGATTACCACAATGGACACACAAGGGACTAACTGCTGTTAAAGGGGTATCCCAATCAATGGTGGCATATCACTTGAATATGCAACCATTGTCTGATAGGTGTAGGTACCACCGATGGGACACGCACCTATATTGAGAACGGAGCAGGTAGCGCTGTGGCTGGAGGACACCAGATTTAATGGGGTCCGTCGACCACTGTTTGCTAATCCACAACTCTAACATAGAGAAGAATGGAGGGCGGCAGAGCATGCGCATTGCGCCATACTCCAATTTCGGGGACCAGTTCTTAATATAGGTGCGGGGAACAGCAGCTATAAGACAATGGGGGCATATCCAAGCGATATGCCCCTATTGTCTGAGATGAGAAAACCCATTTTAAGGCCTCTTTCACACGACTGTATTCCCTACAAGAGGGCCATATGTCCCGCACTGGCATTGATCATGCCAACAGGAGTACACACAATCCTAGATTACAATGATGCTGCGCAAGTCGAGCTTCAGGTGGGGCTATTGTTTAGCACGAATAGAGAATAGATCATATGAATGCGGGACAATAGCCCATTGTGAGGCACAACATGGACAACATCAAGATGCCATGTGCTCCTGTACGCACGATCAATATCGCCCGTTAGCTATCACTATACATGTTTTAGTGCATATAGTCGTGTACAAGAGTCCAAAAGGTGAGATACAGTCACGGTGTAAGCAGTGTGTAGGTGATACGGTCACAGTGTAAGCAGTGTGTAGGTGATACGGTCACAGTGTAAGCGGTGTGTAGGAGATACAGTCACGGTGTAAGCGGTGTGTAGGAGATACGGTCACAGTGTAAGCGGTGTGTAGGAGATACGGTCACAGTGTAAGCAGTGTGTAGGTGATACGGTCACAGTGTAAGCAGTGTGTAGGAGATACGGTCACGGTGTAAGCAGTGTGTAGGTGATACGGTCACAGTGTAAGCAGTGTGTAGGAGATACGGTCACGGTGTAAGCAGTGTGTAGGAGATACGGTCACGGTGTAAGCGGTGTGTAGGAGATACGGTCACGGTGTAAGCGGTGTGTAGGAGATACGGTCACGGTGTAAGCAGTGTGTAGGAGATACGGTCACGGTGTAAGCAGTGTGTAGGAGATACGGTCACGGTGTAAGCAGTGTGTAGGAGATACGGTCACAGTGTAAGCAGTGTGTAGGAGATACGGTCACGGTGTAAGCAGTGTGTAGGAGATACGGTCACGGTGTAAGCGGTGTGTAGGAGATACGGTCACAGTGTAAGCAGTGTGTAGGTGATACGGTCACGGTGTAAGCAGTGTGTAGGAGATACGGTCACGGTGTAAGCGGTGTGTAGGAGATACGGTCACGGTGTAAGCGGTGTGTAGGAGATACGGTCACAGTGTAAGCAGTGTGTAGAAGATACGGTCACGGTGTAAGCAGTTTGTAGGAGATACGGTCACAGTGTAAGCAGTGTGTAGGAGATACGGTCACGGTGTAAGCGGTGTGTAGGAGATACGGTCACGGTGTAAGCAGTGTGTAGGAGATACGGTCACGGTGTAAGCGGTGTGTAGGAGATACGGTCACGGTGTAAGCGGTGTGTAGGAGATACGGTCACGGTGTAAGCAGTGTGTAGAAGATACGGTCACTGTGTAAGCAGTTTGTAGGAGATACGGTCACAGTGTAAGCAGTGTGTAGGAGATACGGTCACGGTGTAAGCGGTGTGTAGGAGATATGGTCACGGTGTAAGCAGTGTGTAGGAGATACGGTCACAGTGTAAGCAGTGTGTAGAAGATACGGTCACGGTGTAAGCAGTTTGTAGGAGATACGGTCACAGTGTAAGCAGTGTGTAGGAGATACGGTCACGGTGTAAGCAGTGTGTAGGAGATACGGTCACGGTGTAAGCAGTGTGTAGGAGATACGATCACGGTGTAAGCAGTGTGTAGGAGATACGGTCACGGTGTAAGCAGTGTGTAGGAGATACGGTCACGGTGTAAGCAGTGTGTAGGAGATACGGTCACGGTGTAAGCGGTGTGTAGGAGATACGGTCACAGTGTAAGCAGTGTGTAGGAGATACGGTCACAGTGTAAGCAGTGTGTAGGTGATACGGTCACGGTGTAAGCGGTGTGTAGGAGATACAGTCGTTTAATTCTCCATTGTCACAGTATTTATAGTTACCTAATCAGTATTAGTTACAGTCACTCACATTGGTTGAATTGGCACATGGATACACATGTGAGCAGTAACGCCACGTCAAGGCTTCAACCCTTGTTACTGACCAGTCACACACCATGCTTTTCATTCATACGCATTTGGTATTCCAGATGTTTTGGACTACACCTCCCATAATACTTTACCAGCATGATGGGAGATGTAATTCACAGCATGTGGACGGCCTATGGGTGCCGACCTCTGAACTCGCGGTGATCACAGTACACAGGAGCAGCTCGTCACCTGTCAGATGCCCCTTCAATGCTCCCGCCAGGGCGCGGGCCTCACACATGGGCTTCTTCTTACCACTTCAGGTACTTTGTGTTCCATAGGAGAACATGCTGGTCAGAGTTGTGACACAATTTTTTTTTATTAAAATGGTTAGAGCAAATGGCAGAACAGACGCAGTGCAGCAGACGGACGGTGCACACAGACACAGCAGACGGGGATTACAGAATCCAGTGAGAGACGGATTTGGTGGCAGGTGTGTCCTTCTGGATGGGGGCCGCTTCTCATCCTTCTCCAAGTGACGAGATGACTGCAGTTTCGTAGCAAAAAACATGCCATGGCATAGGAGATATAGGGAATTTTTATTTATTTTTTTGTTAAAATAGGGTTGTACACATCTAACACACAGGCCACAAATATAATACACTGCCCCCCCCAAATATGCTGCACATACATCCCCCAATATACCGTACCGCACAGACAGCCCCCCCAATATACTGCGCAGACAGCCCCCCCATATACTGCGCAGACAGCCCCCCCATATAATGCACAGACAGCCCCCCCATATAATGCGCAGACAGCCCCCCCATATAATGCGCAGACAGCCCCCCCATATAATGCGCAGACAGCCCCCCCATATAATGCGCAGACAGCCCCCCCATATACTGCGCAGACAGCCCCCCATATACTGCGCACACAGCCCCCCCATATACTGCGCAGACAGCCCCCCATTTAATGCGCAGACAGCCCCCCCCCATATACTGCGCAGACAGCCCCCCATATACTGCGCAGACAGCCCCCCCATTTAATGCGCAGACAGCCCCCCCATATACTGCGCACACAGCCCCCCCATATACTGCGCAGACAGCCCCCCCATATACTGTGCGACAGACCCCCCCATATACTGTGCGACAGCCCCCCAATACACTGCGCAGACAGCCCCCCAATACACTGCGCAGACAGCCCCCCCATATACTGCGCAGACAGCCAACCATTTAATGCGCAGACAGCCCCCCCATATACTGCGCAGACAGCCCCCCATATACTGCGCAGACAGCCCCCCCATTTAATGCGCAGACAGCCCCCCCATTTAATGCGCAGACAGCCCCCCCATTTAATGTGCAGACAGCCCCCTATATGCTGCGCAGACAGACTCCCAAATATACTGCGCAGACAGCCCCCCAAATATACTGTGCAGACAGCCCCCCAAATATACTGTGCAGACAGCCCCCCAAATATACTGTGCAGACAGACCCCCCCATATACTGTGCAGACAGACCCCCTATATAATAGAACCTATATATAGGAGGACAATCAGTCAAGAACCAATATGAGAATAGCTCCTGCAAAGGGTTAAAAGTGCTTTTGGCATGGATATTCATGCTTACCCTCGGCGCTTGCGCACTGGGACGTAATTTTTCACTACCATCACATTGCGCAGGCGCGTATATCGGGTGGATTTTAATGAGTTAACTGCGCTTGCGCACTGACCCGTGATTTTTCCCTACCTCGGCTCCCAGACGCATGCGCAGGTTCCCGGCGTGCTGCTAAGTTCAGCCTTGAGCTTTTCACTAGAGTGTCCTTTTGGGCATGCGCAGATGGAGAAAAGTGAGACACGCCCCCCGACGTCATCGCTCATGCGACAGGAAGTCAGAGGGTAGGGAAATCTCACGAGGTAGGGTAGTATAACGCGTCACCGGCCGTTAAAAATTGTCCCATTGATTTCAATAGGGTCTGTCCGGCCGTGAAAATGGCCAAAAATAGGACATCTCCTATTTTTGGACGGACGCTATTCACTGGCCGTTAAAAGAACAGCCATGTGAATAGCCCCATAGACTTTCACTGGTGCTAAAAATGGCCGTGTAACGTCTGTTACTTAGACGTGTGCATGTAGCCTAAACGTTTTTTAGACCTGGTGTGAGCGGGGGAGAGTTTCAGATTGCAGGGCAAATAACCTAGTGCCCCCAGTAATAGTAGTGCCCCCCAATAATAGTAATGTCCCCATTAGTGCCCCCAATAATAGTAATGTCCCCATTAGTGCCCCCCAATAATAGTAATGCTCCCATTAGTGCCCCCCAATAATAGTAATGCTCCCATTAGTGCCCCCCAATAATAGTAATGTCCCCATTAGTGCCATCAGTAATAGCAATTCCCCAATTAGTAAACCCCAGTAATAATAATGCCCCCTTCTCTTCTCTGTAAAAAAAAAAACCCTCAATGGACCCTTATAGGAGCAGCCACATTGTGAGGAGCAGTCCGGGGCTCAGGAAAATAACAAGGGCAATAGTGACACCCAGTGGCCAGTCTGTGTCACTACATTCAGTAGAGAATATCAACAAATTAAAGGGTTTGCCAAATACCAGAGCGCCCCTTTAAGGTCATTATTAGTAGCTCTCTGCCTGTGCTCTTTCAGGATGATGCTTGGTGCTTTATGTCAGGGATGTACGTTTTCCACTAGGCGCCCTCCAGCTTTCAGAATACAAGAAAATAACACATCGGGGGAGAGTTATCAAAACTGGAGATAATTAGATCTGGCTTAGTGCTCGTAGCAACCAATCAGATTACACCTTTCATCTTGCAGAGCTCCTTTAGATAATGAAAGGTGGAATCGGATTGGTTTCTATGGCAACTAAACCAGGTTTCCTTTGCACCAGTTTTGATAAATCTCCCACAATGTGCTTGTTATGCCGCTATTTAGTGGTATTACGGGATGAACGCACCTCGTGCGGTATAGTATTCCGTCTGCTCTGAGTATACGGTAATTAACACTTACACCCTGAAAAACTCGTAAGCGGAGGTGACCACTGTTTTATTTCAATGTGGAAGCTGCGCGCTCCTGTTTTTAATAGAAGCAAAGAAAAGTGGGAGTTTTATGGCTTCTCGGAGGCGCCGGTCATCCCCGTTCTCCTGAGGTTCCAGCGGAGAGAGACTGCTGCATCGTAGTGCCTGGAGCGCAGCGAGCGGAGACATCTCTGCGGTCTGATTGCAGCTTCCAGGTCCAGCAGGCTGGAAAACAAAGGAGAAACCATATTTACTGACGAGAAATTCCTATTTACTGACGGAGAGATTTCCTCTACTGTCACCCACTTCCAGAGCTGCTCAGCCTCCGGGGGCTGCCGTCCAGGCGCCACGTGGCATCACCTATACAGAGAGGTTCTCCCCTATGACCTCTGTGCACACAGCGTCTGATGGAACCAGGCTCACTAGTTTGTCTGTTGGATTCCATATTAATCGTCCATATAAAGCCGCATGTGTACGGAGGCGACCTCATGCACTTCTATGGCCGCCCTATTACCGCGCTGTGGAGTCACAATACAGCCGTCATCTAAGAGAGGTGTCAGTGTCACTGAGTTATCTTACACCCCTCATCTACCGACTGAAATACACATGTTCCTGGAGAGCACACATGAGGAACATCAGGGGTCATCAGCGAAGTAATGGAGACAACTGACCTTGTTCTGGGGTCTTCCTATATCCGGTGATCGTCTCCTCAGGTATACAGCACATATATATCCTGCTGCAGGTGAGCGCAGCCGTCTTACATCTCACCCTACAACCTACCAGGGAAGGAAGACCAGGGGGTGAGAGATACGGTATACAGTATCATTACTGCAACGGCAAAGCACAGCCTTGTTGTAGCACTCTCAAGATCTCTGCTTGCTGTCATTGACTTGGAAGGAAATACAAAACTACTGTAAGAGGTGCACTAGAAGGGGCAGCACTACTGTAAGAGACACTAACGAAGGCAGCACTACTTGAGTGGCACTAAATAGACATAAGTACAGTAAGTTATGCCACTAACAGCAAGCAGAGATCTTGAGTATGCAGAGGTATTGAAAAACAAAGTAGCCATGTAGTAGTAAAGCAGTGCGATGTCCAGTCTCCTTACCTTTGGTTGTGTTCAGTCCGGATCTTCTAGATCGTCCATCAGAGGGGCCCTCTTGGCGGTCACGATAGGCGCCTCTCTCCTTACAGGGTCATGTGACGCCCATCTGACTATTCCGTTTCTTCCCCTCTTCAAGCGGCGTCCAGTTCAGCCGAACTTCTGGAGAATTTGTCCTTATAAATTAATAGTAAAGTCCTGGTTGTAGATCTTTTTCTGGAGAGGAATTGTCCTCTCTTTAGGTGGACGTCCAATTTTCTGGGTCACTTCTTGACTGATCAAAGCTGTATTTTGCTACAGTGTGCCAGTAGTGCCGTTCCCATCATCAGGCTCACTGTGTGTTATGAGCGCGGCCATCGTACATATCACCCTACAACATACGAGGGAAGGAAGGTGGGGGTTAGAAAAGTATAATTACTGACTCCAACAACAAAGCCCAGTCTTGTTTCAGCACTTTCAAGCTCAAGACTTCCCATCCCATTCCTCCTCCTCTTGGTAGCAGTGAGCTGGTCCGACTTCCTGCCAGGAGGGGGCAGAGCTAGCTAGGCTAGTGAGTAGTGAGGAAGCACGACCATCAGCTCCCGCTCCACGGATCGTGGAATCTGCTCAACTGTAAGGAACATTACTCCAGGCAGACAGAAGGTCTGAGACTGTGGATATTCTTCAGAGCTACAGTAACAAGACTACAGTCAGCGGCGTGACCAGCAATTATAGCCTTACAGATCCTGCTGCAGGTGAGGGAGAACACATTAAGACACCCGTCACCATAGCACAGCTCAGGCAAACCCAAAAGCCTGTATTTATGAAGTGGACGCCTACAGCCACAGGTGCCAGTATGTAGCCGTAGCAAAGAGAAATCAGGAGAGAGATAGAAGGACTACCCTAGAGTGCTATTGTCTGCCACCATACCGCATCATCTGGGGATAGAGACGTTGCACCTTTTACAGATGACAGCTGCATGTCCTTTGCACTCAGTATAGTAAACGTTTGATGTTCTCTCTCTGCCTGATTCCTTCACATCACCTTTTCACTGCACCAAACCCCAGAGGGCAACGGCCTGAGGGATTATACAGTGACACAACTCATCAGGACCACTACCACTCCCATCCTCTGCCTCCTGAGGGGCTCGCTGCACAAGCAGACATAGTGAAAACCAAAGTAGTTTAGAAAGTCACATATGTTTACATGAGGTAGTTAAATGTCTAGTGTACTTACCTTATGGAGCATGTAGCCCGGTGCTTGTAGATCGGCCATGAGTCCAGGGAGTCTTGATCGGTCTCGATAGGCGCCTGTCTCCTTACAGGGTCATGTGACGCCATCTGCATGTCTTGGTCCTTATAAATCAATATTTAAGTCCTGGTTGTAGGTCTATGCCTGGAGAGGGTTGTCCTCTCTTGAGTCGGAGTCCTCACCGTCTGGAATGATCACAGCTGCACTGTGTCAGTAGTGCTGCATTCTTCTCCATTGTGGCAGTAGTCCCTGTTTTCATCATCAGGCTCGCTGAGCGCTGACATCAGGGGTGCACATTGCAGTCAATATCTCAGATGAGGAATACCTCGTCGCCTTGTTGCCTTCATTCCTGGGATGGGAACGCAGAAATCTCACCCTTTTCAAAGCACGACAGAAGATGCTCTCTCATTTTATCGTGCTGGTATCGCTTCATGATGTTTCCATCCCCGGCCAGAAATTCGTAGGCGTTCGCCAGTGCAGTTTCTAGGTAAAATTTCTCTCAGGGCGAGTGTCAAAAAAACTCCCCCCCCCCCCCCCCGGTAACAGACAGGCAGGCAGTGCGGGCGGCGGTGCTGACCTCACTCACTGTACGTCACGCAGTGCCTGCCTGTGGGGGGACATTATTTTTAATAAGGATCACTATGGACATTATTTAGAATGGAGGCTGCTGTGGATGTCATTATAACTGTATAATGTCTGATAGGCCTAGTCCTGAGTTATATTACCCTGCCCTGTATAATAATGTACCCTGATACCCCTTAGTTATATTACTCCAGCGGGGTAATATAACTAAGGGGTATCAGGGATGGGTACATTATTATACAGGGCATGGGCAGGGTAATATAACTCAGCTCAGGACTAGGCCTATCAGACATTATACAGTTATAATGAGTAATGACACCAACAGCAGCCTCCATTCTAAATAATGTCCATAGTGATCCTTATTAAACTTAATGTCCCCCACAGTGACAGTGGCCCCCATTTTCATGTCTCCCACAGTGGCCCCCCCATTGTAATTAATTCCCCCCATTGTAATTAATGCCCCCCCCCATTGTAATAACCCCCATCCCCCCATTGTAATTAATGCCCCCCCAGACCATCACTCGCCTCACAGCAGGCATCAGCACTGCTCAGGGGCTCAGGGCGGGCGGTAACAGGCAGGCAGTGCGGCGCTCACTCAGTCACTGTATGTCACGCGCCTGCGCCGCCTAGTGGGAGGATCAGGCGCGTGACGTCAGTAAGTCTGACCAGGGCTGGTGCAAGGATTTTTGCCGCCCTAGGCAAGATAAAAATTGGCACCCCCGCCCCCCCCTTATCAGATCCGGAATTGCGGACCCGGATCCGCAATTCCGAACCTGAAAAAAATAGTACATGTCCTATTCTTGTCCCCAATAAAGGACAAGAATAGGCATATTCTCTTAGTGCCGGCAATGTGCGGTCCGCAAAATGTAGTATTAATAACTAAACAATGAAATAATACACATATTGCATTGTCTACTTACCACCAGGACAATTAGATGATCTGGTCTCTGGCTGCAGTCTGGCTCTGCGGACTCCCTTGTCACTCTCTTCCCCCCCCCCCTTGTCACTCTCTTCTCCCCCCCCTCCCTTGTCACTCTCTTCTCCCCCCCCCTCCCTTGTCACTCTCTTCTCCCCCCCTCCCTTGTCACTCTCTTCTCCCCCCCTCCCTTGTCACTCTCTTCTCCCCCCCTCCCTTGTCACTCTCTTCTCCCCCCCTCCCTTGTCACTCTCTTCTCCCCCCCCTCCCTTGTCACTCTTCTCCCCCCCCCCCTTTGTCACTCTCTTCTCCCCCCCCTTGTCACTCTCATTCTACTCCCCCCACCCCCCTTGTCACTCTCATTCTACTACTCCCCCACCCCCCTTGTCACTCTCATTCTACTACTCCCCCCCCCTCCCTTGTCACTCTCATTCTACTACTCCCCCCCCCCCCCTTGTCACTCTCAGTCTACTACTCCTCCCCCTTGTCAATGTCACCTCTAATGTAGCGTGGCCGAGCTCTGTTCGCTCCGCGGTACAGGAGCTTTTGTTTCCTGTACCCGGCTGACAGGAAGTGCTCACTTAGTGTGCACTTCCTTTCAGTCCGGCCGGGTACAAGAAACAAATGCTCCTGTACCCCGGGCCGGACCGAACAGAGCTCGGCCACGCTACACTAACAACTCAGCAGTCTGCAGCGCAGGCAGGCTGCGCAGCACTGAGCCGGCCGCTCAGGAGGCTCAGCATGAGGGGCGCCGCCGGCCGGCCGCCCGATGCTTTAACCAATTTTATTTTATTTTTTTTAATTTTTTTTACCTCAACGGGCGCCCCCTGCTTCTGACAGCGCCCCGGGCGGCCGCCCGTCCCGCCCGCCCCTAGAAACGGCCCTGGCGTTCGCCACTGCAAAAACCCCACAGTCATATATATTTTCTTGCTGGTCGACATCAAGCAATTTCACATCATCCAATGGTCTTTTTACCACCTGGCCATAGAGGTTAGAAATCTGCTGACAGATGGTGGCAGATATCCTCTTAGGCTTCATACTGTCGGCTAGCATGATGTGGCCTTCCTTGTAGCACGACGTCACCCAGTGCTCTCTTTCCGCGTCATAATGGATCTGGACCGCTTCTCCATGAACACAGAAATCTGGAAAGAGGAGCACGGCAGAGGGCTGCAGGCCGTCAAAGCTACTAAACTGCCCTTTAAGAAGATCCTGTGCCTTTCTGATTATCTCATCATCAAGGTATCCGTCCCGGCCTTTACTCCTCAGGATGGCTTTTTCCTCTTCTGTCAGGATGTTTTTGGAGGTCTCTGTTTTGCAGTGGGGTGTTTTCACATGGTGGTTTTGGAATGGTGGTTCTGTAACTGCATTGCATGGTGGATCTCTATATGCAAAACACAGTATCCTGATGACTTGAAGGCACAATGCTATGGTGTTCTCGTAGGGGGGTTGGATCTCTTCAAGGTATGAAGGTGTGATGTTATCTGATGGTTGATGGATGGCTATTGTATCTTCCTTGTATGATTGTTCTTTATCTGGATGGTATGATGGTTCTGTATCTGGATAGCATGGTGGTTCTTTATCTACATGGCACTGTGGTTCTCTATATGCAAAACATAGTATCTTGATGACTTGAAGGCACAATTTTATCATGTTCTCGTCGGGGGGTTGGAACTCTTCATGGTATGAAGTTATGATGTTTTCTGATGGTTGATGGATGTCTGCAGTGCACACAGTTTGGATGTCACTGTGGCTCATCTCCACTCTTCTTAATTCCCCGCTCTTTGCAGATCTCTCCTGTTGCACTTCAGCCTCATGTGCCATGTTAGTCTGTGATCGGCGATCCGGTGATCTGGTCTCATCGGGAGGTTTGTCCTCTTCCTCAATGCCAGGCTTCATTACGTCACTCAAGACTAGAGGTTCCTTGCTGGGGATTTCCAGCCTGTCTTGGACATGGTCTCTTTTGGACAGACTGTCCTTCTTACGAAAAACTTTGGAGCATTTGGCTTCATTACGTCACTCAAGACTAGAGGTTCCTTGCTGGGGATTTCCAGCCTGTCTTGGACATGGTCTCTTTTGGACAGACTGTCCTTCTTACGAAAAACTTTGGAGCATTTGGCTTCATTACGTCACTCAAGACTAGAGGTTCCTTGCTGGGGATTTCCAGCGTGTCTCGGACATGGTCTCTTTTGGACAGACTGTCCTTCTTACGAAAAACTTTGGAGCATTTGGCTTCATTACGTCACTCAAGACTAGAGGTTCCTTGCTGGGGATTTCCAGCGTGTCTCGGACATGGTCTCTTTTGGACAGACTGTCCTTCTTACGAAAAACTTTGGAGCATTTTTTACAAAGTCTTCCAAAAATACGTTGGGTAAATTCTTAATCCCAAAGGGGATGCAACAGGAGACAGGCCGTGCGGCGGCCATGTGTCGTCTCCTGCCAAACTCTCAGAGGTTGAGGACTTACATTTGGATCGGTGAAAGAGCAACAACAAAAATCAAACGTCGTCTTCAAGTAGCTGAAGCGAAATGACTGCGAGGTGCTCACAGTGTTCTGAAGATAAAATGGCGGCCGATTGTGACATCATAATGCAGTCTCTAGGTAACCAGGGCCCCACACAGGGGGAGGGGTGTCGTCCAGGCTCTAGGAAACCCCTTGTGATGTAAGACTAGTGACATCATAATGCAGGCTCTAGGTAACCAGGGCCACACACAGGGGGAGGGGTGATGTCCAGGCGCTAGGAAACCCCTTGTGATGTAAGACTAGTGACATCATAATGCAGGCTCTAGGTAACCAGGGGCCTACACAGGGGGAAGGGGTGTCGTCCAGGCGCTAGGAAACCCCTTGTGATGTAAGACTGGTGACATCATAATGCAGATCTCCAGGCTGCAGCCCCTAGGTAACCAGGGCCCCACACAGGGGGAGGGGTGTCGTCCAGGCGCTAGGAAACCCCTTGTGATGTAAGACTAGTGACATCATAATGCAGGCTCTAGGTAACCAGGGCCCCACACAGGCGGAGGGGTGTCGTCCAGGCTCTAGGAAACCCCTTGTGATGTAAGACTAGTGACATCATAATGCAGGCTCTAGGTAACCAGGGGCCTACACGGGGGGGGGGGGGGGTGTCGTCCAGGCGCTAGGAAACCCCTTGTGATGTAAGACTGGTGACATCATAATGCAGATCTCCAGGCTGCAGCCCCTAGGTAACCAGGGCCCCACACAGGGGGAGGGGTGTCGTCCAGGCTCTAGGAAACCCCTTGTGATGTAAGACTAGTGACATCATAATGCAGGCTCTAGGTAACCAGGGGCCTACACGGGGGGGGGGGGGGGTCGTCCAGGCGCTAGGAAACCCCTTGTGATGTAAGACTAGTGACATCATAATGCAGGCTCTAGGTAACCAGGGGCCTACACGGGGGGGGGGGTGTCGTCCAGGCGCTAGGAAACCCCTTGTGATGTAAGACTGGTGACATCATAATGCAGATCTCCAGGCTGCAGCCCCTAGGTAACCAGGGCCCCACACAGGGGGAGGGGTGTCGTCCAGGCTCTAGGAAACCCCTTGTGATGTAAGACTAGTGACATCATAATGCAGGCTCTAGGTAACCAGGGGCCTACATGGGGGGGGGGGTCGTCCAGGCGCTAGGAAACCCCTTGTGATGTAAGACTAGTGACATCATAATGCAGGCTCTAGGTAACCAGGGCCCCACACAGGGGGAGGGGTGTCGTCCAGGCGCTCGGAAACCCCTTGTGATGTAAGACTAGTGACATCATAATGCAGGCTCTAGGTAACCAGGGGCCCACACAGGGGGAGGGGTGACATCCATGTTCTAGGAAACCCTTGTTGATGTAAGACTAGTGACACTATAATGCAGAGTTTATGTAATGAGTAGCAAACTAAAGGGCGTCCCAGGCATTAGGAAACCCCTGATACATATAGATAATATTGAGAAACAGTTACAGGCTGTAATTCCTTATGCCACCACTGAGGGGAGCTTTCTGCATACTATGAATTTATTATTGAGCTAAATGGCAGTTGTATAAATCCCTGTGCAGTGAGCTCCCTCTAGTGGCAGCTGCAGGAATACAGAATCTGTCCAGTTACCGCATAAAAGGAACCTGGGGTTTGGATATTTGAGCCTCACCCAAAATTACATTTCACCTGCATTTTCCTGAGAAAGACCACCGCTAACCCCTGCACCACCCTAAGTATTATAATAATGTACAGTATAATAGTATAATAAGTGTTAACCCCTAAACTACTAGAGAGCTCCAGGGATATTAGTTTCCCAGAGCCACCAGGTATAATGTACATGAATCGTCCTGGACCACCTGGAGTATTAGTTATTGACCATCAAACCAATGACCTGAGTAACCATGGAGACACAAACATCTGCAGAGGGGCTGTGTACACAAAACCATGACAGAATTATAGTCAAGACTCATTGAAATGTAGCTTCCCTTTTATTTTAGAGGCAGTTGAAAAAAATTTAAATAAAGGTTTGCAGAAGTCTACACACCCTTTATATACTAACCCATCATTGCTGCATTATGGGAGTGCCAGCAGTATTTAGCTTATCCCCCGTCTCGACCGCCCAAGTAAATTTACGTCGGCAGTCAGGCATTTAAAAATGGCGCCCGCTCGCAAGCTGAGTGATGATCGGGAAGCCCTTTTGCTCAGGAGTGGTACAGGGCTGCCGCACATAAGTTCCTATGGAGCCCCTGCCTGTGGCAGTGCTCTATAGGGACACACTGCAATTCTAATAGACTCCAACCCTAATGCATTGGAGTCTGTGAGAAGTGGGGGGGGGGGGGAGTTTTTTAAAATATAAAAAATATAAAAATTATAAAAATTCAAATCATCCCCCTTTTCCCCAAAATTTTAATACTTAAATAAAACTAACATCATTGCCGTGTGCAAAAACATCTGTACTATTAAAATATAAAAATATTTATCCTATATGTCAAACAGCATTCATCTGCCACAAATTTTTTGGGGGGAAAGTGATCAAATAGTCATACACACCCCAGAATAATATCAATGAAAAGTACAGATCGTCCCACAAAAATGAGCCCTCACATAAAATTTAAAAAGTTATGGGGAGCAGAAAATGACAATGCAAAGGAAAAAAAACATTATTTTTTCCAAAGTTTTTATATTTTTTTCAATATAAAAACACATGAAAATCTATACATGTGGGGTATCGTTGTAATCGCAATGACAAGGAGAATAAAAGTAACAGGTTAGTTTTATGACTTGGGAAATGGTGTTAAAAAAAAATAAAACTGTGGCAGAATGGTGTTTTTTTATGGTGTTTTTTTTTTATAATTCCACCCCATTTGGAATTTTTCTCCTGCCTCCCACCACACTGTATGCACCTGTAAATGGTGCCATTAGAAAGTACATCTTGTCCCGCAATAAAAAAAACAAGCCCTGATTCGGCTATGTGGATGAAAAAAGAAAATTATAGTTATGGCTTTGGGACGGCTGAGAGTAAAAAATGAAAATGAAAAAATGGATACAGGGTTAAAGGGATTTTCCAGGAGAAACATATAGAGGAGCTATGCATTGGATAGAAGTCAGTGGCTTCTCTTGCTTAAAGCTTCCATGACTATAGGTGCAGGGACTTTGCTGTTGCTTCACCTTTAAGTAATATGCTGTGCATCACTCAGCGTCTTCTTTAATGTCATGCTCTAAATTGAGATCCTTGTAACGCCTGAGCATTTACCGTATTCTGCCACTAGGGGCTCCGTGAGCACTAAAGCCTATAGATCTATTTGCATATTCCCCGCCGCCATGTTACGATTGGCAGAATCTCTTCCTCTAACGTCATGACATCATCGCGTGCCGCTCAGCAGGATCCGGTCTCTCCGCCTGGTTCACAGTGCTGGGGACTAGTTTGGAGTTTGTCCCTTTAGCTTGGTGGTCTTCAGGACTGGGTGATGGTGAGACCAGCTGGTGGGTGTCACCAATGATCCATCTACTTTATTTGCTGCCCTGTAGGTAAAATGAACATCACCTGGAACCTGGTCCATGATGGGATCTCTGGCCTTTTGACCCTTTCTAGTTGGGTCCTCATCTGACTGTAGAAGTGGAGTTCAGTGAGGTTAGTGGTGGTCAGTGTCCCCTGGGGGAGGACACCAGGACACCATGCCCCAAGGACAGTGACCTAAACAAATGGCCCCATATTGGCTGAAAATACTCCTAAGAATAATGACTAAACCGGTATAGAGAACCAGGAGCCATGTTCTCCATATGGTAACATTGGGGATGTCCTACAGCCTTGGTCAGATCTGTAGACCCAAAGGCTTTGGGGGCAGCACCATGTGTGGTTTAGAAGACAGCTGGGTCCCAATAATTAGATGTCACTTTCCTCGTGTCTCTCTGAGAGACAGTCTCTATAAGCTGACACTCCTGCAATTATGATGGGACCAGTGACCCCTGAACTTACTAGGCTAAAGCTGTTTTTATATTCGCTGCATTTGTTTTTTAATGACTGGCACATAAATGGGCATCAATGTTGGCACAGAACAGTGTGATTTAAAGGGATAAATGAATTTGGGCCACTGATCTTGCACTATGAGCATAAGAGGTTGTTGCCCAGCATCAAATTCTGTTGAGGTCAGCCTGGCCTAAACAAGTTCCGGGCACAAGAACTGGCATCAAAGTGGGACTAATTTTACTGTTTTGAATAAGTAACTGGTGTTTTTAAAGGGTTAAAGGGGTTGTCCCATCTCAGACGGAGCTGGGAAATGAACGGAGGGCGCACTGCCCATGCGCAGCCGCCCTCCATAAATTTCGATGAGGCCGCCGAAAATAGTTCCGTCGGTCCCATAGAAATTAATGCAAGCCTGGGCCGCGCATGCGCGGTACGCTCCTATTCACTTCTATGGGAGCTGCGCTTGGTGGTGGATGGACCCCGGGAAATCTGGTTTCCTCCAGCCACAGCTGTTCTCGTTGTAGGTGTTGGTCCCAGCAGTGGTTAATATGACAAACGATAGGATCCCACAGAAGGTTGCCACGCTATTAGTTACAGAAAAATAGGGTTAGTGGGACCCGCACCTATCAGACAATAGGGGCATATCGTAGCAATATGCCCTGATTGTCTGAGATGGAAATGCCTTAAGTGATCTTGGACCACAGATCTTGCACTACAAGCATAGAGGTTAGTGCCTGTGCAGTGGCCGGGTCAGGTGGGCAATATATCCTGTATTTGTCGTGACGCCAATTGCATTGTGCGCAGGGTACTATCCCAGGGCCCTTCCAAGGTGCTATAATGCACGTCTCAGATTAGGAATACCAGAGTGGTGTAATGGCCTATAAAGTCTCTGTAGGATAGTGATTATCGTGTCACGGTGTCTCCTACCTGGGTACAGCCGGGCTCCTGGCTCACTTGCAATAAATTTGAGTGTAGTGATAGTAGGAGTAATAGAGGAACTTGGCAGAATAACTTATGTCCAGACCTTTAGATGAAGTTCAAACGTTGCTTTATTTGAAATAACTTGTATCCAAACAGTATACAGCTCTGGTCTCTTGGTCCCAGCAGGTTCTGGCAATGATTGGCAAGAATGAGTACTTCTGCTTTAAATGTGGAGCTGGCAGGATAAAACGTCTGCTTGGTAGCTCTGTAACTATGGCAGGATTAGCTTCTGCACTTTTCTGTACCTTCTGCTTTGTGGGGACAGACTAGCTGAGGAGGAATTGGCTTCTCCTAGGTTTTTGGACTTATCTCCAGACGGATTCTCAGGGGATGCTTTCTTCCTGGAACTCTGGAGGTTGTCTGTTGTTTCTGCTTTCCTCATCCAGCTGAGCTTAAGGTGCTCAGACTGGGTATATGGCCAAGTTTCAGCCGAGACTAGGTCCTTGCTGTCTTCCCTAAGAAGGGGTTCTCCTGAACGCTATCACACAGCCTTCCCCAAGCAGGGGGGAGGCTACACTGACTAAGCTTCCTTCTCCACCCAGACTGCAGGATGTGGGATCAGCCCACTTCTCCACAGAGGGGGAGCTAAGCTGGAATAATCCATCCAGCTCAGATTCACTAAACACTAAACTATACTTGCCTATGGGTTGTTGCCACCTATTGGTAACCAGGAAAATTACATGAACAATTGATTTTAACATAGGTTTATATGCACATTTGTGGAGGATATAATATAAATTACATCAGGTGACAGTATAAAGGCTCTTAGGAGATAGTAGCGGGGTAGAGGAGTGTAGTAACACAACTCTGGGGTGTTACACCTGGCGTCTTTTTCTGTTGAGATCAGCCTGGTCCAAACAGGTTCCGGGCACAAGAACTGGCATCAAAGTGGGCAGACTGAGCTCAACTGCACCACCCTCTGTATGTTGGCAGTGCAAGATCAGTGGACCGAATGCATTTAACCTTTTAATAACACCAGTTACTTATTCAAATCAGTGAATTGTCCATCTGCCCACTGCCCAAGGCGTAGAAAATGATCTAAATATAAGCCAGCAAGGAAGCTGGCTTAGATTTAGACCGGCACTGGATACGCCAACGTTGTGTAGAGGCCGGCACCTCTACATTACTTAGACGAAGACACTGACCGTGCAGGGGCTTATTAAGACCAGCGTCTAAAACTCCAGTCTCAGTAAATGACCCCCTTTATGTTTGGTTTGCATTGTTCGGCCAAGTCATCAATATTCTGCTAGAGCTCTGGCACATGCATGGCATTGTCATCTCCCCCCAACTCACTGTGTAAAAGTAGCCTTCAGTAATACAGCATGGGTGATGTGTCTGTCCAGGACCTGCTGGTCACGTATCCTACTTCATCTACGTTGTGGTCAGTCATTACGAAAATGAATCCTTCCTTTTCAAGATTTGTAAGCCGAGACAGATCCCAGTGACGGAGTGAAGATCTGCTGAGCATGCCACATAACAGCTTACATAGGGTTAGAGCCAATATTAAAAGCCCCTCCTACATATAATAGGCCACGCCCAACAAACACTGTACAGCTGACATTCTATAGTTGAGGCCTGTCCTGGCTGCACTGCCTGCTTCACATTATGCCATAAACAGCCGGCTACAGCCAGGTAGCTCCTCCGCTCTCCTCCCTCCCTAGATCCTGCTCAGGGCTTGTGGTTCCCCCCACCATCTGCCACCCGCCCGTGGCCTGCTGCCCACCTTGACCGTCCTCACCCAGCTCTGAGTCCTCCATCTGCAAATGGCAGGGGAAGGAGCTGGAGCATCTCCTCTCTTACATTGCGCCCCATACCTCTTACATCCAGTGATGTCACCTTTGTTGTAGACGTTCTCTTTCTTTATCTTCTCCATTCAGACCAGACCGCCATGATGATTTTTCAGCCATCTCCCGTCTCTGCAGAGATTGACAAACAGACATTAGTTTCCCACATTTCCATCTTCACATCTTCTGAACACCCTTTCCAGCCACCCCCAATACTATACTGCAGAAACAGTCCCCCTGGAAATACTACTACCACACAGATAGTGCTCCCAATACTGTGCCCGCTGTGCACCCAATACTATACTGCAGAAACAGTACCCCTGGGAATACTACTACCTCACAGATAGTGCCCCCTTCAACAATTATTGGCACACAGTGCTCTAAAAAATAACTGCACCCAGGCAATAATAGTATAAAGATAATGTCCCCCAAAAATAATTGTGCTAAGCTGACACTATGCCAGGGTGCCCCCCAAAGTAACAGTCCTCCCCAAAATCCCACCAATACAAATAATTCCCTGCCAGAGCACATTTAGTAGTAATAATGCCCCTATAGTGCCCATACTAGTAATCATTTTCCTCATAGCCCCCCAGTAGTAGTAAATCTCCACATAATACCCCCTATAATATGACAGTACATAAAATACCCCCATATAGTGCCCCAGTAAATGCCCTCATAGTGCTCATCTCCCCTTTCCCCATAGTGTCCCCATAATATGTCAGTAAAAAAATGCCCCTTCTTGGTCCCCCAGCAGATGCCCCTATAGTGCTCCTCTCCCCCATAATGTGCCAGTAAACAATACCCCTTCTTAGTGCCAACAGATGCCCCAATAGTGCTCCACTCCCCCATAGTGCCCCCAAATAATGCCCCATAGTGGCGCTCTCCCCTATAATGCCTCCCATAATGTGCCAGTAAAAAATTCCCCCTTAGTGCCACCAGATGCCATAGTGCCCCCCATAATGTCCCAATAAAAACGACCACTTTAGAGCCCCCACTTCCCCATAGTGCCCCCAAATAATGCCTCTATAGTGCCAACAGATGCACCATAGTGCCGCTCTCCTCTATAGTGCCCCCCATAATGTGCCAATAATAGAAAAAGCCCTCTTAGAGCCCCCGGATGCCCCCATAGTGCTTCTCTTCCCCATGGTGCCCCCCCCATAATGTGCCAGTAAGAAATGCCCCCATAGTGCCCCCCCAAAATGGGCAAGAAATAAATGCCCCCAGAATGCCACCCCCAAAAAAGGGGGCTGTAAGAAATGCCACCAGCTTCCCCCATAGTGCCAGCTCCCCCCGCAAAAAAAAACAAAACAAACACTTATACTTACCTCCATCAGCAGCGATGCGATGCAGGCCTCTTCCGGCCTGTGTCCCCCGCTGTGTGCTGCCCGGCTCAGGCGGCGCGATGACGTCTGATAGGCTGCAGGTATTAGTCAGATGCCTCTCCCTCCCCTGCCGCAGCACAGTCAGTTGTATCACTGTCCTGAGGACGGCGATACAGATGAATATGGAGATGAGCACTTCCACAATGGAAGCGCTCATCTCCTACTGTAACACCCCAGAGTTGTGTTACTAAACTCTTCTACCCCGCTACAATCTGTTAAGAGCCTTAACCTTGTCATCTCATGTAATTTCACATAATATCCATAATAACAACTGTGCATTCTAAGCCTTGTTAAGTGTATATTGTTGTGGCAGCAATGTTCTGGCAAGGACTTAAGTTCAGTTTAGTGTTCCTAGGCTGGAATAGTTCATTCCAGTTTAGCTCCACCCTCTGTGAGCAGAGTGGGTTGTGCCCACATCCTGCCTCATGGGTGGAGAAGGAAGTTAGAGTCAGTGCTGCTAGGGGAAGGCTGTGAGTGTGGGAGCTCCCAGATATAGGGAATCAAGCCAGGATCTTGTCTCGGCTGAGACATTGATCATCATCCCCAGCCTGAGCTCTGCAGCCTCAACTGGAAGATGCAAGCAGACAACTCCAGAATTCCAGGAAGTAAGCATACCCTGTGAAGATAACTGTGAGTCTAGTTCCAGAGACCCAGGAGAAGCCATATTCCTCCACAGCTAGTCAGTCCCCAGAGAGCAGAAGATAGAAAGTGCAGAAGCAAAATTATTGCCACAAGCAGATGTCCTTTTCCTGTAAGCTTTAGGTACATGAGAGAGCAGAAGATATATTCCTGCCAACCATTGCTAATACCTGCTGGGACTAAAGCTGTATCTTGCTTGGATGAAAGTTGCCATCAGTAAAGACAAGTTTGAACTTTACCAAGTTTCTGTATCTCAATTACTGCTGCAAATTCCTCTATTACTCCTACTAGCACCACACTCAATTTATTGCAAGTGAGCCAGGATCCAGGAGTCCAGCCGTACCCAGGTAGGAGACACCATTGGCATTATTACCACTACCATACAGAGACATTACACCACTCTGGCATTCCTAACCTGGGGCGTGTGTTATAACACCTTAAAGGGCCCTGTGACAGTACCCTGTGCATGCTGCAATTGGCGTCATAAACAAAACTATAGACTATTATACCCATATCCTGACCCACTGCATAATTTGGCGTCCGTGCAACCGTACCACGGTCCAGCTCATTGCACTACTGCCCTGAGAAAAAAAAAAAACAGGTTTCCTTTGCACCAGTTTTGATAAATCTCCCACAATGTGCTGATTATGCCGTTATTTAGTGGTATCACTGAATGAACGCACATCGTACAGTATAGTATTCTATCTGCTCTGAGTATACGGTAATTAACACTTAAACCCTCATAAGCGGAGGTGACCATTGTTTTATTTCAATGTGGAAGCTGCGCGCTCCTGTTTTTAAAAGAAGCAAAGAAAAGTGGGAGTTTTATGGCTTCTCGGAGGCGCCGGTCATCCCCGTTCTCCTGAGGTTTCAGCGGAGAGAGAGACTGCTGCATCGTAGTGCCTGGAGCGCAGCGAGCGGAGACATCTCTGCCGTCTGATTGCAGCTTCTAGGTCCAGCAGGCTGGAAAACAAAGGAGAAACCATACTGTGACCGTCTCCTCAGGTATACAGCACATATATATCCTGCTGCAGGTGAGCGCAGCCGTCTTACATCTCACCCTACAACCTACGAGGGAAGGAAGACAAGGAGGTGAGAGATACGGTATACAGTATCATTACTGCAACGGCAAAGCACAGCCTTGTTGTAGCACTTTCAAGATCTCTGATTGCTGTAATTGACTTGGAAGGGAAGAAAAACTTTCCTCTGTTCAAATCCCATCCTGACCTAATATAACCTGACTATAAATGTATAAGTGTGGGCAGCACTACTGTAAGAGGGGACTAAGGGGCAGCACTACTGTAAGAGGGGCACTAAGGGGCAGCACTACTGTAAGAGAGACACTTAGAGGCAGCGCTACTGTAAGACGGGCACTAAGGGGGCATTATGACTGTAAGAGGGGCACTAAGGGGCAGCACTACTGTAAGAGGGGCACTAAGAGGCAGCACTACTGTAAGAAGGACACTAAGATGCAGCACTACTGTAAGAGGGGCACTAGGGGGCAGCACTACTGTAAGAGGGGCACTAAGGGGCAGCACTACTGTAAGAGGGGCACTAAGAGGCAGCACTACTGTAAGAAGGACACTAAGAGGCAGCACTACTGTAAGAGGGGCACTAAAGGGCAGCACTACTGTAAGAGGGGCACTAGGGGGCAGCGCTACTGTAAGAGAGACACTTAGAGGCAGCACTACTGTAAGAGGGGCACTAAGAAGCAGCACTACTGTAAGAGGGGCACTAAGGGGGCATTATGACTGTAAGAGGGGCTCTAAGAGGCAGCACTACTGTAAGAGGGGCACTAAGAGGCAGCACTACTGTAAGAGGGGCACTAAGGGGCAGCACTACTGTAAGAGGGGCACAAAGGGGCGGAACTACTGTAAGAGGGACACTAAGGGGCAGCATTGCTCTAAAAGGGGCACTAAGGGGCAGCACTACTGTAAGAGGGGCACTAAGGGGCAGCACTACTGTAACAGGGGCACTAAGAGGCAGAACTACTGTAATAGGGGCACAAAAAGGCAGCACTACTGTAAGAAGGGCAATAGGGGGCAGCATTGCTCTAAAAGGGGCACTGCACAGACATAACTACATTAAGTGGGCATACAGGGCCCAGGCAACATGCTATAAAGTAGACCTCTTGACTAGATGAGGGCAGGGGAGTTAGCGGAAGTTGTTGGAGAGGGGGGGCGGGGCAATAAAAAATTTGCTATGGGGCCCAGTCTTCTCTAGTTATGCCCCTAACAGCAAGCAGAGATCTTCAGAATGCAGAGGTATTAAAAAAACAAAGTAGCCATGTAGTAGTAATGCAGTGCAACGTTCAGTGTCCTCACCTTTGGATGTGTGCAGTCCGGGGGTTGTAGATCGTCCATGAGTCCGGGGCCTTCTTGGCGGTCACGATAGGCGCCTCTCTCCATACAGGGTCATGTGACGCCCATCTGCCTACCCCGTTTCTTCCCCTCCTCAGCCGACATCCAGTTCAGCTGAACGTCTGGGGAATCTGTCCTTATAATTCAAAAGTCCTGGTTGTAGGTCTACGCCTGGAGAGGGATTGTCCTCTCTTGAGCTGCATGCAGTTTCTTTTTGACTGATCACAGCGGTATTTTGCTACAGTGTGCCAGTAGTGCCGTTCCCATCATCAGGCTCACTGTGTGTCATGAGCGTGGCCATCTTACATATCACCCTACAACATACGAGGGAAGAAAGGTGGGGGTTAGAAAAGTATAATTACTGACTCCAACAACAAGGCCCAGTCTTGTTTCAGCACTTTCAAGCTGAAGACTTCCCATCCCATTCCTCCTCCTCTTGGTAGCAGTGAGCTGGTCCGACTTCCTGCCAGGAGGGGGCAGAGCTAGCTAGGCTAGTGAGTAGTGAGGAAGCACGACCATCAGCTCCCGCTCCACAGATCTTGGAGTCAGCTCAACTGTGAGGAACATTACTCCAGGCAGATAGAAGGTCTGAGACTGTGGATATTCTTCAGAGTTACGGTAACATTACTACAGTCAGCAGCATGACCAGCAATAATAGCCTTACAGGTCCTGCTGCAGATGAGGAAGAACACATTAAGACACCCATCACTATAGCACAGCTCAGGCAAACCCAAAAGCCTGTATTTATGAAGTAGACGCCTACAGCCACAGGTGCCAGAGGGTAACCATAGCAAGCAGAAATCAGGAGAGAGATAGAAGGACTACCCTAGACTGCTATTGTCTGCCGACATACCGCATCATCTGGGGATAGAGACGTTGCACCTTTTACAGATGACATGTCCTTTGCACTCAGTATAGTAAACGTTTGATGTTCTCTCTCTGCCTGATTCCTTCACATCACCTTTTCACTGCACCAAACCCAAGAGGGCAATAGCCTGAGGGATTATACAGTGACACAACTCATCAGGACCACTACCACTCCCATCCTCTGCCTCCTGAGGGGCTCGCTGCACAAGCAGACATAGTGAAAACCAAAGTAGTTCAGAAAGTCACATATGTTTACATGAGGTAGTTAAATGTCTTGTGTACTTACCTTATGGAGCATGTAGCCCGGTGCTTGTAGATCGGCCATGAGGGGTGCACATTGAAGTTAATATCCCAGATGAGGAATACCTTGTCACCTTGTCGCCTTCATTCTTGTGATGGGAACGCAGAAATCTCACCCTTTTCAAAGCACGACAGAAGGTGCTCTCTCATTTTATCGTGCTGGTATCTCTTCAAGATATTTCCATCCCCGGCCAGAAATTCGTATGCGTTCGCCACTGCAAAAACTCCGCAGTCATATATATTCTCTTGCTGGTCGACATCAAGCAATTTCACATTATCCAATGGTCTATTTACCACCTGGCCATAGAGGTTAGAAATTTGCTGACAGATGGTGGCAGATATCCTCTCAGGCTTCATACTGTCGGCTAGCATGATGTGGCCTTCCTTGTAGCACGATGTCACCCAGTGCTCTCTTTCTGCCTCATAATGGATCTGGACCGCTTCTCCTTGAACACGGAAATCTGGAAAGAGGAGCACGGCAGAGGGCTGCAGGCCGTCAAAGCTACTGAACTGCCCTTTAAGAAGTTCCTGTGCCTTTCTGATTATCTCATCATCAAGGTATCCGTCCCGGCCTGTACTCCTCAGGATGGCTTTTTCCTCTTCTGTCAGGATGTTTTTGGAGGTCTCCGTTTTGCAGTGGGGTGTTTTCACATGGTGGTTTTGGAATGGTGGTTCTGTAACTGCATTGCACGGTGGATCTCTATATGCAAAACACAGTATCCTGATGACTTGAAGGCACAATGCTATGATGTTCTCGTAGGGGGGTTGGATCTCTTCAAGGTATGAAGGTGTGATGTTATCTGATGGTTGATGGGTGGTTTTTTCCTCTGCCGTCAGGATGTTTTTTGAGGTCTCAGTTTTGCAGTGGGGTGTTTCGACATGGTGGTTTTGGAATGGTGGTTCTGTAACTGCATTGCACGATGGTTCTGTATCTTCCTTGTATGGTGGTTCTTTATATGGATGGTATGATTGTTCTTTATCTGGATGGTATGATGGTTCTGTATCTGAATAGCATGGTGGTTCTTTGTCTACACGGCACTGTGGTTCTCTATATGCAAAACACAGTATCTTGATTACTTGAAGGCACAATTTTATCATGTTCTCGTCGGGGGGTTGGATCTCTTGATGGTATAAAGTTATGATGTTTTCTGATATTTGATGGATGTCTGCAGTGCACACAGTTTGGATGTCACTGTGGCTCTTCTCCACTCTTCTTAATTCCCCGCTCTTTGCAGATCTCTCCTGTTGCACTTTAGCCTCATGTGCCATGCTAGTCTGTGATCGGCGATCCGGTGATCTGGTCTGATCGAGAGGTTTGACCTCTTCATCGATTCCTGGCTTCATTGCGTCACTCAAGACTAGAGGTTCCTTGCTGGGGATTTCCAGCGTGTCTCGGACATGGTCTCTTTTGGAGAGACTGTCCTTCTTACGAAAAACTTTGGAGCATTTTTTACAAAGTCTTCCAAAAATGCGTCGGGTAAAATTCTTAATCCCAAAGGGGCTGCAACAGGAGACAGGCCGTGCGGCGGCCATGTGTCGTCTCCTGCCTCCCTCTGTTTGAGGGTAAAACTCTCAGAGGTTGAGGACTTACATTTGTATCTGTGAAACAGCAACAACAAAAATCAAACGTCGTCTTCAAGTAGCTGAAGTGAAATGACTGCGAGGTGCTCACAGTGTTCTGAAGATAGAATGGCGGCCGATTGTGACATCATAATGCAGTCTCTAGGTAACCAGGGCCCCACACAGGGGGAGGGGTGTCGTCCAGGCGCTAGGAAACCCCTTATGATGTAAGACTAGTGACATCATAATGCAGATCTCCAGGCTGCAGCCTCTAGATAACCAGTGACCCACACAACGGCAGGGGTGACGTCCAGGCGCTAGGAAACGCTTTGTGATGTAAGACTAGTGACATCATAATGCAGGCTCTAGGTAACCAGGGGCCCACACAGGGGGAGGGGTGACGTCCAGGTTCTAGGAAACCCTTATTGATGTAAGACTAGTGACATCATAATGCAGAGTTTATGTAATGAGTAGCCAATTAAAGGGCGTCCCAGGCATTAGGAAACCCCTGATACATATACAGGTCCTTCTCAAAAAATTAGCATATTGTGATAAAGTTCATTATTTTCTGTAATGTACTGATAAACATTAGACTTTCATATATTTTAGATTCATTACACACCAACTGAATTAGTTCAAGCCTTTTATTGTTTTAATATTGATGATTTTGGCATACAGCTCATGAAAACCCCAAATTCCTATCAAAAAAAATTAGCATATCATGAAAAGGTTCTCTAAACGAGCTATTAACCTAATCATCTGAATCAACTAATTAACTCTAAACACCTGCAAAAGATTCCTGAGGCTTTTAAAAACTCCCAGCCTGGTTCATTACTCAAAACCGCAATCATGGGTAAGACTGCCGACCTGACTGCTGTCCAGAAGGCCATCATTGACACCCTCAAGCAAGCGGGTAAGACACAGAAAGAAATTTCTGAAGGAATAGGCTGTTCCCAGAGTGCTGTATCAAGGCCCCTCAGTGGGAAGTCTGTGGGAAGGAAAAAGTGTGGCAGAAAACGCTGCACAACGAGAAGAGGTGACCGGACCCTGAGGAAGATTGTGGAGAAGGACCGATTCCAGACCTTGGGGGGCCTGCGGAAGCAGTGGACTGAGTCTGGAGTAGAAACATCCAGAGCCACCGTGTACAGGCGTGTGCAGGAAATGGGCTACAGGTGCCGCATTCCCCAGAAACAGCGGCAGAAGCGCCTGACCTGGGCTACAGAGAAGCAGCACTGGACTGTTGCTCAGTGGTCCAAAGTACTTTTTTCGGATGAAAGCAAATTTTGCATGTCATTCGGAAATCAAGGGTCCAGAGTCTGGAGGAAGACTGGGGAGAGGGAAATGCCAAAATGCCTGAAGTCCAGTGTCAAGTCCCCACAGTCAGTGATGGTCTGGGGTGCCATGTCAGCTGCTGGTGTTGGTCCACTGTGTTTTATCAAGGGCAGGGTCAATGCAGCTAGCTATCAGGAGATTTTGGAGCACTTCATGCTTCCATCTGCTGAAAAGCTTTATGGAAATGAAGATTTCATTTTTCAGCACGACCTGGCACCTGCTCACAGTGCCAAAACCACTGGTAAATGGTTTACTGACCATGGTATTACTGTGCTCAATTGGCCTGCCAACTCTCCTGACCTGAACCCCATAGAGAATCTGTGGGATATTGGGAAGAGAAAGTTGAGAGACGCAAGACCCAACACTCTGGATGAGCTTAAGGCCGCTATGGAAGCATCCTGGGCCTCCATAACACCTCAGCAGTGCCACAGGCTGATTGCCTCCATGCCACGCCGCATTGAAGCCTCCTGGGCCTCCATAACACCCCAGCAGTGCCACAGGCTGATTGCCTCCATGCCACGCCGCATTGAAGCAGTCATTTCTGCAAAAGGATTCCCGACCAAGTATTGAGTGCAGAACTGAACAGAATTATTTGAAGGTTGACTTTTTTTGTATTAAAAACACTTTTCTTTTATTGGTCGGATGAAATATGCTAATTTTTTGAGATAGGAAATTTGGGTTTTCATGAGCTGTATGCCAAAATCATCAATATTAAAACAATAAAAAGCTTGAACTACTTCAGTTGTGTGTAATGAATCTAAAATATATGAAAGTCTAATGTTTATCAGTACATTACAGAAAATAATGAACTTTATCACAATATGCTAATTTTTTTAGAAGGACCTGTATATAAGATTGAGAAACAGTTACAGGCTGTAATTCCTTCTGCCACCACTGAGGGGAGCTCTCTGCATACTATGAATTTATTATTGATTTAAATGGCAGTTGTATAAATCCCTGTGCAGTGAGCTCCCTCTAGTGGCAGCTGCGGGAATACAGAATCTATCCAGTTACCGCATAAAAGGAACCTGGGGTTTGATCTTTGAGCCCCACCCAAAATTACATTTCACCTGCATTTTCCTGAGAAAGACCCCCGCTAACCCCTGCACCACCCTAAGTATTATAATAATGTACAGTATAATTGTATAATAAATGTTAACCCCTAAAGGACTAGAGAGCTCCAGGGATATTAGTTTCCCAGAGCCACCAGGTATAATGTACATGAATCGTCCTGGACCACCTGGAGTATTAGCTATTGACCATCAAACCCATGACTTGAGTAACCATGGAGACACAAACATCTGCAGAGGGGCTGTGTACACAAAACCATGACAGAATTATAGTCAAGACTCATTGAAATGTAGCTTCCCGTTTATATTAGAGGCAGTTGAAAAAAATTTAAATAAAGGTTTGCAGAAGTCTACACACCCTCTATATACTAACCCAGGTGCATTTGTGAGACAATCTGCGAATCAAAATAATTAAGAACAATGGGAGGGGGATTTATCAAAACTGATGAAAGTAAAAATTGGTTTAGTTGCCCATAGCAACCAATCAGATTCCAGATTTTATTTTCCAAAAGAGCTGTTTAGTTGGTTTAGTTGCTAGGGGCAACTAAACAAATTTTCCTTTTTTTATCAGTTTTGATAAATCCAATGTTCACAATCAGAAAATATGTGATGAAAGGGGTCGTGCCGGTTCTGTGTGTGCCCCCTATATGTATTCTGGGCAGCCATACGCCAAAGAGTACGAATACTCCCATCATTGCTGCATTATGGGAGTGCCAGCAGTATTTAGCTTAACCCCCGTCTCGACCGCTCAAGTAAATTTACGTCGGCAGTCAGGCATTTAAAAATGGCGCCCGCTCGCAAGCTGAGTGATGATCGGGAAGCCCTTTTTCTCAGGAGTGGTACAGGGCTGCCGCACATAAGTTCCTATGGAGCCCCTGCCTGTGGCAGTGCTCTATAGGGACACACTGCAATTCTAATAGACTCCAACCCTAATGCATTGGAGTCTGTGAGAAGTGAGCGCCAACCCTCCTGCGATCTCTAGAGAAAGAAAGAGACGCATGGTGGGAGGCCAAAGTCCAGAGCTAGAGTGCCTGCACCGCTATCCACAGAGAGACCACGTACTGCAGTCAGCTAGTTTTCCTCCACTAGGCCCAAAGCCTGCAGAAGGGTATCCAAACCAGCGCATCGCAAGTCATCACAGATCATCGCAAGTCATCACAAAGCATCGCAAGTCTGCACAGAGCATCGCAACTAAGCACAGAGCATTGCAACTAAGCACAGAGCATCACATCACATCAAGAAAAGGCAAGTCTCCTTTAAGACAGACATTTGTTCCAGCACCCTTCAGATCGCAGTATCCGGCTCTTCAGAATAAGGTCAGAGCTTTCCTTTTATTACTTATCATTGCATATAGGCTTTAGCATAAAGAGACATGTCTGTGTTCAGATAAAGACTTTAAAGTAAAACAAAGGACAGTTTGTATTATACAGACTTTAGCATTTAAAGTGAAAGCATCTTAATATTTGCATTGATTGTTATAGCATTTAAAGTAAAATGCTGAGCCTAGTATTACCATGCCACTGTTAGAGGATACAAAGATAGATAGAGTAGAAGTTGAAGAGCAAGGAAACCTGTCTGAGGTAGAAGAGTCTGATGCAGCATTAGTCTTGCCTCAAACAAATATAGCCCAAGCAGAAGAACTAAGACGTTCATCTTGTGCCAGAAAACGACCACAAAGATGCTGGAAAATTTGGAGCAAGAGGCAGCATTAAAGGAGAACAAGTTTGACCGGATGTATGATAGGTGGAAATCATACATTAACCACCTCCGGACCGCCTAACGCACATGTGCGTTCCGGAGGTGGCAGGGCTGCGCACAGTCACGCATATACGCGTCATCTCGCGAGACGCGAGATGACGCGAGTATGCGCCCGCGCGTGCGCAGTTCGCGCCGGCATTTCATCGAGAGGTATTTCGTCAGCAACCTGCCAGCCAATGATCGTGGCTGGCAGGTTGCTGATTTTTAAAAAATCCAATCAAAGTGCCAGATAGCAGATCATATTAGTAAATATGATCTGTTATATGGCTGCCTGCTCCTCTGCTGGTTCTTTTCGTCGGTTGGATCCAGCAGAGGAGCAGGCTTCACAGTGAGTACCCACCAACACTACACATAGGTCCAGATCACCCCCCTGAACCCCAATTAACCCTTTGATCACCTCTTTGATCGCCCCTGTCAATCACAAGTGAAAAGAAAAAAGTGATCAGTGCAAACTGTCACTTTTTTTTTTCACTGTTATTGACCGTTAGGTTTTAGGTATAGTTTAGGTCCCTTGGTTAGGTAGTTAGCGATCAGTTAGCGCCCAGCCCACCGCACCGCAGTCCGTTATTCGCTGATTAGCGTATCGCTAATCAGCATTTGTACTTTTATAGTATCTGGAAGTGATCAAAACTGATCACGGTCAGATCTATAATAGTACTAGTGTCACTTTAGTTCGCCCTCCACCCAAAACGCAGTGTTTGCCCGATCAGGCCTGATCGGTCGCCCACACGTGCGTTCGCCCACACCCGCCCCACCGCAGTGAAAAAAAAAAATTTTTTTTTGATCACTGCACATTCACTTTACACGCACTGCGGCGATAAAAAAATCAGTTTTGATATTTTTTATCAACCGCAGCGGCCTCCGGTACTTCGCTAGCCTCCCCTTTGTAAGACAGGCTTGCTTTTTTTTTCTTGGGTAGTCTCAGGGAATACCCCTAAATTTAGTTGCCCACATGTCTAACAGGGGGTATTCCTCTGAAGAGGCCTACAGGCTTCTGACCCAGTCGGATGAGGAGTGGGAGCCCTCATCTGATGAATCCAGCGGGTCAGAATACGAACCTGTAGAAAGCAGTGGCTCTCTGACCCAAAGTTCGGACGAGGAGGCTGAGGTCCCTGATACCACCAGGCGTACCCGGCCCCGTGTCGCTAGACCGCAGGTTGCGCAGGATCCGCTTCAAGAGCAGCAGAGTGGGGCTGGTGCTGTCGGATTACGTGGTGAGGCATACACCAGCAGCCCAGCCCTTCCTGGACCTAGTACCAGCACTGCCGTACAACCTGGTGAAGTAGCGAGCACCAGAAGGGCAGTTGAAGCTGGTACGGTGGCACGTGCAGTAGTGACCCCGTCGCAGCCACCGCAAAGACGTGCCCGTAGAGCCCCTAGAATCCCAGAGGTGCTGGCAAACCCTGATTGGCAGTCCCCAACTTCAGCCGCACCTGTAGTTTTCCCTTTCACTGCCCAGTCTGGAGTTCGGGTTGAGACGGCTCAGATCGGTTCGGCCCTGGGATTTTTTGAGCTGTTCTTGACTGCGGAGCTTTTAGACATAGTTGTGGCCGAAACAAACAGGTATGCCACACAATTTATCACCGCTAACCCGGGAAGCTTTTATGCCCAGCCTTTCCGGTGGAAACCAGTCCAAGTTTCCGAACTTAAAACTTTTCTGGGCCTCCTCCTCAACATGGGCCTGACAAAAAAGCATGAATTGCGGTCATATTGGTCCACGAACCCGATTCATCACATGCCCATGTTCTCTGCTGCCATGTCCAGGGCACGTTTTGAGGCCATCCTGCGGTTCCTGCACTTTAGTGACAACACCGCCTCCTGTCCCAGGGGCCACCCTGCTTTTGACCGGCTCCACAAAATTCGGCCCCTCATAGACCATTTCAACCAGAAATTTGCAGATATTTATACCCCAGAGCAAAACATCTGCATAGACAAGTCCCTGATACATTTTACCGGGCGCCTTGGCTTCAAACAATACATCCCAAGCAAGCGCGCCCGGTATGGGGTCAAATTGTATAAGCTCTGTGAAAGGGCCACAGGCTATACCCACAAATTTCGGGTCTATGAGGGAAAAGATCAGACCCTGGAGCCGGTCGGTTGCCCTGACTACCTGGGGAGCAGTGGGAAGACAGTTTGGGACTTGGTGTCACCCTTATTCGGCAAGGGGTACCATCTTTATGTGGACAATTTTTACACAAGTGTGGCCCTCTTTAGGCATTTGTTTCTAGAACGGATTGGCGCCTGTGGTACCGCGCGAACTAGTCGCGCGGGCTTCCCCCAACGGCTCGTTACCACCCGTCTTGCAAGGGGGCAGAGGGCCGCACTGTGTAACGAAGAACTGCTCGCGGTGAAATGGAGAGACAAGCGTGACGTTTACATGCTCTCCTCCATTCACGCAGACACGACAATACTAATTGAGCGAGCAACCCGTGTCATTGAAAAGCCCCTCTCAGTCCACGACTATAACCTCCACATGGGAGGGGTCGACTTCAATGACCAGATGTTGTCTCCGTATTTAGTTTCCCGACGCACCAGACGCTGGTATAAGAAGGTGTCTGTATATTTAATTCAATTGGCTCTGTACAATAGTTTTGTTCTCTACAGTAAGGCTGGGAGAACTGGATCCTTCCTCAAATTTCAGGAAGAGATCATCGAGAACCTCCTGTATCCAGGAGGTTCCGTGGCCCCAACCACCAGTGTAGTTAGCCGTCTACACGAGCGACATTTCCCCAATGTCGTTCCTGGTACCTCAACCCAACAGTCACCCCGAAAAAGATGTCGTGTCTGTAGCAGGAGTGGAATAAGGCGTGACACCCGCTATTTCTGTCCTGACTGTCCGGACCACCCTGCCCTATGCTTTGGAGAGTGTTTCCGGAAGTACCACTCACAGGTACACTATTAGCATAGGGATCATCTCACCAGGACAGGCACACAGGGCTATTAGGGCCCATTCACTCACTGCTGCTGCAAACGTCTCCTTTCACATGGGACAAAGTGCATAACGCACTTCGCCACATCTCTGGGCGATTTGCGCTTTGCACATTGACCCATGGGGAAGGAGAGGTTTGTTCTATAAAGGTAAAAAAACAAAAAAAAAACCAGGTAAGCAAACAGGTTAATGTTTAGTTCCAAAAGTTAAAGTTACATGTTCTGTTCCAAAGTTAATAAAATTATTGCGTTGTGGCCTGGTTTTTTTTTTTTTTTTGTTTTTTTACCTTCCAGGTGGACCAACCGATCGACCAGCTGCAGCACCGATGTGCATTCTGACAGAAGCATTGCGCTGCTGTCAGATTACACGCAAGTCGGTGTATGCGGCGCTGCAAGACGGGATTTTCTCCTCTGCAGTGACAGATATGTTTGCCGAGGCATACGAGCTGAGGAGGAGGCGGCGTTCCTATGCTTTGGCAAGCACCTTGTATATATATATATGTATATATATATATATAAAAATAAAAAAATCCCGGCAATGATTTATTCATCCACATCGATTGATGCGAATGGAGAAATCTGGTTTGCCAGGGCATACGAGCTAAGTGGGTATGGATGTAGGGCGGAGCTCCTATGTCCTGGCAGACGCCTTTCCCCTCCATTTTTTTTTTTTTGGCAGAGATTTTTTCATCCACATTGATCGATGCGAATGAAGAAATCTGTGCCGTTCATTTTTTTCTTTCAGCCCAGAGGCTGAACGGAAAAAAAAATCTCATTACCTGTATGCTCAATATAAGGAGAATAGCAGAAACTCCTAATGCTGGCCATACATGTAATGATTGCAGAGACCCTCAAATGCCAGGGCAGTACAAACACCCCACAACTGACCCCATTTTGGAAAGAAGACACCCCAAGGTATTCACTGAGGAGCATATTGAGTCCATGAAAGATTTAAATTTTTGTCCTAAGTTAGCGGAAAGTGAGACTTTGTGAGAAAAAACAAAAAAAAATCAATTTCCGCTAACTTATGCGGAAAAAAAAAAATTTCTATGAACTTGCCAGGCCCCTCATTGGATACCTTGGGGTGTCTTCTTTCCAAAGTGGGGTCACATGTGGGGTATTTATACTGCCCTGGCTTTTTAGGGGCCCTAAAGCGTGAGAAGAAGTCTGGGATCCAAATGTCTAAAAATGCCCTCCTAAAAGGAATTTGGGCACCTTTGCGCATCTAGGCTGCAAAAAAGTGTGACACATCTGGTATCACCGTACTCAGGAGAAGTTGGGGAATGTGTTTTGGGGTGTCATTTTACATATACCCATGCTGGGTGAGAAAAATATCTTGGTCAAATGCCAACTTTGTATAAAAAAAATGGGAAAAGTTGTCGTTTGCCAAGATATTTCTCTCACCCAGCATGGGTATATGTAAAATGGCACCCCAAAACACATTCCCCAACTTCTCCTGAGTACGGCGATACCAGATGTGTGACACTTTTTTGATGCCAAGGTGGGCAAAGGGGCGCATATTCCAAAGTGCACCTTTCGGATTTCACCGGTCATTTTTTACACATTTTGATTGCAAAGTTCTTCTCACACATATGGGCCCCTAAATTGCCAGGGCAGTATAACTACGCCACAAGTGACCCCATTTTGGAAAGAAGACACCCCAAGGTATTCCGTGAGGGGCATGGCGAGTTCCTAGAATTTTTTATTTTTTGTCGCAAGTTAGTGGAATATGAGACTTTGTAAGGAAAAAAGAGAAAAAAAAAATCATCATTTTCCGCTAACTTGTGACAAAAAATAAAAAATTCTAGGAACTCGCAGTGCCCCTCACGGAATACCTTGGGGTGTCTTCTTTCCAAAATGGGGTCACTTGTGGCGTAGTTATACTGCCCTGGCAATTTAGGGGACCATATGTGTGAGAAGAACTTTGCAATCAAAATGTGTAAAAAATGACCGGTGAAATCCGAAAGGTGCACTTTGGAATATGCGCCCCTTTGCCCACCTTGGCTGCAATAAAGTGTCACACATGTGGTATCGCCGTACTCAGGAGAAGTTGGGGAATGTGTTTTGGGGTGTCATTTTACATATACCCATGCTGGGTGAGAAAAATATCTTGGTCAAATGCCAACTTTGTATAAAAAAATGGGAAAAGTTGTCTTTTGCCAAGATATTTCTCTCACCCAGCATGGGTATATGTAAAATGACACCCCAAAACACATTCCCCAACTTCTCCTGAGTACGGCGATACCACATGTGTGACACTTTTTTGCTGCCAAGGTGGGCAAAGGGGCGCATATTCCAAAGTGCACCTTTCGGATTTCACCGGTCATTTCTTACACATTCTGATTGCAAACTTCTTCTCACACATTTGGGCCCCTAAATTGCCAGGGCAGTATAACTACGCCACAAGTGACCCCATTTTGGAAAGAAGACACTCCAAGGTATTCTGTGAGGGGCATAGTGAGTTCCTAGAATTTTTTATTTTTTGTCGCAAGTTAGTGCAATATGAGACTTTGTAAGAAAAAAAAAATAAAAAATAAAAAGTTCTATGAACTCACTATGCCCATCAGCGAATACCTTAGGGTGTCTACTTTCCGAAATGGGGTCATTTGTGGGGGTTTTCTACTGTCTGGGCATTGTAGAACCTCAGGAAACATGACAGGTGCTCAGAAAGTCAGAGCTGTTTCAAAAAGCGGAAATTCACATTTTTGTACCATAGTTTGTAAATGCTATAACTTTTACCCAAACCATTTTTTTTTTGCCCAAACATTTTTTTTTTATCAAAGACATGTAGAACTATAAATTTAGCGAAAAATTTATATATGGATGTCGTTTTTTTTGCAAAATTTCACAGCTGAAAGTGAAAAATGTCATTATTTTGCAAAAAAATCGTTACATTTTGATTAATAACAAAAAAAAGTAAAAATGTCAGCAGCAATAAAATACCACCAAATGAAAGCTCTATTAGTGAGAAGAAAAGGAGGTAAAATTCATTTGGGTGGTAAGTTGCATGACCGAGCGATAAACGGTGAAAGGAGTGTAGTGCCGAAGTGTAAAAAGTGGCCTGGTCATGAAGGGGGTTTCACCTAGCGGGGCTGAAGTGCTTAAAGACATTCGTAGAAAGCTAAAGCAAAAAAGTATAAAAGGGAACTTGAGTGATATGGTAGAGACAGTAGAAGAATCTGAATCAGAGTTTACGGCAGCATATGTCAACCTGCGGTCGTTTACGACACCTTCCCAGGATATTGTAAGGAACATGGACACATGTACTGTGGTCACTAAAGATTTAGTAAAACTCATGAGAGAACTGTCATCTGCAGCAAACTATGATGAAGTTAAAGCAAGAAGTAGAATGAACAAGCTTTTTATGAGAGACCATGCTAGATCCTTAGGGGGAACCATAATCTCAAGTGTAACTTCCTTCGCTAGCAGAAGTGCCACCAGCATATCAAAGTCCTCAATTACTTCAGCCAAAAGAAAGGAATTAGCTGAACAACTTGCTGTCAAAAGAGCAGAAATTGAAATGGAAGCTGCCATCGAGGCGTAGTGCCAAGTGATCGCTGAAAAGGTTGCACAATGCTATCAGATAGAAGCTGAAATGGATGCACAATGCCATCATATGGAAGCTGAAATAGATGCACAACACCATCAAATAGAAGCTGAAATGAAAGCACAGCGCCAACAGATGAAAAGTCTGGAAAGGCAAAAAGAAGTTAAGATCATAGAAGCCAGACTCAGAGTACACGAAGAGGATATGAGTCATAGGTTCAAATAGGTTCTAATTGAAGAAGCAGACTCCTACTTTCCTACTTACACCCATGAGAATGGAAGGGAATCTCCAGCATTTAGTGAGAGAATAAGTTATTATCCTTCCATCCCTGCCCAGAAAAACAAAGAGAGGCCTAGTCCAGTGTTAGGAAAAAGGTGTGTGGATTTACCCTCTATCTCTACCAGAAAAGATAAAGAAAAGGACTCATCTAATTCAGAACTAAGTGAGAAAATAGAACAGGATGATTATATTCCTAGATGTCATGGCAATGCTCAGGAGAGTGTTACAACTGTTGTCCCAACAGGACAACAGAGAACAGTCCTCGCTAGACTTCCCGTGATGGAACCAACTGTATTTTCAGGAGACGTACTGATGTCCATAAAATTGAAGACAAGTTTTGAAATGATCATTGAGCATCATTGCTTCAGTCCAATCGACAACTTATTCTACCTTCAGAGATATGTTGGTGGGGAAGCAAAGAAAAGTTTTAGAAGGTAACTTCTATAGAAAAGACGAAGAAGCCTACAAGCAAGCTTGGGAAAAAGTAAATGCAATATATGGTCATCCTTTCTTAGTATAAAGAGCTTTTAGGGAGAAATTGAATAACTGGCCTAAAATAGGTCCTAAAGAACACTTCAGACTCCAAGAGTACGGTGACTTCCTGCAAGCATGCAGAAATGCCATCCCACACGTAGGAGGACTGGAAGTACTGAATGACTTTCTAGAAAACCACAGGATGCTAACTAATCTACCGGAAGAAGTGGCTTCTAGATAGAATTGCTAAGTGACTGAACAGTTAGATCTAGGCAAGAACTTCCCAAGTTTTAAAGAGTTCTCTGAGTTCGTCAATAAGGAAGCACTATTAGCATGTAATCCAGTAACATCATCTTACGTCTTGAAATCCTTAGAAGAACGGCCTGCAAGAGAGATAAGACGCGCAAGAGCAACTAACTTTGCAACCAACACAGCAGCTAAAGGTCCAGATACCTACGAGAGCAAGTTCAAAGTCACTACTGGGATCAGTAGAGAGACAGAACCGACAAATCTTCAGACTACCTTCAAGTGTATGTTCTGTGGAGATAACCACTCCATACATAAGTGCCAACAATTGAAGGAGAAGTCTGTGTTTTAGATGCCTAAGAAAAGGCCATGTTACTAAGGAGTGTAAGAAAAAGCAGCGTTTGCAAAGGACGCATCCTACACCACTACATGAAGAACATCCAAAGAAAGATAAATCCTCAATACCTAAAGATACTGAGGAAGGATGTAAAGTATCGGTATTCTCTTGCAGAGTGAGGGAAGGAGAAAGCAATGGCACATCAATGGTTGTACAAGTGGCTACAGAACCAGTGATGGGGAGAGACACATTAGTGAACAGTCAAAGGGTCAAAGGACTGACAGTTAAAGCACTTCATTTAAACTGCACATTAGATCTACCTCCAGCTTATACAAAAGACGATATACCTCTAGATCGAGATCGCATACCTACCTATGAAACAGCCAATGAATGGGAGCACCTAACTGTCTATCTAATGAAATGTCCAAACTAAAAGGAGTTTGGTGTTGGACTGTTGATAGGTTACGATTGTCCCAAAGCCTTGGTACCACGAAAGGTAATCACAGGAGAAAAGGGTGAACCCTATGCTGTTCAAACTGATCTAGGATGGGGTGTTATTGGAGGAAAACAGCAGATTGCAAACAGGTGACAGGAATGTGTCATCGAATATCTGTCCAAGAGTTAACAACTGTAAGTCCAGCAAAAGTAATCAAGATCCTTGAATCCAACTTTGCAGACATAAGTTCTAAAGAAAAGAGTGTATCTCAAGAAGACATAAAGTTCGTATACACTCTAGAAGAAAGTATTCAGCAGAATCAACAAGGTCATCTTGAAATGCCCTTACCTTTTAGAGAGCGACCTTGTCTGCCAAATAACAGAAATCTTGCCCTAGCAAGATTGAAATGTTTGAAGAAAAGGTTGGGAAGAGATCCCAAACTCAAGAATGATTATTTGAAATTCATGGAAGGCATCCTTGAAGAAGGACATGCAGAGAAAGTTAATAACAAACCTAAAGAAGGAGAAGTGTGGTACATCTCACATCAAGGTGTTTACCACTCAAAGAAACCAGATAAGATTAGAGTAGTATTTGATTGCTCAGCAAAGTACAATGGTGTTGCATTGAATGATCATCTACTAAAAGTATCAGATCTTACAAACACTCTGCCTGCAGTACGCTATAGATTAAGAAAGTATCCCGTAGCGGTCTTGTGTGATGTTGAAAAGATGTTCCACCAGTTTCATGTGAAGAATTAAGATAGAAACTTCCTGAGGTTTCTATGGTGGGAGGATGGAGATACAGATACAGAGCCAGCAGAATACAGAATGAAAGTACACTTGTTTGGAGCAGCATCGTCTCCAGGTTGCTCCAATTATGGTATGAAGTACCTGGCTAATCAGAATGAAAAGGATTGCCCATCAGCAGCAAATTTTCTGAAGAAAAACTTTTATGCAGATGATGGTCTCATAAGTCTAGAGTCTACAGAATCTGCAATCAAACTAGTGAAAGAAAGTCAAGAGTTATGCGCAAGAGGAAACCTGCGCCTTCATAAATTCCTCTCAAACAACAGAAAGGTACTGGAATCCATCAGTGACTCTGAGCATGCAGCAACAATGAAGAATATAGATCTCAATGATGATCAGCTTCCAGTTCAGAACATACTCGGATTGAGATGGAATGTAGAGAACGATGTAGAGAAGTTCTTCTTTGAAGAGAAAGTTGCAACTAGACGCACCATTCTTTCCGCAGTGGCTTCTATATTTGATCCATTGGGATTCTTGGCCCCAGTAATGCTCAGAGCAAAAGAAATACTACAAGAATTATGCAGACAGAAGTTGGGATGGGATGAGCCCATACCTGAAAATTTGAGGCCAAGGTGGGAGAGTTGGATAAGAGACTTGCAAAACTTGAGAGAAGTTCGGATACCCAGATGTTTTGTACCTCATGATTTCGGAAAGTACAAGAAAATAGAACTTTATCACTTTTCAGATGCCAGTAGTTATGGTTATGGTCAGTGCTCCTACATCAGAGTGATAGGAGAAGAAAGGATACACTGTTCCCTGGTTATGGGGAAGGCCAGAGTTGCACCTAACAGTATTCAGACAATACTAAGACTTGAACTGACAGCAGCTGTTGTTTCAGCATCAGTAAGAAAGAAGAATTGGAATTAAAAATAGATGAAGAATATTTTTGGACAGACTCACAAGTTGTCCTAGGATACATAAACAACAAAGCTCGAAGATTGATTGATCGCGTAAATCCATCACCACCATTTCTTTATAGTGGAATGGATTGTTTTGCCCCATTCATCACCACACAGAACCGCAAGGACTACAAGAGATATGGGGCCAGATTTATGATCGGCCCTTTAAGACTGTGATAAATGTGGTTTGACGGTAGCAGTTTATCCGTCAGTAAGCAGCTTTACAAAAGTCACACATCTTTACGAAAAAGTTGCACGTTTTTATGAAAAAGTCGCATGTTCTATTAAAAAGTCTCATAAGATAAGCATGGTCCTCACTGGAGTGAAATTGCGAATTTTTTAAATAGTCCCAATAGTAAATCTGTCTAGAGATTCATTTACATAATAAAACACGCCCACTTTCAGAAAACTGACGAGCATAGTGCAGAGCAGAAAAAAGTCGCAAATTTGTGCGCAGTTTTAGCGTTTGGGACTTTTTTGGGGACTTTTTCACTCCATTATACTGACCTGAGCTAATGACAAATCTGGCCCATGGACTAATATTTACATGTCTAAGCTCCAGAGCAATTCACCTGGAAATGTTAGAGGATATGTCAACTGACGCATTCATCAACGCCTTAAGATGTTTCATAGCCATTAGAGGTACCGTCAGAGAGCTTAGATCTGACCAAGGATCTAATTTTGTCGGAGCAAAGAATGCATTGAAGAAAGCTCTAAAAGAGATTGATAAAGAAAAAGTAACTGAGTATGCAAGCCATACAGGAGGAGTTTGGGAAAGACAAATCAGAACTGTGAGAAATGTGTTAGGTTCAGTGTTAAAATAGAATGGTGGAAGAATAGATGATGCTTCACTTAGGACCCCATTCTATGAAGGAATGTCTATTGTTAACAGTCGTCCACTTACAGTTGATAACATCAACGATCCAACAAGTTTGGACCTTTTAACTCCCAACCATCTACTTCACCTTAAGTCTGATTACATACAGCCACTGCCTGGCAAGTTCACCAAAGAGGATTTATATGCTAAAAGAAGATGGCGAAGAGTTCAATATCTATCAGAACAGTTTTGGAATAGATGGAGGAAAGAGTGCTTAGCCAATCTTATGCTAAGAAGTAAATGGCAAACACCTAGAAGAAATGTCCAAGATGGTGACATAGGGTTAGTGAAAGAAGAAGATTTACCTAGAAGTCAATGGAAATTGGCCAAAGTTCTAGAAGTTGGAACGTCCTATACAGGTGTTGGTTGTTCTACTTGAGAGTGATAAAAGACACTTGGAAGTTGAGAACCTGATGGAAAATTCCTCAAATTCATATTCAAGTCCTACCACTAAGACCATAGAATTATAGGTAATTTTGGTGGGAGTGTAGCTGGCCAGCTAAGACCTGTCCTAGGTTGTTAGTATAGCCTTATATGTGTATACAGCTAGACCTGCCAATAGCCTTAAAGGGAACCTGTCATGTGGATATTTGATTATAATCTATCTAATTATATACAATAATTTTATATCAAGACACGGAGGCTCATATTGCCTCACTCTTTCTTTACTGGAAAAAACAGCAGCAAAGAAGACAATCAGAAAAACATTTCTCTAATGAGAATATAAGTCCCTCCCCCTTAGTCCCACATAAAGGGACCTCCTTCATATCTCCACTTCCTCTTTCTTTGCTGCTGCTGTTCAGATAAGTACCCCACCACAGTCCTCCGAGGCTGTGGGTGGGAATTTGTATTATTTTATTGATATTAGTGGGTTCTTATAGCTTATTATTGTTCATATTGGTCTCTCACTTTTCCCTTCGGGGATCATCTCTGATTAGGTTGTTTTTTTCCCCTCTCCTTTTTTCTCTTTTCTCCCTTATTCCGGATTCTCTGATCCGCGGTCTTCCGGCGCTTTGCTACCCTTCCTGCGAGGTAGTTCTTCCCCTCCGGTCAGGGTGGTCCCTCTAGTGCCCGGGTCTCTTACCTTGTATCACTGCGGGTCCCGCCTTTTTTCTTCCGGCGGTCGCGGTCCCTGGCTCCATCTTCTCTTCTTCCTCTGGTCTTCTTCTTGCGATCCTGGTATCGCGAGAGTTCGGCGGCCATCTTGGATTGCGCCCGAGGTCTCGCTATCGCGGGATTTCGGGCGCTCTCTCTCTGTCTTAGTGCTCTGGTCACCGCCGGCGTCCGAGATCTCGCGAGATTTCAGACGCCATAGTGCCTGCAGCCAATGGCCACCTCGTACTTGCCGTGCGCCTGTCTGGTTTGTCTATTTAGCTTTTGGGGGACCACAGTTTAGGTTATACCCTCACAGATTGCCTATATATATATACTTGATAAGGGGTTCAGTTCCCAGTTCCTGCCAGAACGCCTATAGGTTTATTAAATCATGTCCCTTACTCCAACTATCTCTGCCTTGTTTCTAAGCAGCCCCACTCTGGAATCTAACCCTGCTGCCGCTATGCCCCATGCGGTACCCCCTCCCGTGGGAGTGTTCCCTCCTGCGGCAGATGCCCAGACTAGGGCTTTACAGCAGTCCATTTCGGACGCCATTTTGTCCGCAATGGGCTCAGTTCATCAGCACTTACTAGCTCCCTGTCTCAGGTCCTCTGGCCCAGACAGTTACCATGACTCATGATACCACGGTATCAATACCCAATACCTCCAGAAACTCCTTGACGGATGGCCTAGCTCCATCATCTGACAGCGTGCTATGGTCGCAGAAAAGAGCCTGTCCGCGCCAGGCAGAACGCGCACGGAACTGGAAAACGGCTAGATCCCAGCCGCAACCAGAATCTGACTCTCAGGAGTCTGAGGAGGAGGTGGATTTGCATTCCCCAGCGAACTCTGAGGGGGAAGTGTTTGATCTGGATGAGGGGCAACCTGGTCCGGTTTCCTGCCCGACGACGGCTAAGTCGTCGGCGACGACCGAGGCGCAGGTATCCCTTAGGGATCCATCCGGTTCCCCTTTATTTGACCCGGACTCTCTCCATCACCCCAGGTCATCTGAGTGGCTACCGGCCCCCCATGTCGCTAGCTACATTGAGTCCATGACCCGCAAGCCCCTTAGCAAGGAGGCGAGGAACAAACTGCGGGCCGAATGTCCCCGTCCGGCAATACCAAACAAAGTGTGTGAAACTACTGCAGTCGACCCTAAGGTCGTACAATTTTTATCCAAATCGGGATTTAGTCCCCGCAGAGGCCTGGACTCAGCCCTTCGGGCTTGCCAGGACAGATTATTGGATATTATGGGGCCACTGGCCAAGATCTTTGACTTGGCGGAAACGGCGAAAGCTGAAGGCCGACTGGTGGACCCCGAGGAGCTTAGAGGTTGGGTCCAACGGGCCATATGCTTGGCGGGCAATGCCAACACCTCTATTGCCATTGAGCGCAGGAAGGCCATCTTGATTAAGATGGAGCCTAAATTGGCCAACATGGCCCTCACTGAGTCGGGTAGAGACGCCCAGGGGCTCCTATTTGGTGACCCCTTTATTAAGGAGCTAGGGAAATTTATGGGCACATTTACTGCCCTTGATAAGGCGCAAACCTCTATGCGCAAGGTTTTCAGTAACCGTGTTTCCTCCAGAGCCGGCAGTTCAAGGGGCCATCTGGCCGGCCGTTCTTCCTTCCAGTCCCGAGGTTCGAGACGAGGCCCCTCGTCATCATCTTTCCGGTCCTCCGGTCAGGACCCAAGGCAACCTCCCGCCTTCTTCCCGTCGCGGGGCTCCTTTGGACGAGGTAGATCCTATCGAGGACAACCGAACCTTCGACGTCCCTTTGGTAAGTCAACCGGTTCTTCCCTCTTTTTTGGATCAGGGTGTAGGGGGCAGACTCCGGTTCTTTTCGCATGCGTGGGCCGCGATCACCTCGGATTCTGTCCACGATTCGGGGTTTCCACATAGAACTGGTGTCGGACCCATATCTTTTGATGGCTCCTCCGCTCACTCATGCGGCACTGTCTGCCCAATCCCTCATAAACGAGGAGTTAAAACAATTGCTCCTAAAGAGAGCCATAGAGCCAGCTTCCCAGGTCCCGCTGGGAGTGATCAGCAGTATGTTCCTCGTACAGAAAAAAGGGTGTCAATTCCGGCCAGTAATAAATCTAAAGGCCTTAAATTCCTTTGTAAGATACCGTCATTTCAAAATGGAGGGCATCCACCTCCTCCGGGATATGCTCCTCCCACGCGACTGGCTAGTGAAGCTAGACCTAAAAGATGCGTACCTTACAGTACCGATTGCTCCATCCTCAAGGGACCTGTTACAGTTCCGTTGGCAGGACGCCCTGTGGCGTTTCACGTGTCTCCCCTTTGGCCTGTCGTCCGCCCTGTGGTGCTTCACCAAGTTACTACGCCCGGTCATGGCCTGGCTCCGCAGCCGGGGGGTGAGGCTCATAGTCTACCTGGACGACATCTTGATCATGGCCAGGGATTACTCCACCGTCCTGGATCACCTGCATTTGTCAATGTCCCTTCTCACCGGCTTGGGTTTCATTATCAACCGGGAGAAATCCTGCTTAGTCCCGTCCAGGACCATAGAGTTCCTGGGGTTCCTGGTGGACTCGGAGGCTTTGACTCTAAGCCTTCCCCCTGTGAAAGTGCGTGCGATTCGCAAGGAATTACGTCGCACATTGTCTTTGCCTCAGGTGTCCCTTCGCCAGCTGGCCAGGGTGATAGGTCTTTTATCTTCCTCCATCCAGGCGATTTTTCCAGCCCCACTGCATTATCGGGCCTTGCAGCGCCTAAAGATTGCCCACCTGAAGGCGGGAGCGACTTATGCGGACCTGATCCAACTGGACTCGGACACTCGGGACGAGTTGGTTTGGTGGATTGCCAACCTATCAGCCTGGAATGGAAGGGCCATATTTGGCCCTCGTCCGGACCTGGTAGTGGAGTCCGATGCCAGCCTCCTGGGATGGGGTGCCCATTGCGAGGGGGTATCCACCGGAGGCCCTTGGGCGTCCTCCGAGTCGACTCTGCACATCAATGCTCTGGAGCTCCCTGCGGGATCCTTTGCAATCCGCAGTTTCGCCAAAGGAAGGGCCAGGGCGTGTGTGCGTCTACGGATGGACAACGTTTCGGCAGTCCAGTATATCGACTCCATGGGGGGTACCCGATCCAGGATGTTAACACATCTGGCCAAGGAGTTCTGGGATTTCTGCCTTTCCAACAACGTGTCGGTGGTAGCGAAATATCTGCCAGGGCTCCACAATACTCGGGCCGATTGGAGTTCTCGCTTCATGTCCGATTCCAGCGATTGGAGATTGGACGAGAAGGCCTTCGCCTCGTTGTTATTCCTCTGGGGTCCGTTCTCCATCAACCTTTTTGCTTCTCGGGGGAACGCCCAGCTGCCCAGATACTTCGGTTGGAGGCCGGACCCGTCCGCGGAAGCGGTGGATGCGTTCCTGCAACAGTGGTCGGGGAGCCTGATGTATGCTTTTCCACCTTTCTCCCTGACTCCACGGGTGCTGGCCATGGTGCGTCACCAGTCGGCGGACCTGGTCTTGCTGATCCCATTTTGGAGCACTCAATCTTGGTTCCCGCAACTCCTGGAGTGGACAGGCCCCTGTTGTTGCCTCAATCGGCGACTCTGTTGCAGGGGCCATTGGGTCAACCGCACCCCCTAGTAGTCTCCGACTCTTTACGCCTGCTGGCTTGCAGGATTTCGGGAATCCCAGTTTACCCTCAGATGTTTCGGAGACGGCTAGATTCCTACTGGAGAGCGCTAGGGCCCCCGGGACCAGAAGAGCCTACAAGTCTGCATGGCAGTCATGGTCTGATTGGTGCCTGCTTAGGGACCTGGATCCCGTTACGGCTTTAGTAAATAATATTATCCTTTTTCTTTCTTCCTTGTACAGAGACGGTAAGGCTTATCGTACCATTAATGTTTTTAGGTCTGCTATTTCGTCCGGCCATAGGGGGTTTGAGGGCTGTCCGGCTGGGCGTCATCCCCTCGTTTGTCGCTTGCTTAGAGGATCTCGTCTTACCCGTCCTCCCCGTCCGCGTTTTTCGAGTTCTTGGGAAGTTTCTACAGTTTTATCTTTTCTGTCGGCTTGGCCGGTCAATCCGGAACTCTCTCTGCGCCAGCTGTCGGCCAAGTTAGTTACTCTATTTTGTCTCGTCTCCTGTAAAAGGGTGTCGGACGTGCGGGCGTTGGACTACGACGCTCACTCGTTCACCCCGGGGGGCGTCACCTTTAATATCTCACGTTGCACTAAAACCGGTATTAGGTCAGTGGATTATCCGGCTTTTCCGGAGTCTTTAGTCCTTTGTCCGGTTGCATGCCTTAAGGAATACGAGGCTTGGACTTCGCCTCTGCGGACTTCATCTCATTCGCAATTGTTTATTTCGTTCCGCCGGCCTCACCTTCCGGTCACCAGTGTCACCTTATCGCGTTGGGTGAAATGGATCTTATCCCTGTCTGGCATTGACACCTCCATCTTCACAGCTCATTCAGTTCGAGGTGCCTCGGCCACTTCCCTGGCCATGTCAGGGGATAAGTTGGAGGACGTCACGAGACTGGCAGACTGGTCTCGGGCTTCTACTTTCAGGGAATTATATTTCAGACCGGATCCGCACGTGTTTTCTTCTATTGTGAGTCGGCTTTGAACTAGCAATATGAGCCTCCGTGTCTTGATATAAAATTGTAGGATTTTACTAGTTTATGACGTAAAGTCATGATTTTATGAAAGACACGGAGGCGAGTATTGTCCCACCCGCTGTTTCACCCTCCCTATTGTAAATGTGTGCTATTTTCTTTATACTATGGGGATTGTTGACTTTTACGTTAACCTTGTTTTTTACTGTATCAGTACGACTATTTGGAGTTCATCCTCGGCTCCTTGCTATTTATATTTATTTTTTCTTCCCAGGTTGATTCCAGGTCCCAGCAGTCTGTAAAGGATGTTCCCCAAGTGTTGTCGCGTCCTACCAGGAGTTCGGTTGGGGATTGTTCCGTTTTCGACATCGTTTGAAGTCACGCCGGGGTTTCTTCTTGATTCTTGGCGTTTCCAGTTTCGGTTTGCAGTTCCGTTACCAAAGAAAGAGGAAGTGGAGATATGAAGGAGGTCCCTTTATGTGGGACTAAGGTGGAGGGACTTATATTCTCATTGGAGAAATGTTTTTCTGATTGTCTTCTTTGCTGCTGTTTTTTCCAGTAAAGAAAGAGTTAAGCAATACTCGCCTCCGTGTCTTTCATAAAATCATGACTTTACATCATAAACTAGTAAAATCCTACAATTAACTACTAAAAAGTACCTTAGATGTATTCATTTACTGATGTGACAGATGGTTACCTCATAATATACACACGAAGATGCCACATGCCGCATGCTAATGAGCTGATTTGAGTCCAGCGTGACGTCAGTGAGTCCAGCGTTCTTTTAATTCAGAAGTATAGCCACTCCCCTGCCCACCTGCTGCTGATTCATATGGAAAAAAAACTGTCAATCAGCAGCAGGTAGGCAGGGAGAGTCAGGAGCTCATGAATATTCAGGACTCATCATTATGAGCTGGAGCTTTTCAATACAAGATGTTGGCAGATTGACTGGGTCAATAAAATAAAGTGACCCAGCATTTTGCTAAGAGAATCAGTCACTTATTTATGTTGCCCTTAGTTTGGACCACATAAAACTGGTGACAGGTTCCCTTTAATACAGTTCCTATGTTTATGTGTTAAAGACAAAAGCAGAGTTATTTACTGTGACTTTATGTTTGGATGTCATATAACTGTTAAATATATATTGTGTTCACAGAAGCAGAAAAATATAATATGCCTTTAAGATTCATTATGTAATGTAAGGTAAGCTCAGTGACGCAGCAGAAACAACAGAAAGCATAGTGTTAATCTGTTGTTGCTGGGCAGAGGTCTAGACCAATCACAGCCAGCTTCTCACACAGCAAGAGTTTTCACCAATCACAGCCAGCCTCACACACAGCCTGTGTAGGGAATTCCCCAAGCTGGAATCATTACTCACCAGAGAGAGGAGCTGAACAGACACACAGTTCCAGTCCAGTTTTATGGAAATAAGAGGCCAAAATAGGTATTTAAAACAGTTATATAATGTTCCTACTGTTAGTATAGTGATTAGAACTGTATACTGAACCAGTTATATGTGTGTTTACTTACAGTTCCACCAAGTACAAATTGCAAATACAATTTGCAAGCATACAAACCAGATTCCATACAAATTGCATACAAACTGCAAACTGCTCGTACCAGATCTGCAAACTGCAAACCAAGTTGAGCAAGCAGAACTATTAGTTAGACCTCAGATATACCTCTCAGAGAGATCATAAAGTGCTTAAATAACTTAAAGTGAGAGTACAGATACTGAGGAGAGAAATATATCCACCATTTTATGTTGAATGACAAGATTGAACAGTTGAATCACCATCTTATGCATACCGCCATTTTGTGATATCTTTTCAACACGTGTTATGTACATGGACTATCTGCTGCGGAGGCGGCAGTGTTATATATGAAGAAAGGTTGAAATTAATAAGGAAGTTATTTCAAGCATTTAGTGCTCTTTAAACCTACTGTTTCCATAGAACGTTGCTAGAGGAATTACAGAGTAACAGACAGTCTGGTTAGACTAAAAGTCAGAGATATAAAAATTATTCTAATCCCACGGCGCAAAAGGCACTTCATAGTGCTGTGCCTGCCACAGCTGAGGTTGTTTTTTTCGTAGTCACATTTGTATTTTACATATTTTTTGTGGGTCGGAACACCCATAGGCATCAAAGTTGGCAGAAAACAGTCTGATTTAAAGGGTTGAATGAATTTGGGCCGCTTATTTTTTGTAAAAAAATGTATGCACTTCTATATTTTGCCACACTTTACAGACATTAGCATCCAAATGTCCCCAATGGGGCTCACAATCTAAGGTCCCTATTAGTCTGTCTGTGGAGTGTGGGACGAAAACCGGAGAACTTGGAGAAAACCCACACAAACACGGGGAGAACATCCAAACTCCATGCAGATGTGTCCTTGGTCGGACCCCAGAGCTGCAAGGCATCAGTGCTAACCACTGAGCCACCGAGCTGATCTTGCAGTACAATAAGGCTACATGAACATGACAGTGAAAAAAAAGTCTGTTAAAAACTGACACACTGTCAGTTTTTAATGTCCGTTTTGCATCAGTTTTGGATCAGTTTTTCATGTCCCTTCAAAACGGAAAAATGGCAAATTAAAATGGTACAATGATACCTATATGATACCTATGGGCCAATGTCATCTAAATTGTACATATAAAGATAAAACATATACACTGCAATTCCAAGTTGTCCAAGGTAAACACAAACCACTTCTCTCAGCAGAAACATGTCAGATAATGGGCCTCCTTACCCTGAATGTAGAACATAATGTATTATTACATGATGACCAGCAAACAACTACAACTTCACCCTTTTCTTATGAAATGATCACAACATTTTCAAAGGACTAGGGTGTCTACCTGGAGAGTATCACCTAGAAATAGATGAAGCAATACCTCCTGTTCAACACCAACCACGTAGAGTGCCGGCTTCACTTAAAGCAGACTTAAAGGCGAAAATAGAGAGATTAGAGACACTGGGAGTGATAAAAAAGGTCATAGAACCTACAACATGGATAAGTAGTTGCTGTTAAGAAACCAGGCAAGCTACGAATATGCATTGATCCCAAAGACTTAAATAAAGCACTAAAACGCTCACATTATCCAATGCCCACTATAGAGGAAATCCTGCCAAGTTTAATAAATGCAAAAGTATTATCTGTCTTGGATGCTAAGGATGGCTTCTGGCAAGTAAAACTGGACACTAAAAGCAGTTATCTCACTACATTCTGGACTCCCTTTGGGCATTACCGATGGCTACGCATGCCTTTTGGGATTGCTACTGCACCAGAGGAATATCAACGTAGACAACATGAAGCAGTAGAAGACCTGCCCAGAGTGGAAGTTATTGCAGATGATATATTGGTGTATGGCTGTGGTGACACTACAGAGGAGGCCACAAAGGATCATGACAAGAATCTGATTGGACTCTTAGAGAGAGCACGAAAGCTGAACCTAAAATTCAATAAAAAAGAAGCTGAGATTGAGGCTATCTTCGGTACCATACATGGGACATTTACTCACAGCAGAAGGCCTGCGTCCTGATCCAGAAAAAGTCAGAGCAATTTTAGAGGTACCAAAGCCTGACAATGTACAAGCAGTTCAGAGACTACTAGGGTTTGTAAACTACCTTTCAAAATTCTTACCACATCTTTCGGATGTAAGTGAACCACTACGCAGACTGACAGACAAAGACAGCTTGTGGGCCTGGCAATCCAGCCATGATGAAGCCCTCAAGCAAACAAAAGATATTGTTACTAAACATCCAGTTTTGAGATACTACAATGTCAATGAAGAAGTAACAGTCCAATGTGATGCCAGTGAGAAAGGTCTTGGAGCAACACTTTTGCAAGGAGGTCAGCCAGTGACGTTTGCATCACGTACACTGTCTTCAACAGAACAAAGATATGCCCAGATTGAAAAGGAATGTCTTGCCATTGTATATGCCTGCCAGAAGTTTAATCAGTACTTACATGGAAAAAATATTATTAACATTGAGACTGATCATAAGCCACTAGAGAGCATTTTTTAAAAAACCTCTCCTAGTAGCACCAAAACGTCTACAGCGCATGATGCTACAGGTGCAAAAATACAACCTGAATGTGGTTTACAAAAAAGGATCAGAAATGTATATTGCAGACTTCTTATCAAGAGCAGCATTACCTCACAAAACAATGGACAAGGACACCCCAGATTGTGAGGTTTTCTTGATGCAATCAGAGGATGCATTTTCTAAGGAACTGGAAGAGATAAACTTTGCAGAATATCTAAGGCTACTTTCACACTAGCGTTCGGGCGGATCCGTTCTGAACGGATCCGCTCATATTAATGCAGACGGAGGCTCCGTTCAGTACGGATCCGTCTGCATTAATAACTTTAAAAAAATTCGCAAGTGCGCAAGTAGCCTGCGCGGATCCGTTCAGACTTTCAATGTAAAGTCAATGGGGGACGGATCCGCTTGAAGATTGAGTCAATTGGTGACATCTTCAACCGGATCCGTTCCCATTGACTTACATTGTAAGTCTGAACGGATCCGCACGCCTCCGCACGGCCAGGCGGACACCCGAACGCTGCAAGCAGCGTTCAGCTGTCCGCCTGTCCGTGCGGAGGCGAGCGGAGCGGAGGCTGAACGCCGCCAGACTGATGCAGTCTGAGCGGATCCGCTCCATTCAGACTGCATCAGGGCTGGACGGCTGCGTTCGGGTCCGCTCGTGAGCTCCTTCAAACGGAGCTCACGAGCGGACCGACGAACGCTAGTGTAAAAGTAGCCTAAGAGTGCCTGATTTGCGCCTACAACAAATTCAGAAGTTCACAGAACAAGATGAAGTCTTGCAAGCATTAACCCCTTCACGCAACATCACGTACATGTACGTGAGGGAATGTGGTGCCTCACCGCATCCCCACGTGCATGTACGTGATCGGCTTTCACTGTCAGCGCAGGGAGCGAAGCGCTGCTGAAGGTTCAGTGAAGCCGGTGTGCTGGGGTTGCTAGGCAACCAGAGAAGCCGGCGGGAACAGCATCGGAGCTCTGACCCGCCCGCGATCGCTGAGATTGGTCCAATACTGCAGAGGGACCAATCACAGCGCATCGGGGCAGGTAAGGGGGGTTAGGGAGGGACTGTGTGCTTCTCCTTCTCTGATCGTCCCAATTCCTGTCAGGGAAGCGATCAGAGAAGGAGAGAGTGTGAAAAGCTGCTGTAGATTAATAACTACCAGATCACATTAACCCCTTTAGTGCCGAAAAGCTGCTTCTGTGCCCCAGTCAGTGACACAGATCAGTTCTGTGCCTCATCAACAGCCTTTCAACCGTCATCTGTAGTCAGTTCTGTGCCTCATCCCCTGCTTCGTACATAATTAACCCCTAATTAACCCCTTCAGTACCGATTTGCCCCAGTCAGTGGGATTAGTCCTGTCCAGTCATCTCCTCATCACCTCATCCAGACACCTGTCACTACTGTCCGTCCGTTAAGACAACTGTCTGCCCGTCAAGACACCTGTCACTCCAGCCTGTCCGTCCATCAAGACACCTGTCACTCCAGCCTGTCCGTCCGTTAAGACAACTGTCTGCCTATCAAGACACCTGTCACTCCAGCCTGTCCGTCCGTTAAGACAACTGTCACTCCAGCCTGTCCGTCTGTTAAGACAACTGTCTGCCCGTCAAGACACCTGTCACTCCAGCCTGTCCGTCAATCAAGACACCTGTCACTAAAGTTTGTCCGTTCAATAAAGACACGTGTCACTCCAGCCTGTCCGCCCATCAAGACACCTGTCAGTCCAGTCTGTCCATCCATCAAGACACCTGTGACTCCAGTTTGTCCATTCAATAAAGACACCTGTCACACTAGCCTGTCTGTCCGTCAAGTCACCTGTCACACACTCCCAAGTTACATCAAAAAATAAAAAATAATAACCGTCAATAGGTGTGCCATCCTCCTGTGTGTATACACTCGTGTCCTGTGCTTGAGTGGCACTATTCTGTAAAATATAAGTCTCTTATGCCCCATGTGGCTTTGTGCCACCTAATACTGTAAAATAATACATTAATTAACCCCTTTTCTGCCCCAGTAAGGATATTGGCACTACTCTGTGTCCCATACTAGACCCCTGGCTCATCGCCAGCCATCTGTGCTACCTGTGACACCTGTCAATAATTTCCAAGTGACTCGGGGAGTTTTTATCCTATCCTAAAGGATATACAGTATTTTAGTCTACTGTTCTATTTTTTTTTTTTTTATATATAAAAAAAAGACAAAAAAAATCTACGTTAGTTTACAGTTTAAAATGACTAAACGGCTTTTCACTGCCGAAGAGGCATATGCCGTACTTTTTGAGGACACTGACTCCAACAGTGGAGATGAAGTGACATTTTTAGTTTCATCTTCCTCAGATGATTCATCTAATGATGAACCCCCTCGTAGGTATCCTAGGGGTAGTGCGCAGTCGCAGCCCCGTACAAGTGACTCTTCATAGATCCCTGCAGATAACTATGTGCCCCAGGTGCCTGAATTTACAGCCACTCCAGGCATCAATGTAGATACAACAGGTTTCAGTGAAATTAATTTTTTCCAATTATTCTTCACTGATGACCTAATTAACTTGATGGTGGAACAAACAAATATATATGCAGAGCAATTTATTGCCTCCCATCCAGACAGTTATCTCTCAAGGCCCCACAAATGGACCCCTACTAACACAACTGAAATGCAAAGGTTTTGGGGACTTCTCCTAAGCATGGGCATTATAAAAAAAACAACAATACATTCGTATTGGAACAAAGATATTTTATATCACACCCCTCTTCACAGTCTTGCCATGCCCCGGGCCCGTTTCGAAGCTCTTCTAAGATTCCTACACTTCAGCAATAATAATTAATGCCAACCCCCAAGCAACCCCAGTTATGACAGACTCTTTAAAATTAGGCCAGTGGTTGACCACTACAATTCCAAATTTGCTCAAGTATATACCCCCCAAAAATGTCTCTCAGTGGATGAATCATTGTTCCACTTCAAAGGCCGATTACATTTCCGCCAGTACCTGCCCAATAAAAGGGCTAGGTATGGTGTGAAGTTGTATAAGGCCTGTGAAAGTGTATCCAGGTATACACTGCGCTTTCGTATTTACGAGGGAAAAGATTCCAAAATTGAGCCACCAGATTGTCCCCCGGTTCTGGGTATAAGTGGGAAGGTAGTATGGGATTTAGTCCACCCCCTGCTGGACCACGGATACCATCTGTATTTGGACAACTTTTACAATAGTGTCCCTCTCCTGGAGTTCCTTGCTGCCAGAGGCATAGGCACATGTGGCACAATTAGAAGAAATCAAAAAGGGCTCCCTAAATCCTTTATAGATCAGACAGTGCGTCGAGGGGAAAGCAGGGCTGTTTGCTCAGAAAATTTGATGCTGCTAAAATACAAGGACAAACGGGATGTTCTTGTGTTGAATACCCTCCATGCAGATCAGTCCACCCCAGTCCCAGTCCGAGGAACCACAGAGCAGAACATCAAGCCTGTGTGTATCCAGGATTACAACAAGTTCATGGGTGGAGTGGATCTTTCAGACCAGGTACTACAGCCCTACAGTGCCTTAAGAAAATCTAAGGTGTGGTACAAAAAATTAGCTGTGTACCTAACCCAAGTGTCACTATATAATGCCTTTGTCATCCACAGAACAGCTGGTCATGGGGGGACCTTCTTGGAATTTCAGGAAAAAATAATAAAAAAATGGATTTTTGGCGTTCAGGAAGGAGAGGCCAGTTTTTCATCCAGCAGTGCTTCTGGGGTATCAAGAATAATACGTGGGCAGCATTTCCCTGGAGTACTTCCCCCCACAGAAAAAAATGGCGACCCCAAAAAAGGTGTCGAGTTTGCTCGGTTAAAGGGATTAGAAAAGGCACCACTCACTACTGTCAGACCTGCCCCTCTAAACCGTGCCTCTGCATTGGAGAGTGCTTTCAAGTTTATCACACCTCAACTGATATCCCTTAAGTCCATTTCACTAATTTCTTAATTAATCCATGGCAAGACATTTTCAGTTGAGCATTTTTCCATTTGGCAATCCAATAATAGCTCCCCCAAAAAAATTAAAAATAAAATAAAAACCTTAAAAACTCCCATTATACCCCTAGATGAATACATTGAAAGGTGTAATTTTATTAAATGAGGCAATTCTTCAATTTCTTTTTATGTTCTGGCACCCCTAGAGCATCGATTTTGCGGTTTTCACTGTTGGGGTGAGTGTCTTCAAATGCGACATGGTGCCTGAAAATTATTCCAGTGAAATCTGCCTTCCAAAAGCCACACGGTGTTCCTCCCATTCTGAGCCCTGCTGTGTGCTCATACAGCACTTTACAACCACATATGGGGTGTTGATGTATTCAGGAGAAAATGGGTAACAGATTATGGGGTGCATTTTCTTCTGATACCCCTTGTTAAAATGACAAATCTGGGCCTAAAGCGAGATATTCTTGTAAAATATGAAATTTTTCATTTTCACTGCCAAGTCTTTCTAAATTCTATGAAACGGCTATTGGGCCAAAGTGCTCAGTGCACCCCATGAAAAATTCCTTAGGGGGTGTATTTTCCATAATGGGGTCACTTTTGGTGTTTTTTAACTGTTGGGGTGCCTCAGAGTGTCTTCAAATGCGACATGGTGCCTGAAAATTATTCCAGCTAAATCTGCCTTCCAAAAGCCACACAGTGTTCCTCTCATTCTGAGCCCTGCTGTGTGCTCATACAGCACTTTACAACCACATATGGGGTGTTTCTGTAAACTTAAGAATCAGGGTAACAAATATTAAGGTTTATTTTGCTGTTAACCCATGCTGAATTGCAGGATAAATGGATCTAAAGTTACAAATCTGCAAAAAAAAAGTGACATTTTAAAAATTCACCTCCATTTTCCATTAATTCTGGTGGAACACTTAAAGGGTTAACAACGTTTGTAAAATTAGTTTTGAATACATTGAGGGGTGTAGTTTCTAAAATGGGGTCATTTTTGGGTGGTTTCTATTATATAAGTCTCACAAAGTGACTTCAGACATGAACTGGTCCTTAAAAAGTGGGTTTTGGAAATGTTCTGAAAAATGTTAAAATTTGCTTCTAAACGCTTGCCAGACATGTCCAAACTGCGTCCCTCCAGCTGTTGCAAAACTACAACTCCCAGCATGCCCTAATAGCTGTAAGCTTCCCAGGCATGCTGGGAGTTGTAGTTTTGCAACAGCTGGAGGGCCGCAGTTTGGACATGCCTGCTCTAAGCCTTCTAACATCCCCAAAAAATAAAATGGCATTTACAAAATGATGCAAACATGAAGTAGACATATGGTAAAAGTAAAGTAGTAACTATTTTGTAAGTTACCACTGTCTGTCAGATAACCAGAGAAATTCAAATTTAGAAAATTGTGAATTTTTCCAAATTTTCTGTAAATTTTGGCTTTTTTTATAAATAAAGGTGAAACATATTGACTCAAATTTACCACTAACATGAAGTGCAATATGTCACGAGAAAACAGTCTCAGAATCGCTTATATAAGTAAAAGCGTTCCAGAGTTATTACCACATAAAGTGAAACATGTCAGATTTGCAAAATGTGGCTTGGTCCTTATGGTGAAAACTAGCTTGGTCTTGAAGGGGTTAAAAACTACTCTTCTTACAGGATGGCCAGACCAGAAAGAAAAAATACCGATTTGTATCAGGGACTACTGGGGCTTTAGAGATGAGATAAGCATACAAAATGGAATTCTGTATAAAGGACACAGAGTCATCATACCAAAAAACATGCGCCCAGAAATGATAGCGAGGTCTCATTCTAGCCACTTAGGAATAGAAGCATGCCTTCGCAAGGCCAAGGATGTCATCTTTTGGCCACACGTGGGCCCAGAGATTATAGAGGCAATAAAGAACTGTAATACTTGCAATGAGTATATGCGTAAACAAACAAAAGAACCTCTGATGACTCACAAATTGCCCATCTACCCTGGCGCAAACTAGGCATGGACTTATTTTCCTTAACAGGACAAGATTACTTAATAATTGTTGATTATTATTCAGATTTCTGGGAAATTGATTTAGTTTCTGATACCACCTCTAAAACAATTATAGATTGTTGCAAAGCACATTTTAGCAGACATGGAATCCCTGATTCTGTAATTACAGATAACGGACCACAGTTTGTCAGCTCAGAGTTTGCACGATTTTGTAGAGAGTGGGAATTTGAACATCTTACATCCTCCCCATATAACAGTCAGTCCAACGGTAAAGCTGAAGCTACTGTAAAAATAGCAAAAACACTCATAAAGAAAGCTAAACGAGATGACAAGGATATCTGGAAAGCGGTTCTTGACTGGAGAAATACCCCATCAGGAGGCACCAGCAGTAGTCCTTTACAACGGCTAATGTCAAGATAGACCTGGACTTTACTTCCGACTGCTCAGAAACTGCTGTTTCCAAAGGTTATAAAAGGAGTGGTCGAGAACCTAACCGAAAGACGCAAAAAAGCGAAGGCATATTATGATAAAGGAGCCAAGGAACTTCCCGAACTAAGCATTGGTCAGCCAGTGCGAATACAACCACCGCCGTCGTCAACAGATGAAATTTGGCGACAAGGTATTTGTTTGGAGAAAGTTGCTCCACGATCTTATAAAGTGGAAGCAAACGGACAGTTGTACAGAAGGAACAGGAAGTTTCTGAGGACTGCGGATGACAAATCTGACATTGAAATAAGTGAAGAGATTACACCAGGTAGATCTCCAGATGAGACAACTCCCAAAGAAACAGGGATGGATGATCTTATGCAACAATGTGAAGCTCCTGCCGCACCAAGACGTACTAGAACTAGGGTTATTAGAACACCAACAAGATATAAGGATTTTGTATGCTAGATACATTATAAAAAACATTGTCACCTTTGGAATGTATTGTGGTATCCAATCATCTTATGTTATATATTACTGGATTTCACAAGAAAGGGAGGATGTTAGGAGTTATACATGTTAACATGTTTACTGCCACCTGTAGGCTATATAGATATGACAGTTTAAAACCTTTGTTATATTGTTTGTGTCTGAATAAAGTTGTTGTTGAAATACCTCACATCGCCTCAGGAAACAGATACACTCCTGTCAACCGGCCGTTAAAAATTGTCCCATTGATTTCAATAGGGTCTGTCCGGCCGTGAAAATGGCCAAAAATAGGACATGTCCTATTTTTGGACGGACGCTATTCACTGGCCGTTAAAAGAACAGCCATGTGAATAGCCCCATAGACTTTCACTGGTGCTAAAAATGGCCGTGTGACGTACGTTACTTAGTCGTGTGCATGTAGCCTAAACGTTTTTTAGACCTGGTGTGAGCGGGGGAGAGTTTCAGATTGCAGGGCAAATAACCTAGTGCCCCCAGTAATAGTAGTGCCCCCCAATAATAGTAATGTCCCCATTAGTGCCCCCCAATAATAGTAATGCTCCCATTAGTGCCCCCCAATAATAGTAATGCTCCCATTAGTGCCATCAGTAATAGCAATTCCCCAATTAGTAAACCCCAGTAATAATAATGCCCCCTTCTCTTTTCTGTAAAAAAAACCCCTCAATGGACCCTTATAGGAGCAGCCACATTGTGAGGAGCAGAGGAGAAGTCAGGGGCTCAGGAAAATAACAAGGGCAATAGTGACACCCAGTGGCCAGTCTGTGTCACTACATTCAGTAGAGAATATCAACAAATTAAAGGGTTTGCCAAATACCAGAGCGCCCCTTTAAGATCATTATTAGTAAATCTCTGCCTGTGCTCTTTCCGGATGATGCTCGGTGCTTTATGTCAGGGATGTACATTTTCCACTAGGCGCCCTCCAGCTTTCAGAATACAAGAAAATAACACATCGGGGAGATTTATCAAAACTGGAGAAAAGTAAAACTGGCTTAGTGCTCGTAGCAACCAATCAGATTACACCTTTCATCTTGCAGAGCTCCTTTAGATAATGAAAGGTGGAATCGGATTGGTTTCTATGGCAACTAAACCAGGTTTCCTTTGCACCCGTTCTGATAAATCTCCCACAATGTGCTGATTATGCCGCTATTTAGTGGTATTACGGGATGAACGCACCTCGTGCGGTATAGTATTCCCTCTGCTCTGAGTATACGGTAATTAACACTTACACCCTGAAAAACACGTAAGCGGAGGTGACCACTGTTTTATTTCAATGTGGAAGCTGCGCGCTCCTGTTTTTTAATAAAAGCAAAGGAAAGTGGGAGTTTTATGGCTTCTCGGAGGCGCCGGTCATCCCCGTTCTCCTGAGGTTCCTGCGGAGAGAGACTGCTGCATCGTAGTGCCTGGAGCGCAGCGAGCGGAGACATCTCTGCGGTCTGATTGCAGCTTTCAGGTCCAGCAGGCTGGAAAACAAAGGAGAAAACATATTTACTGACGAGAAATTCCTATTTACTGACGGAGAGATTTCCTCTACTGTCACCCACTTCCAGAGCTGCTCAGCCTCCGGGGGCTGCCGTCCAGGCGCCACGTGGCATCACCTATACAGAGAGGTTCTCCCCTATGACCTCTGTGCGCACAGCGTCTGATGGAACCAGGCTCACTAGTTTGTCTGTTGGATTCCATATTAATCGTCTATATGAAGCCGCATGTGTACGGAGGCGACCTCATGCACTTCTATGGCCGCCCTATTACCGCGCTGTGGAGTCACAATACAGCCGTCATCTAAGAGAGGTGTCAGTGTCACTGAGTTATCTTACACCCCTCATCTACCGACTGAAATACACATGTTCCTGGAGAACACACATGAGGAACATCAGGGGTCATCAGCGAAGTAATGGAGACAACTGACCTTGTTCTGGGGTCTTCCTATATCCTGTGACCGTCTCCTCAGGTATACAGCACATATATATCCTGCTGCAGGTGAGCGCAGCCGTCTTACATCTCACCCTACAACCTACGAGGGAAGGAAGACGAGGGGGTGAGAGATACGGTATACAGTATCATTACTGCAACGGCAAAGCACAGCCTTGTTGTAGCACTTTCAAGATCTCTGCTTGCTGTCATTGACTTGGAAGGAAATAAAAAAACTACAGAGGTGCACTAGAAGGGGCAGCACTACTGTAAGGGACACTAAAGAAGGCAGCACTACTTGAGTGGCACTAAATAGACATAAGTCCAGTAAGGGGGCACACAGGACCCCGGCAGCATGCTATACAGTAGAGCCCTGACTCCTCTAGCGATATAAATAATTTTATTTTCATATTTTTTACATGATGAAGTGGGTGGGGGATTGTACAGTGAATGTGCGTGGTCTTGTCTAGATGCAGACAGGGAGGTGGCAGGAAGTTGTTGGAGATGGGGGAGGAGCATTTAAAAATTTGCGATGGGGCCCAGACATTTCTAGTTATGCCCCTAACAGCAAGCAGAGATCTTGAGAATGCAGTGGTATTGAAAAGCAAAATAGCAATGTAGTAGTAATGCAGTACTACGTCCAGTGTCCTCACCTTTGGTTGTGTTCAGTCCGGATCTTCTAGACCATCCATCAGAGGGGTCCTCTTGGCGGTCACAATAGGCGCCTCTCTCCTTACAGGGTCATGTGACGCCCATCTGACTATTCCGTTTGTTCCCCTCTTCAAGCGGCGTCCAGTTCAGCCGAACTTCTGGAGAATTTGTCCTCATAAATTAATAGTAAAGTCCTGGTTGTAGATCTTTTTCTGGAGAGGAATTGTCCTCTCTTTAGGTGGACGTCCAATTTTCTGGGTCACTTCTTGACTGATCACAGCTGTATTTTGCTACAGTGTGCCAGTAGCCCCGTTCCCATCATCAGGCTCACTGTGTGTCATGAGCGCGGCCATCTTACATATCACCCTACAACATACGAGGGAAGGAAGGTGGGGGTTAGAAAAGTATAATTACTGACTCCAACAACAAAGCCCAGTCTTGTTTCAGCACTTTCAAGCTCAAGACTTCCCATCCCATTCCTCCTCCTCTTGGTAGCAGTGAGCTGGTCCGACTTCCTGCCAGGAGGGGGCAGAGCTAGCTAGGCTAGTGAGTAGTGAGGAAGCACGACCATCAGCTCCCGCTCCACGGATCTTGGAGTCAGCTCAACTGTGAGGAACATTACTCCAGGCAGACAGAAGGTCTGAGACTGTGGATATTCTTCAGAGCTACAGTAATAAGACTACAGTCAGCGGCGTGACCAGCAACTATAGCTTCACAGGTCCTGCTGCAGGTGAGGGAGAACATATTAGCACAGCTCAGGCAAACCCAAAAGCCTGTATTTATAAACTAGATACCTACAGCCACAGGTGCCAGAGGGTAACCATAGCAAACAGAGAACAGGAGAGAGATAGAAGGACTACCCTAGAGTGCTATTGTCTGCCACCATACCGCATTATCTGGGGATAGAGACGTTTCACCTTATACAGATGACAGCTGCATGTCCTTTGCACTCAGTATAGTAAACGTTTGATGTTCTCTATCTACCTGATTCCTTCACATCACCTTTTCACTGCACCAAACCCCAGAGGGCAACTGCCTGAGGGATTGTACGGTGACACAACTTTTTAGGACCACTACCACTCCCATCCTCGCTGCACAAGCAGACATAGTGAAAACCAAAATGGTTCAGAAAGTCACATATGTTTTCATGAGGTAGTGAAATGTCTAGTATTCTTACCTTATGGAGCATGTAGCCCGATGCTTGTAGATTGGTTATGAGTCCGAGTCCAGGGAGTCTTGGTCGGTCACGATAGGCGCCTGTCACCTTGCAGGGTCATGTGACGCCCATCTGCATGTCTTGTATCTTCCCCTCCTCAGTCGGTGTCCATTTCATATGAACTTCTGGGGAATTTGGTCCTTATAAATCAATAGTAAAATCCTGGTTGTAAGTCTATGTCTGGAGAGGGTTGTCCTCTCTTTAGTCGGAGTCCTCACCGTCTGGAATGATCACAGCTCTACTCATCAGGCTCGCTGTCTCTCTTGAGCGCTGACATCAGGGGTGCACATTACCGTCAATATCTCAGATGAGGAATACCTTGTCGCCTTGTTGCCTTCAGACTTTGGATGGGAACGCAGAAATCTCACCCTTTTCAAAGCACAACAGAAGATGCTCTCTCATTTTATCGTGCTGATATCGCTTCATAACATTTCCATTTCCGGCCAGAAATTCGTAGGCGTTCGCCACTGCAAAAACCCCGCAGTCATATCCATTGTTTTGCTGGTCAACATCAAGTAATTTCAATTTATTCAATGGTCTTTTTACCACCTGGCCATAGAGGTTAGAAATTTGCTGACAGATGGTGGCAGATATCCTCTTAGGCTTCATACTGTCGGCTAGCATGATGTGGCCTTCCTTGTAGCACGATGTCACCCAGTGCTTTCTTTCCGCGTCATAATGGATCTGGACCGCTTCTCCTTGAACACGGAAATCTGGAAAGAGGAGCACGGCAGAGGGCTGCAGGCCGTCAAAGCTACTAAACTGCCCTTTAAGAAGTTCCTGTGCCTTTCTGATTATCTCATCATCAAGGTATCCGTCCCGGCCTTTACTCCTCAGGATGGCTTTTTCCTCTTCTGTCAGGATGTTTTTTGAGGTCTCAGTATTGCAGTGGGGTGTTTTCACATGGTGGTTTTGGAATGGTGGTTCTATAACTTCATTGCACACTGGTTCTTTATCTGGTTGGCACGGTGGCGATGTATCTGGATGGCACATTGGTTCTATGTCTGGATGGCATGGTGGTACTTTATCTGCATTGCACGGTGGTTCTGTATCTGGATGGCATGGTGGTTCGGAATCTTCATTGCATGGTGGTTCTTTATCTGGATGGCACGGTGGTTCTGTATCTGGATGGCACGGTGGTTCTGTATCTGGATGGCACGGTGGTTCTGTATCTGGATGGCATGGTGGTTCTATGTCTGGATGGCATGGTGGATCTGTATCTTCATTGCATGGTGGATCTGTATCTTCATTGCACGGTGGTTCTGTATCTTCATTGCACGGTGGTTCTGTATCTTCATTGCATGGTGATTCTGCATCTGGATGGCACTGTGGTTCTTTATCTACATGGCACTGTTGTTCTGTATCTGCAAGAAACAGTATCTGGATGTCTTCAAGGCACAATGTTATCATGTTCTCGTCGGGGGGTTGGATCTCTTCGTGGTATGAAGTTATGATGTTTTCTGATGGTTGATGAATTTCTGCAGTGCACACAGTTTGGATGTCACTGTGGCTCATCTCCATTCTTCTTAATTCCCCGCTCTTTGCAGATATTTCCTGTTGCACTTCAGCCTCATGTGCCATGCTAGTCTGTGATCGGCGATCCGGTGATCTGGTCTCATCGAGAGGTTTTACCCCTTCATCGATGTCAGGTTTCATTACGTCAGTCAAGACTAGAGGTTCCTTGCTGGGGATTTCCAGCGTGTCTCGGACATGGTCTCTTTTGGAGAGACTGTCCTTCTTACGAAAAACTTTAGAGCATTTTTTACAAAGTCTTCCAAAAATACATCGGGTAAAATTCTTTATCCCAAAGGGGATGCAACAGGAGACAGGCCGTGCGGTGGCCATGTGTCGTCTCCTGCCTCCCTCTGTTTGAGGGTAAAACTCTCAGAGGTTGAGGACTTACATTTGGATTGGTGAAACAGCAAGAACAAAAATCAAACGTCGTCTTCAAGTACCTGAAGCGAAATGACTGCGAGGTGCTCACAGTGTTCTGAAGATAGAATGGCGGCCGATTGTGACATCATAATGCAGTCTCTAGGTAACCAGGGCCCCACACAGGGGGAGGAGTGTCGTCCAGGCGCTAGGAAACCCCTTGTGATGTAAGACTAGTGACATCATAATGCAGATCCCAGACTGCAGCCTCTAGGTAACCAGGGACCCCCACAGGGGGAGGGGTGACATCAAGGTGCTAGGAAACCCCTTGTGATGTAATACTAGTGACCTTATAATGCATTCTCCAGGCTGCAGAATTTATATTATCAGTGGTCAATTTAGTGGGTGTCCCAGAAATTAGGAAAAATATTGATAAGTTCAAGAAATAAACAGTTACAGGCTGTAATTCCTTCTGCAACCACTTGGGGAGCTCACTGCACACTGTGAATTTATTATTGAGTAAATGGCAGTTGTATAAATCCCTGTGCAGTGAGCTCCCTCTAGTGGCAGCTGCGGGAATGCAGAATCTGTCCAGTTACTGCATAAAAGAAACCCGGGGGTTAAAGGATTATAAGGATTTTATTTAAAAAATAAAATTACTGCTGCACTTTCCTGAGAGAGAGTACCCTGTACCAACCTAAATATTATAATAATGTACAATATAATAATATAATAAGTGTTAACCCCTAAAAGACTATAGAGCTCCATAGCCACCAGGTATAATATACATGAATCATCCTGGACCACCTGGTATTAGCTATTGACCACCAAACCCATGACTACAGGGTCAGATTAGGCTACTTTCACACTTGCGTTTCTATTTTCCGGTATCGATATCCGTCATAGGGTCTCAATACCGGAAAAAAAACCACTTCCGTTTTGTCCCCATTCATTGTCAATGGGGACAAAACGTAACTGAACAGAACGGAGCGCTCCAAAATGCATTCTGTTCTGTTTGGTTACCTTCTCTCCTTCTCTCGTTTTCTTTCCGTCCTGGGATGCGGAGCAAGACGGATCCGTCATGCTCCACAATGCAAGTCAATGGGGACGGATCCATTTTCTCTGACGCAATCTGACACAATAGAAAACGGATCCGTCTCCTATTGACTTTCAATGGTGTTCATAACTGATGCAGATGGTTGTATTATCAGTAACAGAAGCGTTTTTGCTGAACCCTGCCGGATCAGGCAAGTGTGAAAGTAGCCTAACACGCACAGTGAGTAACCATGGAGACACATACATCTGCAGAGGGGCTGTGTACACAAAACAGTGACAGAATTAGAAAACAAGGTTTGCAGAAGTCTACACACCCTTTATATACTAACCCAGGTGCATATGTGAGATAGCAACGCATCAGAGACAATCTGCAAGTCAGAATAAGTAAGGAGAATGAGCGGGGGATACATCAAAACTGATGCAAATGAAAATCGGTTTAGTTGCCCATAGCAACCAATCACAATCGAGCTTTCATTATCCAGAGGAGCTGTGAAAAATGAGAGCTGGACTCTGGTTGGTTGCTATGAGCAACTAAACCAATTTTCATTCTCACCAGTTCCGGAAATCAGAAAATATGTGATGAAAGGGGTCGAGCCACATTGTGTTTGTGACCCCATTCTGGGCAGCCATAGGCCAAACAGTAAGAATACTCCCATCATTGCTGCATTATGGGAGTGCCAGCAGTATTTGGCTTAACCCCCTTCCCGACCGCCCAAGAAAATTAACGTTGGCAGTCAGGCATTTAAAAATGCCACCCGCTCGCGAGCTGAGTGGACGCCCGGGACTAATTTGTGCGATCAACGATAATGTTAATCGAATACATTTAACCTCTCAGATGCCGTGGTCAAATGTGACCACGGGAGCTGAGAAGTTAAAGACTGGTCCGGGAGCATGCTGTCCTGGTCGTGCTCGGGTCCCCCCCCCCCCCCCCCCCCCCCCCCCCGGCGATGATCGGGGGAGCTGGATGCAGTGTCCGGCAACCCATTTGCTCAGGAGTGGTACAGGGCTGCCGCACATTAGTTTCCATGGAGCCCCTGAGGCAGTGCTTTACAGGAGGGATGCTCAACCTGCGGCCCTCCAGCTGTTGTAAAAATACAACTCCCACCATTCCATGCTGTAGTCTTATAGCTGTAGGCTGTCTGGGTATGCTGGGAGTTGTAGTTTTGCAACATCTGAAGGGCCGCAGGATAAGAACACACTATAATTCTAATAGACTCCAAACCTAATGCATTGGAGTCTATGAGAAGTGGGGGGGAAATGAATTAAAAAAAAATAATAATAATAATATAACAATTCAAATCACCCCCCCCCCCCCCCTTTCTCCAAAATTAAAACAAAAATACTTAATAAATATCGTAATAAAATTAACATCATGGGCATTGCTGTGTGCAAAAACATCTGTACTATTAAAATATTTATCCCATACGGCAAACGGTCAGCGTGACGCTTTTATTGTCGCTTCACCTCCCACAAAACAATTTTGTAAAAAGTGATCAAAAAGTCATACACACCCCAGAATGGTATCAATGAAAAGTACAGATCGTCCTGCAATAAATAGGCCTGACAAAGCTCCGTACACATAAAAATAAATAAGTTATGGGGTCAGAATATGGCAATGCAAAGGAAAAATTAGTTTTTTCCAAAGTTTTTAAATGTTTTTCATTATGAAAATGCAACAAAATATATACATGTGGGGTATAGTTGTAAACTTAATGATGTGGAGACTAAAAGTAATACCGCATAAGAAAGAATATTTATCCTGCCTCCCACCACATTGTATGCACCTGTAAATGGTGCCATTAGAAAGTACATTTTGTCCCCCAATAAAAAACAAGCCCTGATTCGGCTATGTGGATGAAAAAAATAAAAAAGTTATAGACCCTACCCCTAGCAGAGGGTGGGCTGCACTACACCTAACTTCCTTTTCCACCCAGACTGCAGGATGTGGGTCCAGCCCACTTCTCCACAAAGGGGGAACTAAGCTGAAATAATCCATTCCAACTCAGTTACACTTAACTGTAACTTGTACCTGCCAATGAGTTGCTGCCACCTACTGGTAACCAGGCTAATTACATGAACAATTGCATTTAACATAGATTTATATGCACATTTGTGGAAGACATGAGCAAAATCATATCTGATGACAGCATAAAGGCTCCTAGGAGATAGTAGCTGGGTAGAGGCGTGTAGTAAAACAACTCTGGGGCGTTACACTTGTAGTGCAAGATCAGTGGTCCAAGATCACTTAACCCTTTAAGTGTGTGTGTGGAGTTCCCCTGCATAGGGAAGACAGCAAGGACCTAGTCTCGGCTGAGACGTGGCCATATACCCAGTCTGAGCACCCTCAGCTCTGCTGGATGAAGGCGCAGAAACTACAGACAAACTCCAGAGTTCCAGGAAGAAAGCATTCCCTGAGAATCCATCTGTGAGATAAGTCCAGAGACCTAGGAGAAGCCAATTCCTCCTCAGCTACTCTGTCCCCACACAGCAGAAGGTACAGATAAGTGCAGAAGCTAATCCTGCCATAGTTACAGAGCTACCAAGCAGACGTTTATCCTGCCAGCTCCACATTTAAGCAGAAGTACTCATTCCTGCCAATCATTGCCAAAACCTGCTGGGACCAAGAGACCAAAGCTGTATACTGCTCGGATGCAGGTTATTTCAAGTAAAGCAGCGTTTGAACTTCATCTAAAGGTCTGGACATCATTTATTCTGACAAGTTCCTTTATTTACTCCCACTATCACTACACACAAATTTATTGCAAGTGAGCCAGAATGCCGGCCGTACCCAGGTAGGAGACACCGTGACACAATTATCACCACCCTACAGAGACATTATAGGCCATTATGCGTTATTGCGTTATAACACCTTGGAAGGGCCCTGTGATAGTACCCTGCGCACGCTGCAATTGGCGTCACGACAAATACAGAATATTATCCCCCCCGTATCTGCCCACCGCACAAGAATAGAGGCTAGTGCCCGGAGTCTAATTCTGTTGAGGTCAGCCTGGTCCAAACAGGTTCTGGGCACAAGAACTGGCATCAAAGTGGGCAGACTGAGGTCAACTGCACCACCCTCTGTATGTTGGCAGTGCGAGATCAGTGGACCGAATGCATTTAACCCTTTAATAACACCAGTTACTTATTCCAATAAGTGAATTGTCCGTCTGCCCACTGACACCAAATCTTGTGCCCAGAACTTGTTTAGGCCAGGCTGACCTCAACAGAATATGAAGAGGCACCTCTTTCATTGCAGTGCAAAATCAGCATGGTGGCTCAGTGGTTAGCACTGATGCCTTGCAGCGCTGGGGTCCTAGGTTTGAATCTGACCAAGAACACATCTGCATGGAGTTTGGATGTTCTCCTCGTGTTTGCGTGGGTTTCCTTCGAGTTCTCTGGTTTCCTCCCACACTCTACAGACATATTAATAGGGACCTTAGGTTATGAGCCCCATTGGGGACAGTTGGATGCTAATGTCTGTAAAGCACTGCAGAAAATAGTAGTGCTATAGAAGTGCATAAAATAATAAAAATATAAATATAAAAAAAAGTGGCCCAAATTCATTTAACCTTTTAAATCAGCCTGTTTTCTGCCAACTTTGATGCCCATGGGTGTGCCAGTCATTTTTCATTTTCATGCTGCTTTCCCTTCCGGACGTTTACTGCAACTTACTTTTACTGGTGAAAAGTTCTCCTCAAAATTCAATAAAATAATTGAAAAATACAAAATTGACTAAGAAAAAAACAACCTCAGCTTCATCTAGAACTTAATAATTTATTTGTCTGGCATTTAGGACTTCTTTAGGCATTTATTTTCTCCTTCTCAGACAATGAAGAGAATTTCAGTAGCCGATCGTCCGTGGATCTGACAGGGTTCTCTGCTCTTTAAAGCTATGAGCCTGGAATCACTAGTGAGCTTGGATTTGCCGTTCTTGTCACCTACCCCTCCATTCAGGACTGAGTGTGCTCTAGAGTCCAGCAGGAGACAATTTCTTGATGGTCCTCCGGTCGCCGGCAGAGGTTTGGTGGACCCTTGACTGCAATGAGCAATCTCATATAGCAGGGGTCAGCGCCCTGGCGTTCTAGCTGTTGTGAAACTACAATTCCCAGCATGCTCCCTTCATTCTTATAGGAGTTCAGAGAAGTATGCATGCTGAGAGTTGTAGTTTCACAACAGCTGGAGTGCCGGAGGTTGCCCACCCCTGTCGTATAGTGAAGGAGGATGGGGTCAGAACATCTTGAGTCTTGCAGGGAATTGACTTCTGTATGCCATCTGATGCTCCCTGCTGAATCTCAGAGGCGGTTACTGAGCAAGACCAACTTGTTCCCCAGTAATCTGTCAGCTTCATGGAGTGCCCGCGCTGCCCCCACAGGTCAGAACACCACCCATTGGTGTAGTATAGGGGTAGCAGCAGTCACATTTGGTTTCGGCCTAATGCCGTCTGTTCCTTTTCTCAGATTTGTTCTATCATGCTTGGTCTTCACCAGAGCTGCACGGTTGAACTCCTCCACATCTCTGCTTTTGAAATAAAAATGTTCTGTCGGATCTGGGTGGGGGATGGACCTCAAAACCAGCCCAGGCCTTAACTAAATGGACATTTTTAGTTTAACTCAAATACAAATAAAAAATGTAAATAAGCTTCATGCGTTATAATCCTATATCCGACCAGTATATGATGTGTAACTGGTGTGATAGAGAAGTTTTCTTCTTTGCTGGCTGCATCTTTTATTCTGATGACAGAGCTGGTTGGTGACTAGCTGCTATCATGTCTGCCCATAGACTACATATGGAGACAGGAGATTCTGCTCTATAACTTCTATATCCACCTATAGAGCAGCATAAATGTTAATAAAGCGCTTGTGCTGAGATAAACACCATTGGATGCTGAATCCTGTCTGTGGTTCAAATTCTTTTATTAGAAGAGCCAATATAGTAGCAATACAATGAGAACAGCCAGATTGCAAGTCGAGGCTGTGTACAGCTGTGAATACTTACATACAATCACAATACAAGTACGCAGATACATTGTAGTAAAACGAGTACCAGAATATAACTCGGGAATCCAGCTTCCATTGTAAAGAAATCACAAGATCCCAGTTACGGGAGCATATATGGGCATAAAGCTCAAACATAAACTACACAACAAAGGATATCAGGACAAGACCACAGACGAACAGGAGGGAAGAGGGGGAAGGGGGGGGGGGGACCCTGAATCCTGTCTGTCTCTGCATCTCTCACTCTGTATTTCCTCTTTTCTCCATAGAATTCTATGGAGTTATGTAATCTGATCCTTCAGTGAGCCGGCAGCCTGTCCTGGTTTTCACAAGATGAATTTATCACAGAATTCAGAAAAGGTTTTCCTGGATTTTCATATTGATGACCTATCGTCAGAATAGGCTGTCAATGTGAGATTCATGAGGTCCGACCACCCCGCTGATGAGCAGTATGAAGAGGCCGTAGCGCTTAGGCCTTGTGATGTCATGTTCATCAGTCGCACGGCTGAGGTGCAGCTCAGTCCCATTCAACTCGCTTCCCCCCCAAGGATAGGCCGTCAGTGTGAAAATCCCAAGAACCCCTTTAATTTAGGAAGGATGGGAGAGCTGATAACTGGAGAAGAAGGCATTTTCCCTCTAGTATTGATTTGTGGGAAGTTAGTGACCATTTAACTAATGTGAGAATGAGAAATGTCAGTCACTGTGGGGCACTGATTAACGTTGTCCTCATTCTCCAGTATCCTCACATATCACCAGTTTCATATGTTGCTGCATTTAACCTTCCTAACTTAGGCAGAGTCCTGTTAGTTTTGGCTTCAGCTGCTTTTCTCGGCCTGTGGAGGGTCAGCTGCTTGTATACCGGCTCTAACCCTATGTAAGCTGTTATGTGGCATGCTCAGCAGATCTTCACTCCGTCACTGGGATCTGTCTCGGCTTACAAATCTTGAAAAGGAAGGATTCATTTTCGTAATGACTGTCCACAACGTGGATGAAGTAGGATACGTGACCAGCAGGTCCTGGACAGACACATCACCCATGCTGTATTACTGAAGGCTACTTTTTAGATGCTGGTCTTAATAAGCCCCTGTACAACTTTGGCGTATCCAGCAGCGGTCTAAATGTAAGCCAGCTTCCTTGCTGGCTTACATTTAAACCATTTTCTATACCTACGTTTTTTAGACCTGGCGTGAGCGGGGAAGAGTTGCAGATTGAAACGCAAATGACCTTTATTCTGAAATCTGCGCCAGAAATAAGTCTAACATAGGTTGTAAATGATCCCCAAAGATTCTACAGGTCATGTGAATGCAGCTTAATAAGCTCATCATTTTATCTGAACCGCCCCTTTAATGGGGAAAGTTACACTTCAGCTTCATCTCATGCCAAAAAGTGCGCAATTTGTTTGCCCCCTCCTGGTGTGTTGATGTTGCATAACCTTTAGGCTACACGGCGACTTGTGTCGCATGACTTCTTGTGGCAGAAAAGTCGCGCTGCATTTTTTATAATGATAGTCAACGGTTTTGCATTGAGACATGCTGTGACACTACAGTCATAAAAAATAAATCCATCCAAGTTGGATATTTGTGCTACTGTTGCGTCGGTCGCCGCATGTTTCAATGTGACACCATTGACAATCATTATAAAAATTGCTGTGCGACATAAATTTGTAGTGTCCCACTATGTAAATGTGGGCACTACTCAAGGGTCAATTGGGTCACGTTGTTCTCCACTTCCTGTGGAACATGGTCATTGTATTTTATATGGTTTTTTTTTAATGTGTATTTTCCTGTTATCTCCTGTACCAGGCCTGTTAGGGGTGTAGTTCCTCCTCCTAGGCAGTAGAGGGAGCTAGGGAACCCCCTAGCATATATAATTAGGCCCAGACAGGAAAGAGTCAGTCCACAAGGGAGTGAATTGAGCATGCATCTAGATAGCCCAGGTTCCTAGCTTGCATCCAGGGGAAGAAGTTGCCTCCTGAAGATACCTAGTTTCTTTTAAAAGTACAGTGCAGAGCCACTTTTATCCAGCCAAACAGAGAGCTGAAGGGCAGAAGGATATTCTACAGAAAGGAGACATATACCAGAGGAAGGTTTCCCTACCCAAGGATAAAGCCAGCAATAGGGCATACGGGCCTTGGAGAAAGCCAGACAGGAACTGAGGAAAATACAGCCTGATCTGTGAGTGTTATTCCCTCTAAGTATCTTGCAAGGACTTTGCCTGTTGTTTATATGAAGCCTGCCTGTTACCAACCTTTTACACGTGGAACTAACTAAAGACTGTATATAGTTGAACTGTTCAGTAAAAAGAAGTTCTGGTTCACTGCAACTTGTGTTCTTCAATTATTCCTACAACAAATCGGTGTGCCACTGTTACCGGCACTGGAGTCACAAACTTTAAGGGATCTTGCCACCGGCACACTAAACCTGCAACACCCAGGGCACCTCACCTACCACCCGGCCTGGTCCCTATACATAGAGAGTGCCCCAGAGGATCAATGTGCCAGCCTCTCCATCACTGCTGTACGCCTGCCCAGGGTATATAAAAACTGTGAGTACCAAGAACACCCTTGGTTTAGTAACTACCCCTGTGACCTCACATTCACTCACCCTGCAGGGCTGCATACTGCAAATTTTGTGCATAATGTAGCCCTAGCCTTAGGCCATGCTTTACCTGTGATTTAGGATTTGGAAAGACATTATACAAAATAAAAAAATATATCGATGTTGTGATGCAAACGAGAAGCAGTCGGACAAGAATTACATTGAACAAAATAATGAAAAAGGCTCCGGCAGCATCTCACATCATCCAAAATTCTTTATTTCGACCTCAAGACAAAAATGACAGCCTTTGTCAAGCCTAATGACATCAATGACCATAGGTGTATATATACCACACATAAAACACACGCCCCTTCGGATCATCAATACAAATCACCACTTATTAAAACACTTACATCCACAAATTACCTTGCACCTGGTTAAAGTCCTACCATGGCCATGCTGTTCATGTCGGCGTTGTCCCATGTGAAGTGCGCAGCCGCGCATAGATGCACTTGCCTGACCGGATGTGTCAATCGTCTCCATGGCAACTGGCGGCGCTCGTACATCGGGCCAATCAGCCGTCTCAAAATACTAATGACACCCATAGTCGCGCATCAAGTCCACAGACGTCATCCGAACGCGCCCCTGTGCTTCGGTCAAACGTATCACGCGGACGTCCACGTGCGGTGTCAATACAGCGTCAACGTCAGTGCCATGGTAACGGAGACGCATCTGTAGGAAACCTTCCTAATACAACAGGCAATCAGATACAACTTGCGTCCCTAGGAATATTAATCGCGTGGGACAATTCCGATCAATCACAATAAAGAGATCACATCCCCAGCATGGCCATATAAACTGCAAAGGATAATACCTTAATAACCATTGCAATGGGAACAAAAATACACAATTCAAAATGCATGGTATGTGAATAATAACTCACATTATGGATGTATATGATAGAAAACGCATCTTCACAGAGTCATAATAAATTGAGGAGTCTATGTATATATGATTGCCCATTTTTTCGTTCTTTTGTTTATCATATGGCCTGCTGGATCAAGGGCCAACGGTGAGGCTGTTGCATTGAATACACACATCGATGAGAGACCGTACAGTGCTGCTTCTACCTACTTTTTATGCCAAGAATTACATTGAAGTCTGTGACTGAAAATGCGTCAGTCTTGGAAAGTGCGCAGTAAGGTGATCACATTGTGACGGTGCTTTGAATGTGGCCTTGTGAATTTTGGAGTCTCGTTGTACCCCTTTCACACAACCGAATTCAGACGTATAATGAACCCACTCCTGGTTCTGCCTTCTCAGATACCGATGCAAGATCCTGCGATGTATATGAGGCCTTACTGCGATCAGCACAGAACAGGAACATGCAGTGACGCTATTCATCCTCATGGTGGTGGAGGAACTCCATGGATGATCTTCTACTGCTCCTCCAGCTTCTTGCTTCATTCACAGTTTCTTGGGGGTTCGGATGGGTCAGTGGTTTTTCTGCTGGATGTTGACCCTTCTCTGGCATCGTACTTTTAAACTAATTATTGAGTGCCTCATACAAGCACGGCCCCATTTTACAGAAGGTTGACCTGAGCGCTCTGCTTGGCTATGGGATTTCGAGAAGAGCGGCAGGTCCTGAGGACTTCCCTTGTACATTCAGAAGGGTGTATTGTACAGGCATCATCTGCACGGCCTCTGTGACTGCAGAATCCTGCTTCTTGTGGGGAGGTAAAGTCCATGTCACAAAAAGTATATGGCGGTACATACTGATGGCTGCCTCTGCAAGTGAAGTTATAGGTGAGAGACGGTGAAGAGTTAAATTCTATGACTCCCAGTATTCTGGTTAGAACAAGTTATACACTGATCACAAGGAGGGGGTCTCATGCACACAACTGTATGTGCTTTGCGTTTCGCAAAACACGGATCTCAGCCGTGTGCGTGCTGCCATTTTCTTCTTTACCTCAATAGTAACATCCTATCCTTGTCCAGGGGCGGCGTTCACCGTGTTGGTGCCCAGGCTGCCCTGCCTTTTTTCATTGTTCCCCAGCCTCTGCCTATGCCCGCCCTCCTATTCCCTTGTGTCATCCTTCGGTCCGGCCAAGATCCCGTGCCTTGTCGGTATAGGACATGCACACTGCGATGCCCATTGTTGGCAAGGCATCGCTTTAACTACGGCGAATGGCACAAAATCAACGGTAATGTGGCGTTTGCCGGCGCATGCGCAGTAGTTAAAGCGATGCTGTGCCCACAATAGACATCGCAGTGCGCATGCTCTGGCCCGGCGGGATCTCGGCCGGACCGAAGGATGACACAAGGGAATAGGAGGGCAGGCATAGGCAGACGCTGGGGCGGGGAAACAATGAAAATAGGCTGAGCGGCCTGGGCACCAACACAGTGAACGCCGCCCCTGGGCACTTGCGAGTGCTCATTTGCATATTAATTAAACTTCGTTTTTCCAGCTTCTGCGAGTCTAAAGAAAATAACACAGGTACCGTTACATTTATGTATAGGTGAGCTATAGGGCAATGTAAGCGCTGTATATGGCCATATGGAGGGGACAGGCTCCCTTTAATAATCTGCAAAATCTGTAAAAAAAAATGCGGGCCACAATGCACGAACACCGTCCGTGGGGCAGCTGCAGCGGATCGCGGACCCATTCACTCTGTAGTGCTTCCGTAGGGTTCCGTTCCGTGCTTCCGTCCCCACCATTCCGCATCTCCGAATTTGCGGACCCATTAAAGTGAATGGGTCCACATCCATGATGCGGAATGCCCACGGAACTGCGCCCGTGTATTGCGGATCCGCAAATGCGGTCCACAATACGGCCACGGAGCGCACAGTCTCACAGACACAGAGCAAGAAACTGCAACTGCATCTCCTTCCATTTTATATATATATATATATTCCATTTATTACTCTGGATGGACTTATTTTATCACTTGGAAGTTTTGTGGTCATTTACAGAGTCAGGGAAAGGGGACATATTTAATATATTTACGTGCACTAACTAATTAATGAATAAAAAGTTATAAAGAAAAAGGAAAAAAGGAAAAACATAAAATCATGAATGTAACAAAATTTTATTGAAAAAATGAAAATGTTTTTACAAGATGCATTTTTTATTTGTATATCAACTTGAACTTACCAGATGTTAACTTAAAGGAACACACTGCGCAAAACAGAGTTAGGCCTCTTTCACACGACCGTTTAATTTTTCTTTGCGAACCGTTTTTTGCTTTCCGTACACGGTCCGTATACGGAACCAATGGTTCTGCAAAAAAAAAAGGAATGTACTCCGTATTCATTCTGTTTCCGTTCCATTGAAAGATAGAACATGTCCTTTTATTGCCCGCAAACCACGTTCCGTGGCTCCATTCAAGTCAATGGGTCCGCAAAATGGGTCTCAGTTTTTGCGGAACCATCCATTGCAAGTTTTATACCCAGCCCAATTTTTCCTATGTAACTACTGTATACTGTATATACCATACGGAAAAACGGAACGGAAACAAAAAACGTAACAACAGATCTGTGAAAAACGGACCGCAAAATACTGAAAAAGCCATACGACCGTGTGAAACAGGCCTTATGTGTTGTGAAAGACCCGAGGTGGTTATAAAATATGGTAGACAGAAGCCATGCTTTATCCCCTCAAACCGTGTATTAGGCGTACCAGAGCGTATACCTAGTGTTTTTCTAATTTTGGTCACTAGAAAACACCACTGGGCCTACTTTTTTCTTTTCTTTTTTGTTTAGCCTATTTCGTATTTTGTTCCTTTTTCTGTATTTTGTTAGTACTGTTTCCCTCATTTATTTTCGCCTAAGGTAATAAAGGTCAAAAACACCCCGTATGGACAGGAACATACAGAAATCCCTTTCCCTTAGCGCACTTCATCATAATTGTATCCATGGATTGCACAGGGTAGATCTAGACTCCGAGCTTTCACCCGAAACGCTCCAATTATAATCTGTCTGGAAAGATCAATAACAATCAGAAATGATCAATCAGGAGTCAGTGGTGGAGCCTGGCGGATGCCTGTCACTCATCGCTCAAGATCGATATTTGCTCAGAAGTTTGTCTTCTACACACACTTGGAATTTCTATTTGGAAGATTTCTGCGTCAAAGAGCAGAGCAGAGCAGGTTAAAGGAGCTGTGCCACAAAAATATTTAAAAAAAATTAAAAAAAATTTCAAACCAGCACCTGGATCTGAATACTATTGTAATTAAAATTTTTGTATAGGCACTGAGTTATTCAATGAAATCTATCTGTATAGCGCCACCTGCTGGTTGTTCTTTTCCTTATTATTTGTCCACCTCACAGAGGTGGCCGCACACGTTCAGTTTAAATCTTCAATTGCCACCATCCATATGTCCTGTTAAAAGCCATTGCAGTTACAGGCAAAGAGCTACAGCAGATATGACACACCCCTGAGGTGGGACACCGTCCCCTGAGCTGCCAGCCTGAAATAAATCTAGCAGAGCAATTGGAGCAATGAATAGGGCGATCGCTGGTTCCATGTGAGCTTTGTAAAGAAAAGACTGTCATGTCCTATGTGATGTCTGATTTTCATTCTTTACATCAGCCATGGCATAACCCCTTTCAGAACCTGGTGGAGCGTTTCCAGGGAATAATATAGTGGTGCACGAAATTATGAAATTATATTAGGAGTAATGCACAGTACAAACAATTATCTAATGCAAGTGTTTCACAGCTCAATACACAGAGAATGGGGGATGAACGATCTTTACTACGATCGTTCATCCTCCATTCAGTTTGCATATTGTCGGCACCACATCCCCTGCTAGGTGTTTGCATGTTTATATTGAACAATGTTCGGGAATGATCGTTTTCCATTGTCAATTGTTGACCCCGGTAAATGATCCTTATCTCAGCTTGCTGAAACCTTATGTCACTGCTCTGCTGTGTATGTTGACTCAGCAGATAAGAGCACACAATATTGAGTGAGCACCGATTATGTATTCCCTGTTCTTTTTCACAATCTGTGTCACTGAGACAAAGCTTACGCCTGTAGACCTTGGCCGTTGAGGTTGCTGCCACCACTAGATTTAAGACCGGCGCAGACTCACCTTAAGTCTATGGACTCTCATTCAAAAGTGAAAAAGAGATTCCTGGACCGACATAATAAAATGGATAGACAGGGTGGGAAAATCTCTCTTCAAAGATGTAGAGGGGCTCATAAGTTTCCACATCATAAAATGAAACCTTCCCTCTCTCATAGTCTAGAAGTGTTCCAACTCTCTGTAGTCGTCTAGGTCCATGTATTCCTTGGCCATTCAGTAAACCAGGTCCACATGGCCTTGATGAGTGAGAACGTAGAATAATAGTCTCAGGAGGTGTAGAAAGTGCATAGTAACCTTCTGGTGTTCCTCTGATAGCCCATATCCCAGCTTCTGGACACTCTCGTTGCCCTCCTGTCCTCCTCACTGTTTCGATAGCCACCCCAATAGCCCAAAACCTTCCATTGTTCTCACTGATCTCTGTCTCCCAGTAGTGAGTGCCATGCTGGAATGAGGTTTGACCAAGTACACAGGGCTCCGTGTCAAACCTTGCATCGTTTTGGGGAACGTCTTGAGCATTTTCACTAGATGAGATGTGGCGACCATCCGGAGAGACCATAAGACCATGGTAAGCGGTGAGTGGATCAAACAAAATGGATTCTGCAAAGTTAGAAGAGTTACAAAATATTTCTCTTTAGAGCAATTAGCAAATATGTTCTTATAAATATAATCTAGTTATGGGGCAACCTGAATGAACATAAAGCTGGCCATTCACATTAGATAAATGGTGGCCGAACCTTTTGATTCCGGCAAGGACCAGCTGACCATCTAAAGTGTATGGCAGTATCCTGACCCTTTCTCAATGGCAGATGATCTCTCTGGAGATAAGCCATGGTCAGAGGTGTTAGACTGTGACCCCCATCAAGAACAGGTGCACGCTCAACCAGGTCAATCGTGCATGTGTACGGTGGGCTGCAACTGGATGTTCATGACCAGCCTAAGAAAATTAAAAGATATTATTTGCTTCCTCTTTCTAAGATGTCTCCTCTGGTCCATTGTCAAGGCACCTTTGGATCCAAATAACTATTCACAGTGCTTAAATTGTTCACCTTCATAAAGCTCTAATGTCCATGCGTTAAAGCAGCTTATGTCTATAACAAATAGGGTAAGGGCCAAAGTTAGATGGCCATACTGAACTCATCCTATCTATAATCAGTTTAAAAAATCGTTTAGAAAGATGGACAATTCCTGTGGATGGACCAAGTTGTGACAATTCAGTTGTATTTTCTTGAAAAATAAATTTGTTGACATCCCTAGTTGAAGCAGATCGACAGGTAAAATGAATATCAGACTGGGGTAACTTAATCTCACCGAAGAAACAAATCTGATGAACCAACCTCCAACTATAAAGAACGTGAATACATCTACTGTTAACTGCAACCTAATTGTGGTCTACTCCAATGTACCTTACAAAATGATGATGTCTTCTGCTGAACTTTTGAGGCCCATTATTGTTTTAGAGCCCTGGCTCAATGGAGGCAGATACGAGGTTCCCATGATGGAAACGCTGTTGTGAAAGTAGCCTTAACTGGCCAACTGGAGAGTGAGTTTAAAAAAAATTTGGCCAAAATTCACACAATCAAGACATTCACTCGCACTTTTCCAACTTGGTGGATCACAAGTCTGACATCAGCCACTGCAAACAATTGTGTTAAATTTTCCAAAGATGGTTGTTTATTTTGGACAACTTTTATCTTATGTGTATGGGTAGCTTTACATTCTGGTGGGGATAGTCCGACCCTATATAAACCTGTCATTAGATAATAAGGACATTAACTATTTTTGATGGAGTAAAACCTATTCAGATAAAAAAAAAGGTAACAAAAAATTTAGGAAAATTCCAAAAGCAGAGAATATTCTCCTACCTTTCCTGGTGGATATTGTTCTCCATTCTAAGGATAAAACATGAAGACAAAAACGACTGTAAGAACATTATTCCAGAGTCTTCTACGTACATTGACTACATGACTAGTGGCTGAGTGCTGACATTTTACATTCACTTAGTGTTGGATCCTCAAAGTGTTGCATGATCAATATATTGACAAGGTCACATTGGAAGTAAACAGTTTGTGGGAATAATTAATGATAACGCTGCTTGCCAGGAGCTCGTAACAGCACCAAGGCATAAACAGAAGTCTGCCCTGGAGATTTCTAGACTGGTGGATTGGTAAATGCAGAACATTATGTTGCAGCCCATAAGGTCTCGTTCACATCTCCGTCAAGCAGATCTGGCTGCCTGAGCCGGCACAAATGCAGGACAAATAAACTGTTAGAGGCAACTGTTCTTGTCCAGCCGAAACCCGGCCAGATCACCGCCAGATTCGGCGGTGGACTAGAGAATCTGGCAATGCCAGGAGAGCCTGCTGATCTGATAGCAACGCAATGAGGCGTAGCCGTAGTGGAGTGCGGATTGACTTAGGGGGAAGACCGCAGGATAGTAAGGGGTTAATGTCAGGAAGTTTGGCTAGGGGTTGGTTTAAGGAAGGAAGGGGAGGATTTAGCAGATTGGCGGGCAGTATATATTGTTAGAGGGAGGGGCTTCGGTCAGTGCTAGTGTAGAGCAAGTGCGTTTCCCACCCTGGTAGCTTTGTTTATTGGATTGCTGTTGGAAGGGGCTTATTGATATGGGATCCTGGGGAGCAATAAAATGGTTAAGAGATGCGGGACATGTTGGAGGCTGCATCTCATGTGGTTTGTGAATGCCGAGGATGGGGCTCCTGTTTGGGCTAAAAGGCCTACAGGAGGAGATACTTGTATACTTCAAGGATTTGGTGCCCTTGGGTCGGTGAGTGCGGCCAAGGGTAAGTCTGAAGTATAAGGTGAGACGGTTAAGGAAGATACCGCTTGTTTGGGTTGCCCTCCAGAATACTTGTTACGGTGCAGTGGGTCATAAAGGTTGAAGGTTGTGTTAAAGTGCCTGTTGTTAATATTATTATTGTTATTATTATTATATGTGAATAATAAAGTTCGGCCGTCATGGTCATTTTCACCAAAGCAAGATGGTGTCGGTGTGGTTATTAAAGGGTACAGGTCAGTGTGAGTAGCCGGAGGAAATTCTTCCATCCTATTAAGTCATGCTCGACCGAGATGTGAACGAGGCATAAGCACTTTAGTTGCATATTAGTCTGCAAAACCAGTGGAGGACTGAAGAATGCCCATTTGTCCGATTTATGTTTTGCTCCCATTATTTCATGGTGTTCAGCCCCTTTAAAGGTATGAATACTTTTGCCCACATTATTTGTTGCTTCGGTGCCTCTAAAATAAACATTGAAGCATTTCTGCAAGTAAAATCTCCTACCATTTTGTATACACAGCTCCTATGCAAACCTTTATATCTCCAAGGATACAGACTACAAAAGTTGTTGTGTTCCTCCACTTCCTTTCCCTCCTTTTACTGCTAATTTGCAGACAGTAGACATTGGAGGCTGGAGAGACTGGAGTAAGGCCTCCTTTACTATGGACGGGCATCGGCCAGATAATCGCTGACAACGATGATCTGCAGTGTATTATGATTGTGCGATCACTCGTTTGTCGGCAGCAGATCGTGCCGAATGAGCAGCACTCTGCTGCTGGCAAACAATGATTCTGTATGGGAACAAGCAATTGCATTACTGTTACCATAGAGACACAATAATCTGCACAGGAGCTGTAGGCTGAAATTGGTTGAAGATTATTTGATGTCAAATGATATCAGATTTTTTATTATTATTTTGTGATCCATTATCGGGGATGTGGCTATAACAACACAATCATATTTTTCATAGATCAGGGCTACTCACCAACTTCCCATCTCAGTCGCTCTGAAAATATAACACAAGAAACATATTTCAGATTATAATGTATAGGACAACAAGAGGCTGCCGTCAGGAAAGTCAGGGCCTGATGCAGCCAAGCCGTGTGGGCCCCGCTCCCTTCTCACATTCAAAGCCATAATTAGTATTATTTTAGCATCAGGCCATTTTGCTATACTCATAAGGTTGTCATTTATATCAACTTTTATTATTGGTTAAATTGGGGTAATTAGCTACAGAAACAAATTTGCTGGTTGGGATTTGAACCTGAGACCACCTATACAGTAGACAGAAGACTTACCTCTAGTCTATAGACCTACAGCACCATGTTAACAATGGCAGTTTTATGTGCTCGGCTAATACATATTAATCGTTTCTTATCATGCGTACTGTTGAATAAATAGTATATTACTAAAATGAAGCGGAATTTTTATTTTATTTTGTTTACTAATCATAATAATGTGTTTAGCATATTGTACAGGTTATTATGACTACAGGGATACCAAATACTTCTCATCTAATAGGTAACCTAGTTTATGCGGGGATCCATTTATAGAACTCTCATCTAGTAACCAAAGCAGCTACAAAGAACGTTTCTTGCTGGAGGACTCATTAAAGAACCAGCCTATTGATTGGGCACTGTGTAATGCCTAATTTCTACCGGCAGTGAGGCTGTATGAGAAATGAACACTCGGTTCCACCATAACTAAATGCTATTGTCCAAACTGGAGAATTCCTTTAAGAGGTAGAGGACCCGTGCCGTACATGTACAGCGCAGATGTCCGTGACTTAAGGACCCGTGCCGTACATGTACAGCGCAGATGTCCGTGACTTAAGGACCCGTGCCGTACATGTACAGCGCAGATGTCCGTGACTTAAGGACCCGTGCCGTACATGTACAGCGCAGATGTCTGTGACTTAAGGACCCGTGCCGTACATGTACAGCGCAGATGTCCGTGACTTAAGGACCCGTGCCGTACATGTACAGCGCAGATGTCCGTGACTTAAGGACCAGCGCCGTACATGTACAGCGCTGGCATCCATCACAGAGCGCCGTTCTGTGCAGCACAGGGGTCTCAGCCTTCGCGCTGGGTGTATGTAAATCTATTTTATGTTCTCAGCATTTGTGGTTGTGTTTATTATCACGTGTTAGTAAAAATTCAGTTTGGCAAAAGCTGGTGTCAGAGTTGCTTTCTTCGTTCTTGACTTCGCTGTATCCTGGGGAGCCCACCCCGATACACGGCTTACATATGCAACGAGCCGCGCACCTGCATAGATCAGGACACCTGATTGGGATTGAAGAAGAGTATATATGAGAGCTGCGTAACCCTTCATCGAGCTGCCAATAAAGTTCAGCCACTGGTGTAAGCGATGATTTTTCAGACTTCTAGTCTTACGTTCTCATTTCTCAGTAGGACACAGGTGAGCGTCCCGCGTCATGTGCAAGTTCTGCAAAATGTTCAGATACTTGGAAACAGTTAGTGGCATGAGACAAGTGCTGCTGCTTCCTGCAGGTGCTCAGAAATAACCAGTTACAGAGACAGGAGGAGAAAGAGAAGCAGCGACACCGGATCATCGTGTCTAACTCTTCTGGCCTTTCTTTATAAATTTACTATAGGATCAGGTTTAGAGAGCATCTTATCACAAGTCAGACCCCCTAATATTAGTCAGTTACAGTACAGGATATCATAGTACAGTTATACTTCAGTTTGCTGATTCATCCTAATCATTGTAACATTACTTATCCTGTACTGATTCTGAGTTACAGCCTTTATTATACTCCAGAGCTGCACTCACTATTCTGTGGGTGCAGTCACTGTGTACATACATTACTTATCCTGTACTGACCCTGAGTTACATCCTGTATTATACTCCAGAGCTGCACTCACTATTCTGTGGGTGCAGTCACTGTGTACATACATTACTTATCCTGTACTGATCCTGAGTTACATCCTGTATTATACTCCAGAGCTGCACTCACTATTCTGCTGGTGCAGTCACTGTGTACATACATTACTTATCCTGTACTTATCCTGAGTTACATGCTGTATTATACTCCAGAGCTGCACTCACTATTCTGCTCATGCAGTCAATGTGTACATACATTACTTATCCTGTACTGATTCTGAGTTACATCCTGTATTATACTCCAGAGCTGCGCTCACTATTCTGCTGGTGCAGTCACTATGTACATACATTACTTATCCTGTACTGATTCTGAGTTACATCCTGTATTATACTTCAGAGCTGCACTCACTATTCTGCTGGTGCAGTCACTGTGTACATACATTACTTATCCTGTACTGATCCTGAGTTACATCCTGTATTATACTCCAGAGCTGCACTCACTATTCTGCTGGTGCAGTCACTGTGTACATACATTACATTACTTATCCTGTACTGATCCTGAGTTACATCATGTATTATACTCCAGAGCTGCACTCACTATTCTGCTGGTGAAGTCACTATGTACATACATTACATTACTTATCTTGTACTGATCCTGAGTTATATCCTGTATTATACTCCAGAGCTGCACTCACTATTCTGCTGGTGGAATGACTGTGTACATATGTTACTTATCCTGTACTTATCCTAAGTTACATCATGTATTATACTCCAGAGCTGCAGTCACTATTCTGCTGGTGCAGTCACTGTGTACATACATTACATTATTTATCTTGTACTGATCCTACGTTATATCCTGTATTATACTCCAGAGCTGCACTCACTATTCTGCTGGTGGAGTGACTGTGTACATACTTTACTTATCCTGTACTTATCCTGAGTTACATGCTGTATTATACTCCAGAGCTGCACTCACTATTCAGCTGGTGGAGTCTCTGTGTACATATATTACATTACTTATCCTGTACTGATCTTGAGTTTCATCCTGTATTATACTCCAGAGCTGCACTCACTATTCTGCTGGAGCAGTCACTGTGTACATATATTACATTACTTATCCTGTACTGATCCTGAGTTATATCCTGTATTATACTCCAGAGCTGCACTCACTATACTGATAGTGGAGTCACTGTGTACATACATTACATTACCTATCTTGTACTGATCCTGAGTTATATCCTGTATTATACTCCAGAGCTGCACTCACTATTCTGCTGGTGCAGTCACTGTGTACATACATTACTTATCCTGTACTTATCCTGAGTTACATCCTGTATTATACTCCAGAGCTGCACTCACTATTCTGCTGGTGCAGTCACTATGTACATACATTACTTATCCTGTACTTATCCTGAGTTACATCCTGTATTATACTCCAGAGCTGCACTCACTATTCTGCTGGTGCAGTCACTGTGTACATACATTACATTACTTATCCTGTACTGATCGTTAGTTACATCCTGTATTATACTCCAGAGCTGCGCTCATGATTCTGCTGGGGGAGTTACTGGGGGTTACTTATGAATCTTTTAATCCAGCTTCTGGTTTAAAAATTGTTGCAAGACACTCTTTTTGACAATGTTTTTTTGTATGGGCGCTTTTATACCCCCCTTGCCACTTGGGAATGCAAAGGAGTGACGGGGGACGGGACTTTGGCCCCAACACATTTGCTATCTATTATGCCTGGAAACAGGTGTAAAAGAGGAGTAAAAGCTACTCCAATCAAAGGCAGGAGAAGGTTTTACTCCGGGCTCATGGACTGTCGGCAGTGTTCCTAATTTATAACTAGACCTAGGCCTTGTCGCAAATTAGGCGCTTTATCTGCCAGCGCGAGGGGGGATCAAAGACTGGAGTCAAATGCTGTTAAAAGAGATAATGAGGAGATGGTCTGAAGATCTGATTATCTTCTCTCTAGGGAAACCCTAAATGGCTTCCTCCTGGTTTGCTGTCCACCATACAGGGTCATTGAACTACCAGATAGTTGGACATTTTATTCATATTTGGTGATGATAAACCCTGACAGGGGAGCACTTACCGATACAGATGTCCTTTTCCTTGAGCTGCATCTCTGCAATTAAAAAAACAAAACCAGATAAGGGCCGGTGACATAAATATAATATTATTTGCTTATGTGATTGCTATTCCTATGAGATGTGTGACAGTTACAGTGCATTGAGTAAGTCATCACACCCTTTTTACTTTTTTAACATATCGTTATTTTGCAGCCTTGTGCTAACATTAAAAAAAGTTCAAATTTTCCCCATCGTCCTGCACTGAATCCCCCGTTAATGAGTGAGAACAGAATGTTAAAAATCTCTACTAATTTATTCAAATGGAAAACTTGCACTGACATAATTATTCAGCCCCTTTACTCAGCACTTAGTTGAAGCTCCTTTGGCAGCGATTCCAGCCTCCAGTCTTGGAGATGATGCCACAAGGCTTACACCTGGATTTGGTGATTTGCTGCCTATCTTCTCTGCAGTTCCTCTCCAGCTCTGTCAGGTTGGATGGGGACCTTCGTGGACAGCCATTTTTAAGTCTCTCCAGAGATGTGTCTTTGGGTTCAGGGCTCTGGCTAGGCAACTCAAGGACATTCACAGAGTTGTCCCTAAGACTGTCCTTTGTTGTCTTGGCTGTGTGCTTAGGGTCATTGGATTGTTGGAAGGTGAACCTTTAGCCCAGTCTGAGGTCTAGATCGCTCTGAATTGGGTTTTCACTAAGAATATCTCTATATTTTGCTCCATTTAGCTTTCCCTCCACCCTGACCAGTCTCCCTGTCCCCCCAGCATAATTCCGCCACCACCAAGCTTCAATGTAGAGATGGTATGGGGCAGGTGAGCAGTGCCTGGTTTCCTCCAAACTTAACGCTTAGAACTGGGGCAAAAACGGTCAAACTTAGTTTCATCAGACCAGACAATCTTATTTCTCACAGTCTGAGAGTCCTTTAGGTGCTTTTTGCAAACTTTCATGTGTCTATTACTGAAGATAGGCTTCTTTCTGTCCACAGAGTCCAGATTGGTGGAATTCGGCAGTAATGGTCGACCTTCTGGAAGTGTCTTCCATCTGCAGTCACTGTGGAGCTCAGCCAGAGTGACTATTGGGTTCTTGGTTACCGCTCTTACCAAGGCCTCTGTCCCCTGATTTACTTAGTTTGGTGGCTGGCCAGCTCTAGGAAGATTCCTGGTTCTTCTATGTAAGAATCATGGAGGCCACTGTGCTCTTGGGAACTTACAGTGCAGCAAAAAATGTTGTCACCTTCTCCAGATCTGTGCCACCACACAATCCTGTCTCTGAGCTCTACAGGCAGTTCTTTCCTCCTTATGGGTCCTTATGTCCAATCACCTGAATTTACCACAGGAGACTCCAATCAAGGTGCAGAAACATCTCAAAGATGATCAAGAGAAATGGGAGGCCCCAGAGCGAAACGTCAAGTGTCATAGCAAAGGGTCTGAATATTTATGTCCATACAAAATTTTACATTTTTCCTTTTTAATAAATTTGCTAACATTTCTAAAATTCTGTTTTCACTTTCTCATTATGGGGTATTGGAGTGCAGATTGATGGGGAAACCTTGATTATTACTTTTTTTAACAAAATGTGAAAAAAGTTAAAGGATCCAAAGACTTTCCGAATGCACGGGGGTGCTGTGCATTGATGTCTAAGAAAAGAATATGCTGTAAATTGCCGTTGTTTAAAGGACGTATTCCCAAACGAACACCCTAATCATGTAGAGCTCGGGAAGAAGTGATATAAAATCATATTGTACAAAATAATGATTTTATAATATGGGCTCAGGAGGAAACAAAACATCTGCACAGGTAAAGGGGAATTTGTATTGTATGGGAAAATCATGTGTGTGTCTATATTACCGTGATTCCTTTTTCTCGAGTAGAAAAACCAAGCCATCCCAGCAGAAAGAGTGATGGTGACTATCAAGAGTAACCAGAAGACAATCGCCCAGGGTGAGGTGCGAGGAAACATGTCATCTGTATGACAAATGATAGGAAAAGCAGGAAACAAGCATACAATGATAACTAACGAGTGCAAACTGAAACAGACAATGCAGAATCATTATCAGGAAGACTTCTGAAGTTCTCACTTTTTTTTTTTTACTTCGCCCAGAAGTACGGGTGATACCCACATATTTATAGCCACCCTCTAGCTGATCAAAGAATGATTCTTTTAAAGGGGATGTAAGAAAAATGCCCATGGTATAAAATACGAAAATAACAACTACTTACCAGTTAAACCACCGAAGCGGCAAGGTATTTAATTAGTAAGTAGTGGTTATTTAGTTTCTTTTTACTATTTCAGCAAAAATCCCAGATGACCATTTAACAGTGCCAGCATAGTACCCCCAATAAGCAATACTGCCAACAGTTTTCCCCCCATTATCAGTATCACAGAGTACCTCATAGAAGTAAATGATACATTTCTGGCTCCCTACAGCCACCACCAGAGGGGGCTCACCACATATTATAGTATACAGCTTCTAATGGGAGAAATAGAACTACGTGTGCTGCAGTCTCCCCCCTACTGGTGACGGTTGTCTATGCCCTGCTCTACCTGGTGTGAGAGAGGCCTCCACTCTTTTGGGGGCTATCAGACAATCTGAAAGAGTAGACCCCACTTTGAAGGGATTTCCATGAATGGAATGTGATAAAATAAAAATATAACCAGAACTTAGCTGTTCAATCCCCCGCTGCTGTAGTGCCACCAATTTGGTGGTCACCAAGGGGCTTTGCTTAGTTGTCCTGTACTAATGGCATCACTTGCTTTCATGACTGCTGCAGCCAGTCACTGGTTTCAGAAATCACATGCCATATTTGCTAACATTATTGCTAAGGTCAGTGATTGGCTGCAGTGGTCACATGGATGTACCTGATGCATGACTGCAGGACAAATAAACAGAGACTGGCCTGGAAACACTAAAGCTTTGCCGCTGGTCATTTTAATTTTATCTTATTCCATGGTTTTAGCCATTTTTTTTTTATTATTCGAACAACCACTTTGAAGCATAATTCCACCTAATATCAAAATCCATCCAGCTTTTGTTTTATTATGAGTGATAACCAAATGGCCGACTTCTGAATGGTAGATGGACCAGGATGCATCACTGTTTATCGGGGCTGTTTTACTATTCAGCAATCTGGGTAACACAACCTCTGTAGGAGGGCTCTAATGATACCACATTGATCCCACAAAAATGTCCGAACAGAGTAAGGGGGTCACATCATTTTGGGATTTTATTTAGAGGGGGAAAAAACGTTGCTATCAGATGCAAACCTGAGACTGTCACATATGATCCAATCTCTCTCGCAGTCACCGGATGTCTGAAGCCACAGTAGACCCGTCCCTCAGAGGAGTGGTTCAGAAGCATACGGCTCTTCACGCGGATCAGTTCGGTGTTGTCTGTGTCATTCTCTGGATCACTTGGTTTGAGGACTCCATTTTCCATCTTCCAGAACATTGTGGGTCTTGGAAACCAACCATCAGAAGAACAGGAGATGACCACGGAGCTGCCCTGAAGAGCAACAGCTACAAGCGGTGGAGACCCCGACCCTGGGAGAAACAGAGGTTTAATTCACACTATTAGGTCTATGGCACAGGACCTGAGCACTGCTCTCTGGACATTGTTTAACACTGTAAAGGTATAGCCATACTGGACACCAGTACGAAACTGTATCATTGACCTGAGGAATTTAGGAAGGCACATGCACCCTCTGGCCAGATGCAGAAGTCCCTGATGCTTCTACATAAATAAATGAGAGCTTTAGATCTTTGTGTTCCTGTCTGGTGTCCATGAGGAGGCTTCGGGTGGCCCCCTGGGCATCGCCCGCCCAGGAAATTTCCCTGTAGGGTCTATGGCCAGTCTGCCCCTGCGGGACACTGCAAAATTTGTTTTTGTGGATCTGTGTGCTGCAAATCCACATCTTTTTACAGTACCAGTCAAATGCATGAGAGTTAAACAAAATCCACCCCGTGTAGCCGTACCCTTATTAGTCAGTCTACATGCTGGTCTGCCAGTTGTTTCACTTTTCTTTTTATGCTTTGTCACAAAATGAGAAATTCCCCACCTCGTTTCCTGTTTTTGAAGACAATTACCAAATGTTATTTAAAGCAAACTGACACTTTTAAAGGGGTTCTCAGAGGAACCCTTTTTGATAATGTCAGGCACGGTGCAGGGATAAAAAAAAAAAAAAATGAATCACCTGTCACCGGCACTCCGGTTCCAAAGCCACGCTCTCTTTTCCTCTGTCTCCGGTCTCAACTGGATCGGACATGTGACATCTGCAGATATCCAATGTTCACAGCCGTGGCAGCGGTCACATGCCGTCCCTGCACACATCACCGTTGAGGGGCATCGATTGGCCGGCAGAGGTGACATGCATGTAGAGAACACGTCACAATTCCAGCCGAGTATGAACCAGAAGTGGAGGAGAAAGGAGTTTGACACTGGACAGGTTAGTCTAATTTCTGCACTCTACCTGGCAATATCTAAAGGGCTTCCCAATTTTGATGAACCCCTTTCAGGAAGAACTCAACATTTTACCATTAAAATCTACATTGAATGTCGAGGTACGTTCTAAACACTTATCTTGTACTGGTCTCTTTTTGCATAATATAACCAGAGAGCAGTGCGTTGTGGGAGCACAGAGAAACACAATTAGAGCTAAACTGTTAGTTCACGTCTGACAGTAGGGGTTAAGCAAAACCAATGTTTGTTTCCAACGGCAACCAGTAAAATTCAAAAATGTAGAAATTCCTAAAAAAAATTATAAAGGCATGTTGTCAGGAATGAAGTGAAGCCCACACAATCATGTCTTGTAGTGGGCCCAAAGAACCCTGGTCTGATACTGCTTGCTAACACTGTAGTGTGTATAGAGAGGTTCTCTCCACCCGTTAGGGCCATCTTTCCTGGGCCCAGTAGTAGCCATATGAGCTGGCTTGACACTATATACATTATCCATATGGTGAATTTAATTCAAGAAAGAAGTAACTTTAAGTAGCCATACATATTAGATGATTGTCATCTGAAACTGATGGTTTTGGTGGGATTGGCTGACCATCTAATCTGATCTGTCAAGTCTGACAGTTATCTGGAAGTGGCATATTCCACTCTCCCAGACCACGTAGAGTGTGTATGGGGGAGTTGGGAAAAATAGCTGTTGGCCAAATGACAGCTATTTAGGGCATATGGCCACCTTTTCTCCTCTGGTGACCTAGCAAAAGACCTTTCGAGTTGACCTTACTCTATTACATGGTTTATAGAGCAGCTTTATCGAGGTGGCTTATTGAACCCATCCATGGTTCACATATGGATGAAAGACTGACCCACAACATGGAGCTCCATGGAGTCCTCTTCGTAGACCTCAGTTGTGCTGTTCTCCACCAAGCAGTGATATTTCCCAGTATCGGAAAGTTGGACATTATGCAGAAAAAGTGATACATTCCCAGTGGTGGACCTCTCGTTCATGGATGCCCGGCCCCGGTAACGTGGGCTCTGTTGCTGCCGACCCTCGGTTCCATCTTTTAACAAAAAGACTATATTGGTAAAGAGTTTGTGGAACCATCGCACTTCCAGCCCAGCTTCGGCCAGCTTTGGGGTGAGGGTACATGGCAAGAGAATGTCCGATCCCACCTCTGCCACCAACTCTTTAACTGGAGCGTGTACCAGAAACTGACCTGTAATAGACAGAAAGAGGGACGCAATTACCGAGGAATGATACAGGAAAGGACCTTCAACCCTCTCTGGGGGGCAGTGTGTGAGACAGTCCCAGAGTATAATGAAGGGTTAACTAAAGGGGGATCACAGATGTGAAGGGGAATGGAGGCCGCATCACATGACCTAAATTAAGACCATGAGAATATTAAGGGGAGGAATTGAAACTGTTTTGTGGCATAAAATGTCACAAATCTTTTTTTTTTTTTTTTTTCCCTTTTTTTATTATTTTAAATTAGTCTTTATTTAATTTTCACACAAGGAACAAATCCACAAAAATCAGATAAACAGAGATCCACCAGTCCTAATTAATAAGTACAGTTCCTTTTTCTTTCCCTATCTTCTCCCGTTTCCCATCCTACACCCCCCCCCCCCTCCGCGTAGGGACGTGAGAGAAAAAATAAATAAATAAATAAATAAATAAATAAACACTAAAGTAACCACTTTTCCCACACTTGGTCGAGATTTATTGACCTTTTTATATAGTTCTCCATCACTCGTTCTTCTTTAATTAAATTGTCTACCATTTTTCTCCATTGTCCCACTGTCGGTAGATCTACTTTTATCCATTGCCTAAGTATGAGCAGTCTGGCCTGAAACAGTACTTTATTCAAGACCAGTCGAGTTTTTTTATTTAGTTTCAAATGTTCAGTTGCCCCTAGAATACCAATTATTGGGTCATTGGGCAGCCGGACTTTCAGGAGCAAGAATATGGTTTCCATTATTTCTGTCCAATATCTATGGAGCTTGGGACATCTCCAAAAACAGTGTATTAAATCTGCTCTCTCCTCCCCACATTTTGGACACTTATCTGTTGCTTTCACACCCATTCTTTTCAACATCCATGGAGATCGATGTAATCTATGCACTATAAAAAATTGTGAGATCTTATGAGAGCCCCTATCGGAGATTGTAGCATAGTTTCTAAGGGCATCTTTCCAATTTTCTTCTGTAAGGGATCCAAGATCTTTTTCCCATTTTCCTAGAGCTAGCATTGTGATCTTTTTTCTCTTCCCACCCATCAAAAGCCTATATCTCCTTGCTGTTGTTCCTACTCCTTCCCCTACTGTAATGAATTTATCCAACCTATCTGATTTTTCCCTTCTATACCTATCCTCCTGTACCACTGTCCGCAATGCATTCCTAAGTTGGAGATATTTATACGTGTCAGTATGGGGGATCCCAAATTCCAACACCATTGTGTTGAAATCTTTCAACTTGTCTTCCTCAAAGATCTGGTCTAGATATTTCATTCCTTTTTTCTGCCAATCTATATAGTCCCTTATTGTTTCTAATTCTTTTAAATTAACATTTTTCCATATCGGTGTGTATTTCAAAAACCCTTTAATCTCCAATATCTTCTTAATTTCCCCCCATACGTATTCTATTAAGTTTAATATTCTATTCTCTGAATTTTTTTTACCCAAAAAACCTGACTCCAACACCTCTAAGTGATTCCCTCCCTCTTTCCAACCCCATCTATTTAATTCTTGCCTACCCACTTGAGTGTCTAAGCTACCCTTTATATTCCCGTATTGAATTATTAAATAATAAAGAAACAAATTAGGAACCGCTAGACCTCCATCCTGCACTGGGAGCTGGAGGACTTCCTTCTTTATCCGAGGAATCGCGCCTTTCCAGATGAGGTCCCCCATTAGTCTTTCTAATAATTGAAAGGTAGTCTGCGATATTCTCACTGGAGCATTTTGCAATATATAGAGTATCTTTGGGAGAAAGACCATTTTTATTAAATTTACCCTACCTTGAATTGACATTGGCAGTTTTTTCCATATATGTATTTTAGTTCTTAATTCTTTAATTAGGGGGAGGACATTTAATTTTTCATATTCTTCTATATTTCCGGAGATTTGTACACCGAGATATTTAAAATTTTCGTGTTTTTTTAAAACCTGCACCCGTGTGTCTCCTAGTAATTGTCTATCTCCCAATAATAACATATGTGATTTCCCCCAGTTTATCTTCAAACCAGAAAAAAACCCAAACTTATCTATTATCTCTATCGCTCTATTAAACTGCTCCCCAGTGTTTTGCAAAAAAAGTAAAATATCGTCCGCATACATCAACAACTTTTCTTCTCCGCCCGCATATTGAAAACCTTTAAACTCCCTATCACTTCTTATTATATTTGCCAAAGGTTCAATTGCCATAGCAAATAGCAGTGGGGAGAGAGGGCATCCCTGCCTTGTGCCACGAAATAGGGCAAAAGGCAGGGACAAGCTCCCATCCACCGCCACTCTAGCCCTGGGATTTAGATATATTAGCTTAATCCACCCTATGAATCCCTCCCCTATACCGAATCTCCTTAACACTGCCCATAGATAGTCCCATTCAATGCAATCAAATGCCTTTTGGGCATCCAGTGAGAGTATCGCCTTCTCCCCTGTATCCAATCTATTAGCCTCCATATTGAGAAATGTCCTTCTTATATTAGAGTATATTGTTCTTCCCGGTATAAATCCTGTCTGATCTTTGTTTATTATCCCTTTGATAACCCTTGAAAGCCTATTAGCTAAAACTTTTGCCAGAATTTTAACATCCGTATTCAACAGAGATATTGGTCTGTATGAACCGGGATCTGTTTGTTCTTTTCCCTTTTTTGGGATTAGCGTAATACATGCTTCTTTCATAGAGTTCGGTAGGTCACCTAATTTTCGGGCCTCGTCCAGTGTTATCTTTAGTTCTGGTACTAACACCTGGGAGAAGTTTTTATATATTTCAAAGGGAAGCCCATCCCCACCTGGTGCCTTCCCGGCTTTAACCTTCCCCAAAACTAGATTTATTTCTACTACCGTTATTTCTTTTTCCAGGTATTCTTTTTGGGGCTTAGATATCCTATTAAAGGCGATATTGTCCAGGTATGAATCTAGCTCTTGTTTTGAGTATTGTACCCTGGACTTATAAAGCTCTATGAAGTATTCCCAAAACACTTTTTTAATGCCTTCGGGTGTAGTAATTAATTTGCCCGTTTTATCTTTAATTGCCCCTATCCATGATTTCTCTTTTTGATTTCGCACTATATTTGCTAATATTTTACCAACCTTTTCACCCTCCGAGGCTAGTTGGATACCTTGAAAGAGCAATTCTTTCCTACCTTTCTCTAGTTGATAAATCTTCATCTTTTCCTGTTCTTCCTCCCAAGCTCTCTTATTAAGTGCGGTAGGGTACCTCATACTTGCCATACCTGCCTCTTGCAGTTTTTTCTCCAATACCTTCCCGTTCTCTCTAGTTCTTTTTTTCCACTGATTTACCTTTTTGAACAATACTCCCCTCAAAAATGCCTTGAAAGTGTCCCAGACCACTAATCTACTGGCGGACCCATTATTTTCCCTAAAGAAGTGTTTTAATTCCTCGATTATGCTCTCTTTATCTGAAATCAATGACAGCCAATGAGAGTTGAACTTAAACATTGGCAGAGCATTGTTCTTATTTAAATCCAATTCGACTGTCATTGCATTATGGTCTGACAAGGCCATGGGTATATATTTTGTCTTAATCCTATTTAGGGACATTAAATTTTTATTTCCAAAAGTCATATCTATTCTCGACCAAGTTTGGTGTGTTTTTGAGTAACAGGAATATCTAATTTCATCCAGGTGTTGAGCCCTCCAGACGTCTATCCAGTTAAATTCGTGAGCCACCTTACATAAGTCTACATTTTGTGCTCCTCCCCCTCTGCTAGATGTCCTGTCCCTGAGTGGATCCATAACCGCGTTATAGTCCCCCACCGCAATCAATATACACAAATCTTTAAGCAATAATTTTCACCACTTTTCGAAAAATTGGGAGGGGTTAACGAGAAGGACCAGGCCTCTGATGTATTTTTATCATCATCATGGGGGCAGGAATGGGACATCAGGGGGCAGGTGGATACATACAAAGCATTATACATGGGTGTGTGCCTAAGTGTTCACTCCAAGTATCCCACATGATAGGCTTAGATACTTCAGCTATGCAGACTGGGATTATATACACAGCTCATCAGACAGTATCACACATGATACTTGCTTAGACTAAGTTCACACATGCAATGAGAACTCCGGCAGCCTGATCTGGCCCTGCACAATGGATCCCCATTGACTATAATAGGATCCGTTGTGGATCTGGCCGCTTTCGGCCCTGACAGTAAATGCTGGCTTTCGTCCCCAAAAAAATCCTCCATGCAGGATTTAATGATAACGGATGTAGCTGCTTGTTTGTAAGAGGGGATGTATACACCGGATAGGTAATACAATGCTCCGAATAACTCTGGGGAATGGCCGTCCTGGTGGTTCCAGTCCGTCCAAAAAATATAACCTGTCCTATTATTTTTGCGGAAAACGGTTCGCGGACCCATTCAAGTCAATGGGACCGCTAAAAAACGCGGAGGCACACAAGATTGACATCTGCGTCCGCGTCCATTTTATTCCTATCATTTGCATGGCAAACTTGTCTTAGACTTTTTTTTACATTCCTTTATGTCTGGTGGTGCTCCAAAAATAAAGGAAGACACACGGAAACAAAAACAGAAACGGATCACGGAACAACGGAACACAACAGCGGTCGTATGCATGAGGCCTAAGGGCTCATGCACACGACCGTATGGCTTTTTCAGGGTTTTGCAGTCCGTTTTTTCATCTTTCATTGTTGTTCCATTTTTTGTTTCCGCTGTGTTTCCGTTTCCTTTCCATTTTTCCGTTCCGTTTTTCCGTATGCCATATACAGTATACAGTAATTACATAGAAAAAATTGGGCTGGGCATAACATTTTCAATAGATGGTTCAGCAAAAACGGAACAGATACGGAAAACATACGGATGCATTTCCGTATGTGTTCTGTTTTTTTGCGGACCCATTGACTTGAATGAAGCCAAGCACCGTGATTTGCGGACAAGAATAGGACATGTTCTATCTTTTCAAGGTACGGAAATACGGAAATACTGAAACGGAATGCACACGGAGACACTTTGAAATGAATGGTTCAGTATATGTACCGCATACTAAACTAAAAAAACGGCCAGTATACTGAACGCAAAATACTGTCGTGTGCATGAGCCCTAAGGGTCCATTTACACGTCCGCAAAATGGGTCTGCATCCGTTCCGCAATTTTGTGGAACGGGTGCAGACCCATTCATTTTCAATGGGGCCGTAATGTGCTGTCCGCATCCGCATTTGCGGATCCGCATCCACATTTGCGGATCTGCACTTCCGCATCCGTGCTTCCGTTTCCGCCAAAAAAATAGAACATGTCCTATTCTTAGCATTTTCTATTATAGTGCCGGCGATGTGCAGTCCGCAAATTGCGGAATGCACAATGCCAGTGTCCGTGTTTTGCGGATCCGCAGAACATTTACGGACGTGTGAATGGACCCTAAAGGATGACGCAGCTGCAGGGCTTGTTACAATGTATCAGATCCCACGAACCCTCCAGCTTTGTGCGTAGGACCAGATCGGGATTCACATTCAGTTTCGGAATGTCGCCAGCAGAAATCTGGAAAACAGTGAGGAACTGCTGGCCAGGACTGGGGGCCGCCAAATCAAACGCAAACAAGGAGTTACAGATTTACCCTACTCGGCAAAGCAGAGCTGATGGGGTGTGCCTAAAAACTGCCGCCTCTGCCCACTGCATCTCTGTGGAAGCGAGATTACCTGACGCCGCCGGGACCAGGAGCAGAACCAGAGAGGTGAGCAGCTTCTCCATTCCTCGTCTTTACCATGTATCACAGTGTCACCCTTTCTGGAACTCTTCCACCTTCCTCGTCCCCCTCCCTGCTCCCCGGCCGCCGCCGCCTCTCACGCCCTTTATTTAATTCTGTCAGTCTGATTTCCTCAAACAGAAGAACCACATGACCAGAGTCTTGCAACAGAGACCGAAATCGCAGACACATGATGAATAGGGAGAGCTGACGGAAGGAGCAGGGGCTGAGGAGAGCGGGGAAGATGGAGCCTCCCTTCTTGTTTTCTGTTCTGACCCTCGTGGCTGCTGCTGCTGTGTCAGGTACAGTAATCTATACCGATATATCAGGGGACGGCATTGGCAGTCATTTCCCTGAATCATAGTTGCTTCCTTTGCAAGCAAGAGTCATAAAGGCTTCCCTCACACACAGATTTGCTCTTTTTACTGTCGTGGACCACTTGTGTTTTTTATGGCTTTAAGTGGAGTTTTCTTGAAAACAAATTTGTGGGTGGCATTTTTTTCAGGCTTTTTTTCTCTATAGAGAAAAAAAACTAAAAAAAAACTCACCATTGTTTCAAACAGCAATAGCCAAAAAACATTCATTTGTCCTGAATTTATTAATCGCCATAAACATTCAGCTAACATCTGGAGCTGGCGTTTCAAAAACAGCAAAAACTCAAATCTGCAGAAAACGCCACTAAAAACTTATGTGTGCATCCACCCTCGGAGTATATGCACACATTGCATATTATGTGCAGACTTTCTGTGTATGGAACATTTACAGCATAAGGATTCATGCCTCATGTACACAACCGTAACAGGTCCTTGCCCGTATTGCCGCCCATAAACAGCCGGTCCGCAAAATACGGACATCGGCCGTGTGCACATCGCATCACGGATGCGGACCCATTCACTTGCATGCACTCATTTTTTGCGGTGCGGACAGTCGGATGTGGATCACGGACCCCATTCAGCTGGCACGCGGTCGTGTGTGAGGCCTAATACAGAATTAGCTAAGTAAATGCTCAAAGAGCCTCTATCCGCATAATCAACCCAATTAATCCATACAGAATGTCTGGAAAGGTGGATAATGCTGGTTAAAATGATACCTTTCTTTTGTCTGCATGTTAAACAGCTACAAAGATATCTGTGTTTTATTCATATGCAAATGAGCAGATTGGAGCACCAAGGGGTGGAGCTGAATCCTTGGAGCTATGGTTTTGTAACACCCATGTGCTTCCCTCCCCTTGATTGACAGGGTTAGGGTTAGGGCTAAACATCACCATGCTGAGGGCAGATTTGTGTAGTAACATGTACATATCATACAAACTACTTACTATAGCCTTACCATGTTAAGTATAGAGGTTTTCTATATTTAGAAAGCTAATACATATTAGTGGTTTTTCCATAAGTACAATATATGATTATGAACACACCAGTAATATGTTCTTGCTTTCTAACCTCTATTCTTTAAATGGTAAGGCTATAGCCTTTTATTATGGGTTAAATGAGGGAGAAAAATCTAGAAGTCTTACCTGTGAATAAACCAGTAATATGTGTTAGCTATGTAAGTATAGAAAGCCTATATTGTCAACATGGTAATGCTAAAGTAAGTAGTGTATATGTGATATGTACATGCTAGGACACAGCTATTTATTATACAGACAAAAGACAGGTACTGTATTGTTTTAATCAGCGTGATCAAACCTACCTTGCAGTATACCTCTTTTTATAGGGTTGATCATGCTGACAGAGGAGTCACTGGAAATGTCAGACTATTTAGTCCATTGATACAAACAATAGTCCCAAATATGGTTTATCTTGTTGACAGAGGGTCTAGATCTAGAAATAATATGACCATAATGTATCTAAATAGTACGAAACAACTGTGCTTTTCATTGCCAACCAACTACTGCCCTGCACTGTCTGCGCTCCTTGTTGTCCATGTTACAGTTTGCTAGAGGCCTGCGGTATGCAGCAGTACTGCCAAGTCCTGTCAGAGTAGCTTGGCAGCAGGAATGATAGTTTACTGGCCGCTACCTTGCAGGAAGAGTTGCCAGCCTTAGCGCAGTCTCAGGAAGATCCTAACAGTGATGTAGGTGTGCGCTGTGTGGTGCTGAAGGGCTCTGCCCCAACAGTAGGAGGAGGGGGCAAAAGTTAGACCTTATAAGGAGCCTGGGGATACTGTGTCTGTAACCACCAAGTATGTGTGCCACTTCATGTTCCTGTAACCACCAAGCATTTGTGCCACTTGATGTTCCTGTAACCACCAAGCATTTGTGCCACTTCGTGTTCCTGTAACCACCAAGCATTTGTGCCACTTCATGTTCCTGTAACCACCAAGCATTTTTGCCCCTTTGTGTGCCTGTAACCACCAAGCATTTGTGCCACTTCATGTTCCTTTAACCACCAAGCATCTGTGCCACTTCGTGTTCCTGTAACCACCAAGCATTTTTGCCCCTTTGTGTGCCTGTAAGTAACCACCAAGCATTTGTGCCACTTCATGTTCCCATAACCACCAAGCATTTGTGCCACTTTGTGTGCCTGTAACCACCAAGCATTTGTGCCACTTCGTGTTCCTGTAACCACCAAGCATTTGTGCCACTTCATGTTACTGTAACCACCAAGCATTTTTGCCCCTTTGTGTGCCTGTAACCACCAAGCATTTGTGCCACTTCATGTTCCTGTAACCACCAAGCATTTTTGCCCTCTTTGTGTGCCTGTAACCACCAAGCATTTGTGCCACTTCATGTTCCTGTAATCACCAAGCATTTTTGCCCTCTTTGTGTGCCTGTAACCACCAAGCATTTGTGCCACTTCATGTTCCTTTAACCACCAAGCATCTGTGCCATTTCGTGTTCCCGTAACCACCAAGCATTTTTGCCCCTTTGTGTGCCTGTAAGTAACCACCAAGCATTTGTGCCACTTTGTGTTCCTGTAACCACCAAGCATTTGTGCCACTTTGTGTTCCTGTAACCACCAAGCATTTTTGCCACTTTGTGTGCCTGTAACCACCAAGCATTTGTGCCACTTCATGTTCCTGTAACCACCAAGCATTTGTGCCACTTCATGTTCCTATAACCACCAAGCATTTGTGCCACTTTGTGTTCCTGTAACCACCAAGCATTTGTGCCACTTCATGTTCCTATAACCACCAAGCATTTGTGCCACTTCATGTTCCTATAGCCACCAAGCATTTGTGCCACTTTGTGTTCCTGTAACCATGAAGCATTTGTGCCACTTCATGTTCCTATAACCACCAAGCATTTGTGCCACTTTGTGTTCCTGTAACCATGAAGCATTTGTGCCACTTTGTGTTCCTGTAACCACCAAGCATTTTTGCCACTTTGTGTTCCTGTAACCACCAAGCATTTGTGCCACTTCATGTTCCTGTAACCACCAAGCATTTTTGCCCTCTTTGTGTGCCTGTAACCACCAAGCATTTGTGCCACTGTTGTGAGGAAAGTAACGTCTTATTGGGAAACCCTAACTTTGACTTATACACCAGATTCTAGCTGTAAGAAGGATGTGAAAGACTGATATAAAATATACAAAGCTTTTGGTTGCAATGGTTGTTGCTCAATGTGGTGCCACCAGTAAACAACCATTAACCACTTCCCATCTGGGCCATTTGCCCCTTTCCTGACCAGGCCTAATTTTGCAAAACTGACATATCTCACTTTATGTGGTAATAACTTTGGAACGCCTTTATTTATCCAAGTCATTCAGAGATTGTTTTCTCGTGACACATTGTACTTCATGATAGTCATAAATTTGAGTCAAAATATTTCACCTTTATTTATGAAAAAATCCCAAATTTACCCAAAAATTTGAAAGATTTGCAATTTTCAAAATATCAATTTCTCTGCTTTTAAAACAGAAAGTGATACCTCATAAAATATTTATTACTTAACATTCCCCATATGTCTACTTTATGTTGGCATCATTTTGGAAATGTCATTTTATTTTTTTAGGACGTTAGAAGGCTTAGAAGTTTAGAAGCAATTCTTTAAATTTTTAAGAAAATTGCCAAAACCCACTTTTTAAGGACCAGTTCAGGTCTGAAGTCACTTTGTGGGGCCTACATAGTGGATACCCCCATAAATGACCCCATTGTAGAAACTACACCCCTCAAGGTATTCAAAACCAATTTTACAAACTTTGTTAACCCTTTAGGCGTTCCACAAGAATTAAAGGAAAATGGAGATCAAATTTTTAAATTTCACTTTTTTGGCAGATTTTCCATTTTAATCAAATTTTTTCTTTAACACATCGATGGTTAACAGCCAAACAAAACTCAATATTTATTACCCAGATTCTGCGGTTTACAGAAACACCCCACATGTGGTCATAAACAGCTGTATGGGCACACGGCAGGGCGCAGAAGAAAAGGAACTCCACATGGTTTTTAGATGCCATGTCCCATTTGAAGCCCCCTGATGCACCCTTACAGTAGAAACCTCCAAGAAGTGACCCCATTTTGGAAACTAGGGGATAAGGTGCCAGTTTTATTAGTACTATTTTTGGGTACATATGATTTTTTGATCATTCATTATAACACTTTATGGGGCAAGGTGGCTAAAAAATTGGTTGTTTTAGCACAGTTTCTATTTATTTATTTTTACAGCGTTCACCTGAGGGGTTCAGTCAAGTGACATTTTTATAGAGCAGATTGTTACGGACGTGGCGATACCTAATATGTATACTTTTTTTCATTTATTAAAGTTTAACACAATAATAGCATTTTTGAAACAAAAAAATTATGTTTTAATGTGTCCATGTTCTAAGAGCTATAGTTATTTTTGATCACTTGGTGTTGCACCTTTTGTGATGTAAGGTGACAAAAATTGCTTGTTTTGACACCGTTTTTTTTTTTTTTTACGGTGTTCACCTGAGGGGTTAGCTCATGTGATATTTTTATAGAGCTGTTTTTTACGGACGCGGCAATACCTAATATGTATACTTTTTTTTATTTGTTTCACTTTAACACAATAATAGCATTTTTGAAACCAAAAAAATGATGTTTTAGTGTCTCCATGTTCTAAGAGCTATAGTTATTTTTTATTTTTTGAGAGATTTTCTTATGTAGGGGCTCATTTTTTGCGGGATGAGGTGACGGTTTTATTGGTACCATTTTGTGGGACATACACGTTTTTGATCACTTGGTGTTGCACCTTTTGTGATGTAAGGTGACAAAAATTGCTTGTTTTGAATTTTTTTTTTATTTTTTTTTACGGTGTTCACCCGAGGGGTTAGGTCATGTGATATTTTTATAGAGCTGGTTTTTACGGACGCGGCAATACCAAATATGTCTATTTTATTTAATTTTTTATATTTTTAACATTTTTTTTTTATTCCTTACTTGAAGACATGTGAAACTTTTTTTTATTTTATTTTTTCAACCCTTTATTTTTTATTTTACACTTTTCGTCCCCCATAAGGTCATACAAGACCTCTGGGGGACATTTACTTCACTTTTTTTTTTTTTTTTTTTTTCACTGTTGATTTCTCCTGTAACTGGGGCTGACATAGTAGCCCCAGATACAGGAGAAATACACCCCCCAGAGAGGCTGTACAGCGCAATACAGAGCTGTACAGCCTCAATGCAGGGCTGAAAGACCTTACACGGCTCCTGCACTCTCCGGTCCCGGCGGTCACATGACCGCCGGGCCGGAACAGGAAGCGCATAGCGCTTCCTGCTCTGCATACACAGAGCTCGGTGAGCGCTGTGTATGCAGCGATCCAGAAGGCAGGGACACCTGGGCACTGTCCCTGCCTTATCTCTGGGTTGCCCTGCTGTCACTGACAGCGGGCAACCCGATCAGCAGCTGCACGATTAGCGTGCAGCTGCAGTTTCTGAACGGACGTTTTAAAACGTCCATTCAGAAATAGAGATCCACCCATAGGACGTTTATATCCTATGGGCGGACGGAAAGTGGTTAAAGCTGGGATCCTAAATTAAAAAAAAACTAAACTCCCCTTTAAAAAGCTGACCACGACGTCTCTGCTTCCTGTGGGCCCAGTAGTGATTTCCTCTTTAATCATTGCAGTTTTTTTTAAAGCTATGATATTAGAAAACCATGGTTGCACCATCTTTGTATAGGTTGTGTCAATGTGTTTTCTTTAATTTCATGCAACCTTTCTCTGTGCCTGCCATGTCAGCTTGCTTGTTATCTGTAACCCTGAAGACACGGGGAAACTCCAGGCCGTGGTCAGTGGTTTTTACTATTGGCTTTTGAATTGTTACTAAGAAATGTTGTATCTATGGAGTCACAACAGCTTCCTGTATGAGCTGTGGGGGAAAGTTAACGTTGCTGGCACAGAAAGCAGAAATTCAGCTATTGAGTTGCTCCCATGGCGTTCACAGGTGCCATTGTTCCGTGTGTATATTTGTGGTCACTTCTGACAGTTCACTGTTAGGTGCACACGTGCAGGCTATTTATGGGAGCGATTTTGGGGCATTCCTCGCAATTCGCTGGTGTCACTGTTCCCGTGTGCATGCTTCGGTTTCTTCTGGGTGTGAACGGTACCATTGTGTTTTGCATCCTATTCCCTGTTCCCTGAGTTAAGTTAGGCCTCATGCACACGACCGTTGTTTGGGTCCGCCGTTTTGGCAGCTCGGATGTGGACCCATTCACTTCAATGGTGCCGCAAAAGATGCGGACAGCACTCCGTGTGCTGTCTGCATCCGTGGCTCCGTTCCGCGGCCCCGTTAAAAAAATATAATATGTCCTATTCTTGTCCGCGCTTTGCAGACAAGAATAGGCATTTATATTGCCGGTGCCCGTTCCGTACCGCAAATTGCGGAAGGCAACACGGGCTGCTTCCGTTTTTTGTGGATCTGCGGTTTGTGGACCGCAAAAAGAGCCACGGCCGTGTGCATGAGGCCTACCTCAGTGTTTTGCGGTCCGTTGTTTCCGTTCCGTTTTTCCGTTCTATTTTTCCGTATGGCATATACAGTATACAGTAATTACATAGAAAAAATTGGGCTGGGTATAACATTTTCAATAGATCCGCAAAAACAGAACGGATACGGAAGACATACGGATGCATTTCCATATGTGTTCCGTTTTTTTTTTGAGGACCCATTGACTTGAATAGAGCCACAGAACGTGATTTGCGGCAATAATAGGACATGTTCTATCTTTCAACGGAACGGAAAAACGGAAATGTGGAAACGAAATGCGTGCAGAGTACATTCCTTTTTTTTGTGTACCCATTGAAATGAATGGTTCCGTATACGGAACGCGCAAAACGGAAAAAAAACGGTAGTGTGAAAGAGGCCTTAATTGGCTTCATTTATCAAAACTGCCTAAGACTAAAATTGTCTTACTTGCCCATAGCAACCAATCAAATCTCAGCTATAATTTTTTTTCAGAGTTGTTCGGGTACTAAGGGCAACTAAGACAGTTTTACTGTTAGACAGTTTTGATAAATGAGACCCAATGGGGCACATTTATCAAGCTACAGTTAGACGGACGTATTTGTTACATCTGTCGGTCAGCACTTGATGAATTAGACTAGACGTATTGTTATTAGTCTGACCTCTGGTGGTTCTTCTTCAGTTAGACGGGATCATATTCACCTAGACTGGTCTAATTATTATGCACATGGAAAAAAAAAGGGCAAATGAGCTGTGAAAAGTCGCATGTCTCACTTTTAATGCAAAAAAGTCGTACTTCACCACTCAAAACACACAAAAAAAAATACTCTGCCCTGGAGTGGAGTAGAAATTAGAATGTTCTTGCCACAAATAAATTTTTTATGCCAAATTAAGGCATAAAAAAGACACACCTATATAATTAGACATAACCAGAACTAAGAAAACCGCAATAAGACTGCACCTCCAATGATATAAAATACATAGTATAATGTTATTATAGAGGAAAAACACAAACACGTTAGAAATTGCATACAATAAATAGTGCGCTGGTATAGGTAAAACCAGCCACAGACAAAAAGCTCACCAAAGTCCACAAAGGACCAAACATATAAAGTCAGGGACAATACTAAAGCAAATCAAATAGCAGAATTATAATGATAATGCAACATCAATAAATATGAGAAAATACCTGCAACAAAAAAAATAGGTTCCAAACTAGAAAGTGAGCATTGTCAAACAGACTGCCCCACGTGCAGGGGCGTAACTACCATAGTGGCAGACCAGGCGACTGCTATGGGGCCCAGGGCAAGAGGGGCCCAGTCTTAGTAGGGATTATCTCCTCTTCTACTAGGGATGCAAACGTGGTCAGGACTCTACCCTCTAAAGGAACAACTTTTAGCAAATGAGGCAGCGGAAAAAATGGCCCAAGGGTCATTGAAAAGGGTTTAGGCAGAAACCCTTCTGTCCTGTGTGGGGGGCCTGGTTTGATCCTTGCTATGGGGCCCTTATTTCTCTATGTACGCCACTGCCCATGCATATCACCAGTAATACCCAGCTTTCTCATAATTAGATTGGAAAAAAGTGGCAAAAGTTAGAAAACTTCGAAATAGTAGAACGAGGTGCAAAAGCCTCCAATATATGCACAATTTTAACAGCAAATGTTACAAAAAAAAAGAATTTTTAAGCCTAAAAACAGGCGCAAACACTAGTAAATGTGCCCCAATGTGATCTCTATTGCCTCCTATCTGTATCTGTGTGCCTTGACAGGGATGTCTGCCTCTTGCTGTCTGAGTTGTGCAGGGGTTAAAGCCTCTTTCTGTTTGAGTGTGCCTGCCTGTGTTTTTGGGGCTAATGAGCCCAGCTTTATGTGCTGTCTATCTCGCCTCTTGGCTAAGCAACAGTATCTGCTTCTGTTGTTCTTTTCGCCTTTCCAGTCCTTGCCAGTCTGTAAGTCTGATCTGATTCCAGTTGGTGATCTGCCAATTAAACAAAGACTATCCCAGGAGGTAGCAGTCCGGTTTCTCTCCTGGACGATTTAGGGTATGGACACTTGGTTAGATTTCCTTTTAAAAAAAGAGAAGTAGTATCTGTCTTTTATACTTTTTCGCCTTTTATGATCCACTCCTGATTTGGGTTTCTAAAACTACATGTAGAAACTTGACTGTGTGATTGTACCCTTAGGGTGTCACGGCGGACGAGCACTCAGACACACAGATAAACCAACAAGCAGGCTCTAGGCGAGAAGCAGGGGAAGGGTCACCTCCTAGCTAATCCCTGACTTCTCTCCCTGCACTGCTCAGCCCACATTCAGACCTTGGTGGTAGGAATGATGTGTCCCCGTGCCTGGGCTAAAACACCCTAGATTCCCTGAGATGGTGAAAAGGGGAAATAGGAGCAGCCTGCTCGCACAGAACCTGGATGGGAGAGATAACACAAACACAACCTAGACAGCAAACAACAAAAACTGAAACCACACTTATCTTTTCTGAGCTGGAACAGATAACCTTCCTTCCTTGCTTCCAAGGCTAGACTGATTTCTATAACCCACCCAGAGCACTTGAATTGAGAGCTATTTAAACTAATGACCCCACCCAGTGCACCTGATGGGAGGCGGATCCAGCACGACTCTAAAACAAAACACTAAACACGTGCTGCTATTCTGGCCGACCTCCGCACATAGTCAAAGCATTCCCTGTACATAGGTTAAACTACTATAATACTGTTCCTATGTACAAGAATATAACTACTATAATACTGCTCCTATGTACAAGAATATAACTACTATAATACTGCCTCCTATGTACAAGAATATATCTACTATAATACTGCCTCCTATGTACAGGAATATAACTACTATAATACTGCTCCTATGTACAAGAATATGACTACTATAATACTGCTCCTATGTACAAGAATATGACTACTATAATACTGCTCCTATGTACAAGAATATGACTACTATAATACTGCCTCCTATGTACAAGAATATAACTACTACAATACTGCCCCTATGTACAAGAATATAACTACTATAATACTGCTCCTATGTACAAGAATATGACTACTATAATACTGCCTCCTATGTACAAGAATATAACTACTACAATACTGCCCCTATGTACAAGAATATAACTACTATAATACTGCTCCTATGTACAAGAATATGACTACTATAATACTGCCTCCTATGTACAAGAATATAACTACTACAATACTGCCCCTATGTACAAGAATATAACTACTATAATACTGCTCCTATGTACAAGAATATGACTACTATAATACTGCCTCCTATGTACAAGAATATAACTACTACAATACTGCCCCTATGTACAAGAATATAACTACTATAATACTGCTCCTATGTACAAGAATATGACTACTATAATACTGCTCCTATGTACAAGAATATGACTACTATAATACTGCTCCTATGTACAAGAATATAACTATTATAATACTGCTCCTATGTACGAGAATATAACTACTATAATACTGCCTGCTATGTACAAGAATATAACTACTATAATACTGCTCCTATGTACAAGAATATGACTACTATAATACTGCTCCTATGTACAAGAATATGACTACTATAATACTGCTCCTATGTACCGTATAATAATATAACTACTATAATACTGTCTCCTATGTACAAGAATACATCTACTATAATACTATCTCATCTGTACAAGAATATAGCTACAATAATACTGCTCCTATGTACAAGACTATAACTACCATAATACCGCTCCTGTATACAAGAATATAACTACTATAATACTGCCTCCTATGTACAAGAATATAACTACAATAATACTGCTGCTATGTACAAGAATATAACTACTATAATACTGCTCCTATGTAGAAGAATATAACTACTATAATACTGCTCCTATGTACAAGAATAAAACTACTATAATACTGCTCCTATGTACCAGGAAATAACTACTATAATACTGCTCCTATGTACAGGAATATAACTACTATAATACTGCCTCCTATGTACAAGACTATAACTACAATAATACTGCTCCTATGTACAAGAATATAACTACTACAATACTGCTCCTATGTACAAGAATATAACTACTATAATACTGCACCTATGTAAAATAATATAACTACAATAATACTGCTCCTATGTACAAGAATATAACTACTATAATACTGCTCCTATGTACAAGAATATAACTACTATAATACTGCTTCTACGTACAAGAACATGACTACTATAATACTGTCTCCTATGTACAAGAATATATCTACTATAATACTGCTCCTATGTACAAGAATATAACTACTATAATACTGCCTCCTATGTACAAGAATATAACTACGATAATACTGCTCCTATGTACAAGAATATAACTACGATAATACTGCTCCTATGTACAAGAATATAACTACAATAATGCGGCTCCTATGTATGATAATGACAAAAAGGGCATTTAATAAGTACAATTTGAGGTGTCAGCTGTAGCCTTTGAAGTTTACAAAGGGCTTAATAAAATCTGTAACAATCTGTGGAGATAAAATCTGCAAAAATACAAATGAACAGCAGGTGGCAAAAGAGAGCAAAACAAATCCCCCAAAAATCTGCAAATATGTAAAAGATTAAAAACCTAAGTCTGAGCAGGTAGGTCTCCTAAATAATGATAAAGGGGGCATAGTCCCTGAAGATAAAAAAAATACAAAGTTACTAAATGTTTTTTTTAGTTCTGTATATACTAAAGAAGTGAAAGGAAATGATATTTCTGGAGCCAGGGCTGTGCATCCAGTAATATAGTTTACTGGCTAACTGTAGATATGGCCCAAGCTAAATTAAGTAAGGTAAATGTGAACAAGGCTCTGGGTCCAGTTGGATTACACCCAAGTTCTTAAAGAACTCACTTCAGTTATTGCTGTGCACCTTTTCATATTTGTAAAGGATTCTCTAGGGTCTGGTTGAAAATGTTTTAAGGACTCTTGAGGGACTATATACAGGAGTATGTGACTGTAAATAATATTATAAGTGATAACCAGCATGGGTTTACCAAGGACCGAAGTTGTCAGACTAACCTGATTTGTTTTTATGAGGAGGTGACTAGTAGCCTGAACAGAGGGACGGCTGTGGATGTAGCGAGGTAAGTAGTAGCCTGGACAGAGGGGCGGCTGTGGATGTAGTGAGGTGAGAGTGAGGTGAGTGGTATCCTGGACAGAGGGGCGGCTGTGGATGTAGTGAGGTGAGTAGTAGCCTGGACAGAGGGGCGGCTGTGGATGTAGCGAGGTAAGTAGTAGTCTGGACAGAGGGGCGGCTGTGGATGTAGTGAGGTAAGTAGTAGCCTGGACAGAGGGGCGGCTGTGGATGTAGTGAGGTGAGAGTGAGGTGAGTGGTAGCCTGGACAGAGGGGCGGCTGTGGATGTAGTGAGGTGAGTAGTAGCCTGCACAGAGGGGCGGCTGTGGATGTAGTGAGGTGAGTGGTATCCTGGACAGAGGGGCGGCTGTGGATGTAGTGAGGTGAGTAGTAGCCTGGACAGAGGGGCGGCTGTGGATGTAGCGAGGTAAGTAGTAGTCTGGACTGAGGGGCGGCTGTGGATGTAGTGAGGTAAGTAGTAGCCTGGACAGAGGGGCGGCTGTGGATGTAGTGAGGTGAGAGTGAGGTGAGTGGTAGCCTGGACAGAGGGGCGGCTGTGGATGTAGTGAGGTGAGAGTGAGGTGAGTGGTATCCTGGACAGAGGGGCGGCTGTGGATGTAGTGAGGTGAGTAGTAGCCTGGACAGAGGGGCGGCTGTGGATGTAGCGAGGTAAGTAGTAGTCTGGACAGAGGGGCGGCTGTGGATGTAGTGAGGTAAGTAGTAGCCTGGACAGAGGGGCGGCTGTGGATGTAGTGAGGTGAGAGTGAGGTGAGTGGTAGCCTGGACAGAGGGGCGGCTGTGGATGTAGTGAGGTGAGTAGTAGCCTGCACAGAGGGGCGGCTGTGGATGTAGTGAGGTGAGTGGTATCCTGGACAGAGGGGCGGCTGTGGATGTAGTGAGGTGAGTAGTAGCCTGGACAGAGGGGCGGCTGTGGATGTAGGGTGGAAAGTAGTAGTCTGGACTGAGGGGCGGCTGTGGATGTAGTGAGGTAAGTAGTAGCCTGGACAGAGGGGCGGCTGTGGATGTAGTGAGGTGAGAGTGAGGTGAGTGGTAGCCTGGACAGAGGGGCGGCTGTGGATGTAGTGAGGTGAGTAGTAGTCTGGACAGAGGGGCGGCTGTGGATGTAGTGAGGTAAGTAGTAGCCTGGACAGAGGGACGGCTGTGGATGTAGTGAGGAAAGTAGAAGCCTGGACAAAGGGCCGCTGTGGATGTAGAGAGGTGAATAGTAGCCTGGACATGGGGGCGGCTGTGGCTGTAGTGAGGTGAGTAGTAGCCTGGACATGGTGGCGGCTGTGGCTGTAGTGAGGGGAGTAGTAGCCTGGACAGAGGGGCGGCTGTGGATGTAGTGAGGTGAGTAGTAGTCTGGAGAGAGGGAAGGCTGTGGATGTAGTGAGGTAGGTAGTAGCCTGGACAGAGGGGCTGCTGTGGATGTAGAGAGGTGAATAGTAGCCTGGACATGGGGGCGGCTGTGGCTGTAGTGAGGTGAGTAGTAGCCTGGACAGAGGGGCGGCTGTGGATGTAGTGAGGTGAGTAGTAGTCTGGACAGAGGGAAGGCTGTGGATGTAGAGAGGTGAATAGTAGCCTGGACATGGGGGCGGCTGTGGCTGTAGTGAGGTGAGTAGTAGCCTGGACATGGGGGCGGCTGTGGATGTAGTGAGGTAAGTAGTAGCCTGAACAGAGGGACGGCTGTGAATGTAGTGAGGAAAGTAGAAGCCTGGACAAAGGGCCGCTGTGGATGTAGAGAGGTGAATAGTAGCCTGGACATGGGGGCGGCTGTGGCTGTAGTGAGGTGAGTAGTAGCCTGGACAGAGGGGCGGCTGTGGATGTAGTGAGGTGAGTAGTAGTCTGGACAGAGGGAAGGCTGTGGATGTAGTGAGGTAGGTAGTAGCCTGGACAGAGGGGCAGCTGTGGATGTAGTGAAGTAAGTAGTAGCCAGGACAGAGGGGCGGCTGTGGATGTAGTGAGGTGAGTAGTAGCCTGGACAGAGGGGCGGCTGTGGATGTAGTGAGGTAAGTAGTAGTCTGGACAGAGGGGCGGCTGTGGATGTAGTGAGGTAAGTAGTAGCCTGGACAGAGGGACGGCTGTGGATGTAGTGAGGAAAGTAGAAGCCTGGACAAAGGGCCGCTGTGGATGTAGAGAGGTGAATAGTAGCCTGGACATGGGGGCGGCTGTGGCTGTAGTGAGGTGAGTAGTAGCCTGGACAGAGGGGCGGCTGTGGATGTAGTGAGGTGAGTAGTAGTCTGGACAGAGGGAAGGCTGTGGATGTAGTGAGGTAGGTAGTAGCCTGGACAGAGGGGCGGCTGTGGATGTAGTGAGGTAAGTAGTAGCCAGGACAGAGGGGCGGCTGTGGATGTAGTGAGGTAAGTAGAAGCCTGGACAGAGGGGCGGCTGTGGATGTAGTGAGGTAGGTAGTAGCCTGGACAGAGGGGCGGCTGTGGATGTAGTGAGGTAAGTAGTAGCCTGGACAGAAGGGCGGCTGTGGATGTAGTGCGGTAAGTAGAAGCCTGGACAGAGGGACGGCTGTGGATGTAGTGAGGTAAGTAGTAGCCTGGACAGAGGGGCGGCTGTGGATGTAGTGAGGTAAGTAGAAGCCTGGACAAAGGGCCGCTGTGGATGTAGTGAGGTGAGTAGTAGCCTGGACAGAGGGTCGGCTGTGGATGTAGTGAGGTGAGTAGTAGCCTGGACAGAGGGGCAGCTGTGGATGTAGTGAGGTAAGTAGTAGCCTGGACAGAGGGGCGGCTGTGGATGTAGTGAGGTGAGTGGTTGCCTGGACAGAGGGGCAGCAGTGGATGTAGTGAGTTGAGCAGTAGCCTGGACAGAGGAGTGGCTGTGGATGTAGTGAGGTGAGTAGTAGCCTAGACAGAGGGGCGGCTGTGGATGTAGTGAGGTGAGTAGTAGCCTGGACAGAGGGGCGGCTGTGGATGTAGTGAGGTCAGTAGTAGCCTGGACAGAGGGGCGGCTGTGGATGTAGTGAGGTGAGTAGTAGTCTAGACAGAGGGGCGGCTGTGGATGTAGTGAGGTGAGTAGTAGCCTGGACAGAGGGGTGGCTGTGGATGTAGTGAGGTGAGTAGTAGTCTAGACAGAGGGGCGGCTGTGGATGTAGTGAGGTGAGTAGTAGTCTAGACAGAGGGGCGGCTGTGGATGTAGTGAGGTGAGTAGTAGTCTAGACAGAGGGGCGGCTGTGGATGTAGTGAGGTGAGTAGTAGCCTGGACAGAGGGGCGGCTGTGGATGTAGTGAGGCGAGTAGTAGCCTGGACAGAGGGGCGGCTGTGGATGTAGTGAGGTGAGTAGTAGCCTGGACAGAGGGGTGGCTGTGGATGTAGTGCTTCTGGATTTTGCAAAGCCTTTTGATACTGTCCCTCATAGACGCTTAATAGGTAAAGTAAGGTCCATTGGCTTGGAAAGTATAGTTTGTAATTGGACTGAAAACTGGCTGAAGGACCGAGTCCAGAGAGTTGTGGTCAACGATTCCTATTCAGAATGGTCCCGGGTTATAAGTGGTGACCCCAAGGCTCAGTGCTGGGTCCTCTATTTAATTTATTTATTAATGATATTGAGGACGGGATTAATAGCGCCATATCGATGTTTGCAGATGACACTAAGCTGTGTAGTACTGTACAGACAATGGAAGATGTCCATACAATACAGTGTGACTTGGACGCTCTGAGTGATTGGGCATCAACATGGCAAATGAGGTTCAATGTGGAAAAATGTAAAGTTCTTAGTAGTAATAATCTCAGTGCTTCATATGTCCTGGTGATGAAGCACTGGGAGAGTCACTTATAGAGAAGGATTTGTGTGTCCTTGTGAATGGTAGATTAAATTACAGCATACAATGTCAATCAGCTGCTTCTAAGGCTACCAGTAAATTGTTGTGTATTGAACAAGGCATGACAGGGATGTGATATTACCACTTTATAAAGCTTTGGTGCGGCCTCATCTGGAATTTGCAGTTCAGTTCTGGGCACCAGTCCATAGAAAGGATTCCCTAGAGCTGGAAAAAGTACAAAGGAGAGCAACCTAACTGATAAGAGGCATGGATGGTCTGAGTTATGAAGAAAGTAAAAGAGTTAAATTTATTTACCGTATTTTTCACTTTATAAGACGCACCTGATGATAAGACACACCTAAGTTTTTGAGGAGGAAAATAGGGAAAAAAATGTTTTGAACTAAAAGGTGCGCTTTTGAACTAATGGTGGTCTGTGGATGACACTATTATGGGGGATCTGTTGATGACAATATTATGGGGGATCTGTGGATCACATACTGTTATGGGGGGATCTGTGGATGACGCACTGTTATGGGGGATTTGTGGTTGACACTGTTAGGGGGATCTGTGGATGACACTTTTAGGGGGGCATCTGTGGATGACACTGTTAAGGGGCTTCTGTGGATGATACTGTTAGGGGGCATCTGTGGATGACATTGTTATGGAGGATCTGTGCATGACATTGTTATGGGGGGATCTGTGGATGACGCACTGTTATGGGAAATCTGAGGATGACACTGTTAGGGGGATCTGTGGATGACACTGTTAGGAGGATCTGTGGATGACACTGTTAGGGGGGCATCTGTGGATGACACTGTTAGGGGGGCATCTGTGGATGACACTGTTAAGGGGCTTCTGTGGATGACACTGTTAGGGGGGCATCTGTGGATGACATTGTTATGGAGGATCTGTGCATGACATTGTTATGGGGGGATCTGTGGATGACGCACTGTTATGGGAAATCTGAGGATGACACTGTTAGGGGGATCTGAGGATGACACTGTTAGGGGGATCTGTGGATGACACTGTTAGGAGGATCTGTGGATGACACTGTTAGGAGGATCTGTGGATGACACTGTTAGGGGGGCATCTGTGGATGACACTGTTAGGGGGGCATCTGTGGATGACATTGTTGTGGAGGATCTGTGGATGACATTGTCACTGTTAAAGGGGCGCTCACCGTTAAAGGGGCGGCCACTGTGAAAGTCATTGTTAAAGGGACGGCCACTGTGAAAGTCCCTGTTAAAGGGGCGATCACTTTTAAAGGGGCGGCCACTGTAAAATGTAAAAGTCACCGTTAAAGGTACGGTCACTGTAAAAGGGGCGGCCACTGTAAAAGTCATTGTTAAAGGGGCGGTCACTGTTAAAGGGATGGCCACTGTGAAAGTCACTGTTAGGCTGTCACGTTAAAGGGGCGGCCACTGTGAAAGTCAATGTTAAAAGGGCAGTCACCATGAAAGTCACTGTTAAAGGGGCAGTCACCATTAAAGGGGCGACCACTGTGAAAGTCACTGTTAAAGGGGTGGTCACTGTTAAAGGGGTGGTCACTGTTAAAGGGGCGGTCACTATGAAAGTCACTTTTAAACGGGCAGTCACCATTAAATGAATGACCACTGTGAAGGTTACTGTTAAAGGGGCGGTCACCATTAAAGGGGTGGCCACTGTGAAAGTCAATGTTAAAGGGGCGGTCACTGTGAAAGTCACTGTCAAAGGGGCGGCCACTGTGAAAGTCACTGTAAAAGGGGCGGTCACCGAAGTCACTGTTAAAGGGGTGGTCACCGTTAAGGGGGTGGCCACTGTCAAAGTCACTGTTAAAAGGGCCGCCACCATGAAAGTCACTGTTAAAGGGGCAGTCACCGTTAAAGGGACGGCCACTGTGAAAATCACTGTTAAAAGGGCAGTCACCGATAAAGGGGCGGTCACTGTGAAAATCACTGTTAAAGGGGCGGTCTGGTGTGTCTGGTGTGAATAGCTTTCTTGAGGTCATGCCACAGCATCTCAATTAGGTTGAGGTCAGGACTCTGACTGGGCCACTCTGTTTAAGCCATTCTGTTGTTGATTTACTTCTATGTTTTGGGTTGTTGTCCTGTTGCAACATCCATCTTCTGTTGAGCTTCAGCTGGTGGACAGATGGCCTTAAGTTCTCCTGCAAAATGTCTTGATAAACTTGGGAATTCATTTTTCCTTCGATGATAGCAATCCGTCCAGGCCCTGACGCAGCAAAGCAGGCCCAAACCATGATGCCCCCACCATGTTGGTGTTCTGTGCCTCTTTTTCTCCACACATAGTGTTGTGTGTTTCCTCCAAACAACTCAACCTTGGTTTCATCTGTCCACAGAATATTTTGCCAGTACTGCTGTGGAACATCCAGGTCCTCTTGTGCAAACTGTAAACGTGCAGCAATGTTTTTTTTGGACAGCAGTGGCTTCCTCTGTGGTATCCTCCCATGAAATCCATTCTTGTTTAGTGTTTTACGTATCGTAGATTCGCTAACAGGGATGTTAGCATATGCCAGAGACTTTTGTAAGTCTTTAGCTGACACTCTAGGATTCTTCTTCACCTCATTGAGCAGTCTGCACTGTGCTCTTGCAGTCATCTTTACAGGACGGCCACTCCTAGGGAGAGTAGCAGCAGTGCTGAACTTTCTCCATTTATAGACAATTTGTCTTACCGTGGACTGATGAACAGCAAGGCTTTTGGAGATACTTTTATAACCCTTTCCAGCTTTATGCAAGTCAACAATTCTTAATCGTAGGTCTTCTGAGAGCTCTTTTGTGCGAGGCATCATTCACATCAGGCAATGCTTCTTGTGAAAAGCAAACCCAGAACTGGTGTGTGTTTTTATAGGGCAGCTGTAACCAACACCTCCAATCTCATCTCATTGATTGGACTCCAGTTGGCTGACACCTCACTCCTATTAGCTCTTAGAGATGTCATTAGTCTAGGGGTTCACATACTTTTTCCACCTGCACTGTGAATGTTTACATGGTGTGTTCAATAAAAACATGATAACATTTAAGTCTTTGTGTGTTATTAGTTAAGCAGACTGTGATTGTCTATTGTTGCGACTTAGATGAAGATCAGATCACATTTTATGACCCATTTGTGCAGAAATCCATATCATTCCAAAGGGTTCACATACTTTTTCTTGCAACTGTATATTGATGACCTATCCTCAGGATACATCATCAATATCTGGCGGGGGTTCGACACCGTACAACCCATGTCGATCAGCTGTTTGAAAAGGAGGTGGCGCTTCATGCAAGCGCTGTTTCCTCTTCATTACACTGCCCATCGTCTTGGAAGTCTTGGTGGCACAATGTAATTACAAGTACTCACTCCATTCACTTCAGCTGCAAGGGAGACGAAGCACAGTGTAATGAAAAGGGAGCAGCACTTGCATGGGGCGCCGCCTCCTCTTCAGACAGCTGATTGGCGAGGGGGTGCTGGGTCTAGGACACCCACCGATCAGATACTAATGACCTATCTTGAGAATAGTTCATCAATATATATTGCCTGCACAACCCCTTTAAAGGGGTTATCCTATGAATAATGTAAAAAAAAAAAAAAAAGAAAATCAGAAATAATAGTATACATGAAAATCTTTTTCTAACAAAGCTAGAACCAGCCCTGTACCTCACATGGATCCAGAGATCTCCCCATTCATTGCTCTGCTAGATTTATGTCAAGCTGACAGCTCGAGGGGAGTGTCTTTTCTGCTGCAGCTCAGGGGGTGTGCCTGTGCTCTTCCTATCACAGCTGAGGGGGCGTGTCTGTGCTCTCCCTATCACAGCTAAGGGGGCGTGTCTATGCTCTCTCTATCACAGCTCAGGAGGCAGTTGAAAGATGAAACTGAGCATGTGCAGCCTTCTCAGTGAGCAGGTCAAAGAAATAAGAAAAAGCGCAGACAGCAGGTGGCGCTGTACATTTTATTGAATAATTCAGTAGCTATACAAAAATTTTAATTACATGCAATTACAAAAGTATTCATATCCAGGTGCTGGTTTGAAAACTGTAGAACATTTTTCGTGGAACAACCCCTTTAAGTCCCTGTTGAGAACACAGCTTGGTGGTTACAGTCTCTGCTGGGCACACATCTTGGGAGCGACAATCTCTGTTGGACACACTGTTTGGTGGCTACAGTCTCTGCAGGGCACACAGTCTGGTGGTTAAGTCCCTGCTGAGAACACAGCTTGGTGGTTACAATCCCTGCTGAGCACACTGCTTTTAGGTTACAATCTCTGAAGGGCACACAGCCTGGTGGTTAAGTCCCTGCTGAGAATACAGCTTGGTGGTTACAATATCTGCATGGAACACAGCTTGGTGGTTACAATATCTGCATGGAACACAGCTTGCCTTTTACAGTCACAAGTAGGCACACAGCTTGACAGTTGCACGCACTGGTATAGTTGCACAGCCGCAGTCTGGTCAGGTCAAAGTCTTGGAAGCAGTCCACAACCACTCAGGGCAGGATTCTCAGGGCATGTTGATTGTCCTATGGTGCCATGGCTTCACTCCTTTGGCCCCACATTCACAGACCCATGTGGGTTGTGTGCTGCATTGTCAGTCTCATATGTAATGATTCCACACCTGACAGGTTCTCTGTACAACACTTTATACACACTAGTAGCTCACTACTCCAGAACCACAAGGGGCTTCAAAATATTTTCCTACTGCACCTAGTTACGGAGCCCATGCTACACCACGCTCCTGTATCCGCACACACAACCAGACACTACTGTGCCCACCATTTACAATGCAGACATAACAATAGCATTTAACGGTAGACCTGTAAAATAAAGGGATGTCAACAGCACACAACACAATACTGCAATATAACATTAATATCCAGTTCGAGCAGTGGCGGCTGCAGGGAATACAATGTTCCTGTGTCTCCTCTGCATGTCTTCCAGCAGCCTGTGCTTGATTCTCCATAGAAAGAACACTTGAAAAGTTCTGTAATTTTATTATATTATTTTATTTTATCTTAAAATTGCAAAAAAAAAAGACAAAAAACTTGCACACGAAACAGTTCATTAAACAAAGCACTAGAACCACTATTATGCAGGAACAATATTTTCTTTGCAGAATAGACTTGTGGACTCTGCAGTAAGTTACATCTACCAGAAGAGGGCACCAGCGACAGCATTAACACAGCAGTGTGTTCTCAGCTAGAAGATGATGAGGATGTCCCAGTACAATGTATTCGGGATCTTTCTGTATTACTTTAGTGGGTCTGGTGTCTTTAATAGTTTAGAGAGTCCAGGGCCTGCTTCGGTGTTTGTATTAGTTTAGGTATTTGGGGGGGTCTTCATTTAGGGGGTCTTGTCAATAGTCTGTATTCGTTAATGGGGTCTTGTTCTTTATTTGTTTTCAGAGTCTGGCCTGGGTTCTGTATTTCTTAAGGGTGTCTGGTCTGGGGGCTATATTGATTTAGGGTGTCTACTTCATTGTTTCTCTAGGGTGTCAGGTATTTATTAGTTTAAGAGGCCCGGAGTCTTTATTTAGGGGTCTATACTAATTTGGGTAATCTTGTTCCGTATTTGTATAGGGGGTCTAGGGTCTGTATTTCAGGAGTATGGTCAGAGGGCCTATTTTTGTTTAGAGGGTCTAGATCTTTACTAGGGTGTCTGGCCTGGAGTCTGTGATCTTGTTCTGTATTAGTATAGGTGGTCTAGCGTCTTTATTAAGGGTTCTGGTCTGGGGTCTTAATTAGCTTAAGAAATCTTGTTCTGTATTGGTATAGGGGGTCTAGCGTCTTTGTTCAGGGAGTACGTGTAACGCCCCAGAGTGGCATTACCACCTTTGCACCTTGCTATTATCTCCCATGGTTAACCGAGTGTCATCCTATGCATAAATTTCCAGGTCTTGCAAAATGTGTATTCAAATTTCCATGCAACTGTTATGTTCAAGTGTAATGTGCCTGGTTCACCAGCAGATGGTGGCAACATTAGCAGAGCTATTTTACCTAGGATGGAACCCCTCTTTCCATTCTAGCTTTCTCTAAGGGAGAGAGGAGATTAGTTAGTTAGAAGTCAGTCTGTTTTACCCCCTGCCAAGGGAGGGTGTGCAGCAGGAGCCCGTCCCTCCTGAATGAACCCTGCCTAGGCCAGCTAGAGCACCTTCAGCTCTGCTGGACACAGAGGTCAAAGCCTGAAGCCTCAGAAGCCAGGAGGAGAAAGTTCCCTGGATAAAGTTAGAGACCAGATTACCAAGCAAAGTACAACCTACAGCTACAGCTAAATTATACTGTTATCCTGTTAGCACAGCAGAGCCAAAGATAATTACTGATGTAGCAGAGTTGAGTTTGTTTGCCTGCCAAAGTTAATGCCAAAGCCTGCTGGAAACCAAGACAAAGCCTGTAAATAGTTTGGAGAAAATTTTATTCAAGTAAAGCTGTTATCAACTTCATCACAAGGTCTGGACTCAATTTGTTTCATCATCCCCTCCACCAACTATCCCTTTGCGGCCCTTGGAGGGCCATGCCTGGGGTTCCGGCGTATCCAGGTAGGAGCACCGGGACAAGTGCAACACCATTAAGGAACATTAGGCCACCCTACACCACTCTGTCATTACTACATCTGGGTACCATCCAAATCACTCTGTGCCCTTGTTGCTTCACTGCAACTGGTATCACAACAAAATATGTACTTTAAGAAAACCCCAGGTAGTGCGCCGGACTTGTGCGCTGCATATGGTCTGGGGGGGTCTATATTTGTTTAGAGCGTCTAGTTTTCTATTAGTTCTGGGCATCTGGTCTGGAGTTTGTATTAGTTTAGGGGTCCTAGTTCTGTATTTGTTTAGGGGGTTGATCTGGGCTCTGTTTTAAGGGCTTTGGGGTCTTTAGTTAAAGGGGCTTTCCAAGACTTTTATACTGTTGACCAATTTTATGGATAGGTCATCAGTATCTGATCGGTGGGGGTCCAACACCCTGGACCCCGGTCGATCAGCTGTTTGAGAAGCCACTGCTGCTCACAGTCACAGTCGGCCTTCTCCCTCGCTCACCAAGGACAGCGCCGTACTTTGTATAGTGGCTGCGCTTGGTATTGCAGCTCAGCTCCATTCGCTCCAGTGGGGCTAGGCTGCGCCTAGTCCACGTGACTGATGAACATGACGTCTCTTGGCCTAGCAAAAGCTGCGAGAAGGCTGCTGCGCTACTGCGAGCCCCGATGCCTTCTCAAACAGCTGATCAGCAGGGGTGTTAGGCGTCGGACCCCCACCAATCAGATACTGATGACCTATCCAGAGTATAGGTCATCAGTTTAAAAAAATCTCGGAAAACCCTTTTAAGAGTCTGTATTAGTTTAACGTGTATTTTCTGGGGGTTGTATTTAGCGGGTCTTATCTGGTGTCTATATTTAAGGGTTCTGGTCTGGGATCTGTATGCGTTTTTTGGATGTGATGAAGTGGGTCATCACATGTATTAAAAAGTGTTGTTCTCCTTAGTACATTACTTCTTGGCGTTTAGCTAACTCTCCTTAAGAAGGCTGATACAGGTACGCCGTGTATACCTCTGACGGAAGGTACAATCCATTGCCAATATCTACCCATATTTAAAAAATGTATGGTTTATGCATATAGAGTGTGTTTTTTTTTTACCGGTCTGCATTGCATAACACAGCACAATTTTGGCATATGTCAAATGTGCATCCAATGGATATTACTTGGTGCATACGCCTAAAGTGTTCCTGGCACATATGCAGAATGTAGTGTACGGTGTAATGGGAACAGAGCATCCTCTGTACTTCAGAGCCTTAGGCACTCTGTGTGTTATATAATGGGACATTTATCTTATGAATACTTGCTGCCAGATGTCCCTGCTAATAACTGCTTCTTATTTATTGAACCCCAACCCCAGTAGAAAAGAGTTTTGTAAACTGGACTATACCTTAAAGGCCTAGGCAGATACATTACCCGAGGAATGACCCCTGTTGGCACCAGGGTCCTGTCTAATCCCTGATGGCAGCTGCTGGTATCGTACTGGACTGGAATTTTTGTTTTCTAGTTTTTTTAATACAGTACAGTGAAATGAATCTTGATCCTATTTACTGTTCAGGAGGAATGCTACATACATAGGTGCGTCATCCAGGAGCGGGTGACCCTTTGGAACAACTCCTTGGAAGTTCAGCTGATAGACTTCAATTACGTAAGGGTTCCTGCAGCCATATTGACCTCGGCTGATAGCATCTCACAGCAAACACGCATGGGACTTATCTGGAGGGTTCACAGGGAAAGTGTTAACCATATCTGTGGTTAATCTGGTGAAAGTAGCTTTACAAGAAGTGGACAATAGACATGAGAAATAGTGATGGACGAACATCGGCCGGGACGATTCGCGAACGCGATCAAATGTTCACGAACCGCAAGTTCGCGACGGGCCCCATTCACCTAAATGACAGGCGAACCTGAAAAACCTTTAGCTCATATTTGCAGCCACCAAATACTTACTAGAAGTACACAAATAGTCCCACAACATGGACAGTCACATACCAAAGAGGGATTTCCCACAAAAAATATGTATTTTAATTTGTATGCGTCTTAAAGGGAAACTGTCAAAAATGTGCCCTGCTGGAGCCTAGAAATTTTTTATTTTAGACCACGAGAGTACAGGCCCCAAACATTAGGCATTCACCGGACAGAAAACATCAAGTGATTATGTGGCTGGAGGTATATTAGACGATCATTGGATATCAATTTTACTCCAGGCCAGTGGACTACAGGCCCTAAAAATGATTTAATCACCGTACAGATTTATACCCTTTATGCTTTTTATACGGGGGTCCCTCTTCAAACACTGGAGCATGAAGGCCTCCATTTGCACAAAATTGGAAGCGGTGGAGCGCCCTGGCTCCTGCTCATCGTCCAGGATAATGTCGTCCTCGGTCTCCTCCCCCCAGCCACGGACAACACCAGGGATCCCAGAAAGGTTTAAAGCCTGCTCTTCTTGCTCCTCCTCCCCCCAGGCACCATCCTCCTCTGACTCCTCTTCAGACTCCTGCTGACTTGTCTCTGATGGAGTAGTCCCCCCTGGGAATTCATCCAGCATTGCGACTGCCTCATCTTCCTGCTCCTCGACGGCTTGATCAATGACACAACGCAATGCACGCTCCAGAAAGAAGGCGTAAGGTACGATGTCACTGATGGCGCCCTGGCTGCGACTGACCAGTTTAGTGATCTCATCAAATGGCCGCAAAAGTCTGTATGCGTCGCGCATGAGCAGCCACTGGCGCGGTGAAAAAAACCAAGCTCCCCAGAACCTGTCCTGCTGCAGAGTTCGTACAGGTAGTCGTTAACGGCGCGTTGCTGCTGGAGCAGCCTATCAAGCATATAGAAGGTGGAGTTCCAGCACGTCGGGCAGTCACAAATCAGACGTCTAACGGGCAGGTGGTGTCGCCGCTGAACGTCAGCAAGGCGAGCCATGGTCGTGTAAGATCTTCTAAAATAGCCAGAGATTTTCCTGGCCGGCCGCAAGACGTCCTGGACCCTGGGGTATTTGGCAACGAATCGCTGCACGACTAAGTTCAGTACGTGTGCCATGCACAGCACGTGTGTCATTTTGACCTGTTTCAGCGCGCTCCGCAGATTGGGACCGTTGTCGCACACAACTTTACCAACTGTCAAATTGAGCGGGGTCGGCCACTGATCGGCCTGTGACCGCAGAGCTGAAAGCAGTGCAGGACCAGTGAGGCTCTTGGCTTCCAGGCACAACAGTTGCAGCACAGCATGGCAACATCTCACCTGACATGTAGAATAGGTTCTGGGGAGCTTGGGGGGCGCAGCGGAAGAGGCGGTAGCAGTGGAAAAGGAGGAGTCAGCCGAGGAGGAGACGGAGGATGGAATAGGAGGAGGAGAAGAAGAGGCTGGCCTGCATGCAATCCGTGGCGGTAACACCAAAGCCACACAAGTGCTACGGGTTGCATGCTTGTCAGCCGTTTGAAGGTTTACCCAGTGGGCAGTAAAAGTTATGTACCTTCTCTGCCCGTTTTTGCTAGAGCACGTGTCTGTGGCCAGATGTATCTTGGCACGGACACTGTGTGTCAGAGATACATTCACTTGCCGCTGAACATGGCCATATAGCTCCGGGATGCCCTTCTGGGAGAAATATTTCCTTCCGGGGACCTTCCATTGCGGTGTGCCAATGGCCACAAATTTTCTAAAGTCCTCAGAGTTCACCAGTTTATATGTCAGTAGTTGGTGGGCTAGCAGTTCCGACAAGCCGGCGGTCAGCTGTTGGGCAAGAGGGTTATCCGGCGTTATCAGCTTTTTACGTTCAAACATTTGGGCCACGGAAGCCTGCTTTGTGCCAGATGAGCGCAACGACAGCACGTTGGAAGGTGGAGTGGAGGACAAATGGGAGGAGAGAGGAGAAGGAGAAGAGGCAGGACATGGAGCACCGGGAGTGTGGCTTTGTGGGTTCTGACGGTGTTGCTTCCACTGGACTTGGTGATGGGAGGCCAGGTGCCTTCTTAAGGAGGTCGTCCCTAGTTGGGTGTTGGGCTTACCGCGACTTATGCGTTGACAGCACAGGCTGCAGATGACAACACTATTGTCAGCAACGGACACGTTAAAAAAAGCCCACACTGCGGAGCCATGTGCCGGCGTCTTGGGAGCGCTAGATGTGACCGTGCATGGTGAATGGCTTTTTGCCTCCTGTGCACTGCGAGTTCTGCCTGCTTCTCCTCCCTATTTGCTGCTCCGTCTCTGTTTCTGAACTCCCCTCCTCTTCCTCTCTTGTTGGCACCCACGTGATGTCCATCCACCCGTCATCATCGTCACCTTCACCACCACTTACATTAGAGATCTCAGAGTAGACAGCAACAGCGGGGACCACCCTCCTTGGGATGTTCAGGGTACTGTCGTCAGACCGCTGGGTGGAGGCCGTTGCTACCTCATCTTCCTCATCCGATGCCAAGAAAGGCTGTGTATCGGTAAGGTCTGGTGGTGGTGGTTGTGTCTTTGGGGGTGCACACAGCAGAGAGTGAGGAGGGTGCTGATACAGAGGATGAGGAGGGTGCAGAAGCGGAAGGCTGAGTGAGCAACTCAACCAAGTCTGGTGCGTCCTTTGACGTAATCGCACACACCTTCTCCAACTTCCCACTTAGGCTCCAGCCTGGTGCACCTGCCCGACCCCTAACAATCCTGTGGAATGGCCTGCCTCTTCCTCTGACCCTGTGACAAGGTCCCTATAGAAGAGCAGCATTTGTGGAAGCCGGTCTATCGCAGGCCTCAATCTATATTTGGTGAAAGCCAGTATATCAATCCCCTCTATCAGTATTTTGTAGAAACCGGTATATAGAACCCAATAATGAGTATTTGCTGGAAGCTGGTAAATGAAACCCCTTAATCAATATTTGGTGGAAGCCGGTGTATCGCAGGTCTCAATCAGTACTTTGTGGAATCAGATATATTGCACCCCTTAATCAGTTTTTGGGGTCGGCAACAGGTATATTACACCAGTTGCAATTAGTTATTCCAATAGTGTTTGTCCCTCTATCTAGCTGCGGTATCTCATCAGAACCGCACACAACTGCTGCACAATACAAATGCACTATAATATACTTTCGATGTTAGAAAGTATATTATAAGTATATCACACCCCTCTGTGTATCACACCTATCGATTGCACACATATACCAGTCCTTAAAAGGACTTTTGTGGCCCTATTAGCTAGCGTTTGGTGTCCCTAACAGCCTGTCCCTGCTCCACACTGCAACCTCTCCCTACACTGGCAAAAAACTGACGGTAAAATGGCTGCCAGATCGGGTGTATTTATAGAGTAGGGGCTACGTCCATGTGCTGAAACATCTCAATTGGCTGTCCTGTCCCACCTGATGGATGTGTCATGGGTCAAAGTTCGGTGCTATGCACAAAAATATGGCGCATGCGTATATCGCCATATGTTCGCATGTTCGGCGAATGGCGAACAAGCAAAGTTTGCCGCAAACTGACCGCCGGGCGAACCGTAAGGCCATCTCTAATTAGAAGGTTGTCACCCAATGTGGCCGTGGTTGTAGACACCGCCAGAATACCCTTTAGCAAGTTTAGCAATTTTTGGGTTGGCTGGTGCCGAAACAATTAGGTGCGCATAGACCTATAGATAATAATAGTGCAGGAGACGGCACCAGGAGGCGTTGGCATGTACAGCTGAAGCCATGTCAGATATCTGGACCTGACTGTACTGTGATACTCCACCGCAGATAGTTAGTTGATTATAGGTTTGTCCTTGACATTGATAATTTCTCTGCACTAAAAATAGATAGATGCATCCTCCCATAGTCCTATTAATAAGCTGCATGCAATCGCTTCTGGAGGTGTTGACTGCGCAGCCAGTCCTGTCTCCACAATTGCAGATTCCTCCTTATATTGTAAGAGTCTTAGATGCTGCCCAATTTTTGGTTATGTTGTTGCCCGAATACTTCCTCTGTATACTGGATAACATGGGACTGATTTATGTAGGGGGTTATGAAAGGTTACACCCCAGTACCACTGGTGACCTCTAGAGACAGTTCCTTCCAAGTTCAGACTGGGTAAGGCCCTGTTCCCAGTTGTGTTTGGAATCAGGTACCCAGCATTGCATGCAGTTTTTGTCCTGCTGATTCCCGGCATATTTGCCAGGGAGCAGCCAGATCTCCACCTGATCCTATTATAGTCAATAGGGATTCGGCATTGCCGGATACGGTGAGCTCTGGTGGCCTGATCCTCCTAACGCAACAGTGAATGGGACCTAAGTTAGTTTGCAGACTATATTGTGGCAGGAACCTTTCCTTATATACCCTATATCAGTATTGATATATCAGTTGACAGTGCATATTGAGAGTTGTAATTTCACACAGTAATTAGGAGTTTCACAAGAAAATATTTTTGGTAAATGAATTTAAAAAGTAAAGAAAAAAGTAACAAACGTTTTCCTTATTGGTGGGATCAGAAGTCAACCCTAACATATGGTGTGCAACCTGTGACACCCGAACTGTTGTAAAACTACAACCCCCAACCTGTGATACAGCGCAGTATTACTCGTGACTAGTGTTGAGCGAACTTGTGTTTTAAGTTCGGCGTCTAAAGTTCGGGTTCCGGTTATCGAAAAATCGCGTTATGGATTCCGCTACCATAGACCATAACTTGGTCCGTGGTAGCGGAATCCATAACGTGATTCTTCGATAACCCGTACCAGAATTTTAGACGCCGAACAGACGCCGAACTTAAAACACAATTTCGCTCAACTCTACTCGTGACCACTAGGTTGTCCCAGCTGAATAGACAATCTTGTAATGTATGTCCAAGTAGAGAAGAAAAAACGCGGCACTCACCAACAAGGGGGTTCCTTTATTCCAAAGATTTCTTGCAAAAACCGCTGGGGCGGACCAGCATAACGCAGGCATGTACCTCGTGGCGACGGCCGCTTTGCGCCTCAGCGATTCCTCAGGCCCTGTATGGTCAAGCAGAATTCATCAGGGCTAGGAATGCTATGGGATTGCCAATGACAGTCTCCTATCTAAGTCACTACGCTTCTCTGGCCTATGTTTTTAGATCAGTAGCTCGATGGGCTACCGACCAATGTTTCACATGGTTTGGTGTTGGGGTTAGTGGCACTTGACGTGGCAGAAGGAGTGAGCTGCAGGCTTCTGAAGCCACACCAATCGACAGAGGGCCCCAGTTTGATGTCACAGTTGGTATATTTTTAGTTAGTATTCTGGGATTGTTGGTTCTTCTTGACTTAAACTCACCCACAGAATTTCTCTTGATGGGCAACCACTCATAAGAAGAACCAATCTTCTGACCTTGACAGCTGTGGGGATTTTGCTTGGATGTTAGCTTCTTTTTTTTTTTTGCTGATGTCGTCATCAGTCATGAATAGGATGAATTCTCCTCTTTTGACTATAAATGTGGCTTATTGATAAGAAACCGAGTGCAAGTTGTAGCAGGAATACAACAATAGCAACTGAAAGCTAAATCCCGAGTGTAAGGAATAGCTCCGGATGTTGTGGGGAAGATGTAAGTCATTATCCAGGACCCCTCATCACCATCTTGTTTCTGAGCCAGTGACCATGTCATTACATCTGCTCCTACTATGTCATTATCTCTAACAATCAAGTGACATGTGTGACAGAGAAGACTTTAGGATTCCTGCAGCTGGGGAAGCGAATGTCTTTACAATACTTTTATCAGGAGGCACCAGGACCCGGTGACTAAGGTCCTCCAAGACTTCATCTGCAAACTCGTTATGCCCATCTACATTGCATCTTAGGCGCTTGATAGCACTGGGGCACATTCATAAAGTAGGTTGAAAACATGAGCCACATTTATATTTTCTGTCCGTCATTTTGTCTCTTCGAGACATGTGCCGAATTGTGCAACATGCTTAATGTGACTCATTCAAATTTCATAATTAGGCTCCACTCTAGTAATGTATTAGTAATTTGTAATTTATATAAGAAAAATGGTGATACAAATGATTTACAGTAACTAGATATAAAAAACTCCAGTGTCCATATAAGCAGTGCTTCATGGTGTCCATATAAAGAGCATTTTACAGTGTCCAGCTGAATAGCGCTTTACAGTATCTTCAGAAATGGTGGTTTACATTGTCCAGATATACTGTGCCTTACAGGGTCCAGATAAATATTGCTTTGCAGTATCCAGGTAAATAGTGATTTACAGTATCTTTATAAATGGTGTTTACAGTGTTCATAAGAATTGTCCCTTGAGGCGCATTTACACGCACCAAGGATCAGCAGATTGTCAGTAAGAAAGAATCCTTCTCGACTGTCGGCTGCTCGTTAAAGGAGAGGTGAGGTGCTGCATTTACATGCAGCGATCACCTTCACAGTATGGGAATGAGCAGTCGCTATTACTGTTTAGACCGCACAATATGCTGCCCAGAAGCAATAATTTAGTTGCCTGCACAAATTACAGGATCACTCAATAGCCATCAGGTGATATGCTGTACCTTCAGACGGGCAGAGATTGTTGGGAAGGAGCGTTCACAGGAACGTTCATTCCCAATAATCTGCCTGTATAAATCCACCTTTACAGGGTCCAGATAAATGCAATGTTATGTTAGTGTCCAGATCAATAGTGATTTACAGATTCTAGATAAATAGTGCTTTATAGTGTCAATATATACAGTTTTACAGTGTCCAGATGAATAGTGGTTTACTGTGTTCACATACATGGTAATTTACAGTGTCCAGATAGTACTTTACAATGTCCAGAAAAATAGTTATTTACAGTCTCCAGATATATAGCATTTTACAGTGTCCAGATTAATAGTTATTTATAGTGTCCAGATGAATAGTGCTTTACAGTGTCCACATACATGGTGATTTACAGTGTCTTGATAAATGGTGTTTATAGGGTCCAGATATATAGCATTTTACAGTGTCCAGATGAATAGCGCTTTACAGTGTCCAGATATATAGTATGTTACAGTGTCCAGATGAATAGCGCTTTACAGTGTCCAGATATATAGTATGTTACAGTGTCCAGATGAATAGTGCTTTACAGTGTCCACATACATGGTGATTTACAGTGTCCAGATAGTACTTTACAATGTCCAGAAAAATAGTTATTTACAGTGTCCAGATATATAGCATTTTACAATGTCCAGATGAATAGCGCTTTACAATGTCCAGATGAATAGCATTTTACAATGTCCAGATGAATAGCGCTTTACAATGTCCAGATGAATAGCGCTTTACAGTGTCCAGATATATAGCATTTTACAGTGTCCAGATGAATAGTATGTTACAGTGTCCAGATGAATAGTATGTTACAGTGTCCAGATATATAGCATTTTACAGTGTCCAGATATATAGCATTTTACAGTGTCCAGGTGAATAGTATGTTACAGTGTCCAGATATATAGCATTTTACAGTGTCCAGATGAATAGTATGTTACAGTGTCCAGATGAATAGCGCTTTACAATGTCCAGATGAATAGCATTTTACAGTGTCCAGGTGAATAGTATGTTACAGTGTCCAGATATATAGCATTTTACAATGTCCAGGTGAATAGTATGTTACAGTGTCCAGATGAATAGCGCTTTACAGTGTCCAGATGAATAGCATTTTACAGTGTCCAGGTGAATAGTATGTTAGTGTCCAGATATATAGCATTTTACAGTGTCCAGATGAATAGTGCTTTACAGTGTCCACATACATGGTGATTTACAGTGTCTTGATAAATGGTGTTTATAGGGTCCAGATATATAGCATTTTACAGTGTCCAGATGAATAGCACACATATTGCTCAGACCAAACCATAGATTGCCCGGATATTATCACAAACCCATTTGGTTTAGAAAATGTTTATTTACGGCAGTTTTATACATTTCCCAGATAGAGAGCAAAAAGCACTGTACCGAACTTTGCCAATACAGTGTCATGGAGTGTCCAAACAGTGACCACATAGTACCATACGCGTAGTAATTTTACTGTATATTGCATGCTTTGTTTTACTGTGAAAGTTTTGCTGCAAGTTTAATGTGACCGATCGGGGTATGGTAGGCAAGGACTTGATAGTAACTGCCCTGCAGGAAATAGGACACAAGCACATCTTCTTGAAATTTCTGTGAGGAGACACGTCATGCATGATGCTTACTCTATATATACAAACTGAAAAGAATGGCGCGGTATTAGCAGGAGGTGCTCAAACCCACATGCAGTTGTGCAAATATACAGGGGAGCAAATCCTGCACTTGTGGCCCGTTGCTAATGACGATCCCCAGCAAAAATGCATACGTGGAGGATGTCTATTGTGGTACTTGTGGTCCGCTGCGGGCATCCTCCACTGTATGCATTTTTGCTAGGGATTGTCATTAGCAACGGGCCACAAGTGCAGGATCTGCTCCCCTATATATATATGCACAACTGCATGTGGGTTTGAGCACCTCCTGCTAATACCACGTCATTCTTTTCAGTTTGTATATATAGAGATTCTTGGAGGTGTATAAACTCCAATTTAAATGTGCCTGCTTTCCATCCACAGGCCACATTTAGGTGCACCTGTGAGGCCTGGGCCATATCAGCCAGTCTTGAGTGGGACTCGCAGACTTCTCCCTCCTCCCATTGCAAGCATGGTTACATGCTGGAGGTAACTGGTGAGTTGTCTGTGAGTCGGCCTCATGCTCCTGTAATTTGCCCACTGGCTCCTGGTATTGCCGATACGGCTCAGGTAGGAGAGTTAGGTCCCGGGCTACTGGAGAAACCTTGGCGCGGTGCTCGGGCTTAGACATGTTCTACACCGTAGGACATGCTGGCTAATCTCTCAATTTTAAAATCAGTTTGAGGGTTTAGTGAGACCGCAGAGTGCACCTGTCTTTGCTATTATTTTGTTATATGATGCTTACTCTAAACTCAACGGGCTTTGCCATTACAAGAGTCTTTTAGTGTGCACAATACGTACAGTATGTTGTATCCACAGGGGGAACAGTTCTTGCAAATATTTGCAAATAATTCCTGGTAGACTGTGCTGACATGTCCTTTTTCATAGTTTCTGAAACCATCTTGTTACTGTGAGACACTTTGTTAATCTTATACTGTCACTCTGCATGGATCCTGTCAATCATTCACTTGCTTGCAGCTTCTGTTCTTATCCATGGGATTTCTAGGACAGCCCCCAACTACTGGTCTTACTCCACACACTAGGGCAGCCTCAGATACTCTGACCCTATTCGCAACATAATGTCTTGGCCTACCGTCCCTCAATGCTTTACACTGGCTGCCGTTTCCGCCCAGTTTGATGAGCACCAGCCCATCTAAACAAGCATCTCCACACTGCTGTATCACAGCTTCATCCTGACCCTGCAGATACTGAATTTCTATTTTCCACTTGGGGCCGAGGGCACTTGATTTTGTAGACTTCATTTGACTTGACTCCTGAACATGTGAGCACAGCATGCTCATGCCTCAGCACACACCAGAAGGTATACACTGACACATCTGTAATGGCGCTCAGGGACGTTCTCCTACCCAGCCCTGTAGCCAAGGGAGAAACATCACAGCCTGTCTACAGCAGTTTGTCCTGCATGACTTAAGGACCTGCACAAAAAGAACATGTGACCATAGGTCCTGAAGCACATAACACAAGCAAAGTTCATCCCTGCAATAAAGTAGTAACAGGCAAACATATAACACAATTAGCCTATAATGGGTCCACACTTGAGAAGCTTTTCAACACCTTACACAAGGCCTCAAACACCAGGCACCTCAGAGGCCTCAAACACCAGGCTCCTCAGAGGCCTCAAACACCAGGCACCTCAGAGGCCTCAAACAACAGGCACCTCAGAGGCCTCAAACACCAGGCACCTCAGAGGCCTCAAACACCAGGCACCTCAGAGGCCTCAAACACCAGGCACCTCAGAGGCCTCAAACACCAGGCACCTCAGAGGCCTCAAACACCAGGCACCTCAGAGGCCTCAAACACCAGGCACCTCAGAGGCCTCAAACACCAGGCACCTCAGAGGCCTCAAACACCAGGCACCTCAGAGGCCTCAAACACCAGGCACCTCAGAGGCCTCAAACACCAGGCACCTCAGAGGCCTCAAACACCAGGCACCTCAGAGGCCTCAAACACCAGGCACCTCAGAGGCCTCAAACACCAGGCACCTCAGAGGCCTCAAACACAAGGCACCTAGGGACAAAGAGTAAAGGTAGAGCTAAACAATGACTTTGATGTCGCAACCGAAATCACGTTATGTTTTTCACACATCGCAAAACGGTTTTGCAAATGCTTTAGACCCGATTTGCTGTAGCTTCGGTCAAGCTTGTCATCTGCAACTGACAAATTGTGTAATTTAAGGCATTCCTATGGTTGCAAATGTCATGCGAGTGCAAAGGTAAGGCAATGACAAGCATCCAGAGTCCTCTAGGACGATCATCTGTCCCACTCAACTGAACAACAAGAAAATCTATGACCGGGGAACGAATGTGTTCCTGGTAGCGAGGGTAAACAACCACACCGCCGACTGCTGAAAAACTTTATAGCACATTATTGTAAGTCTGTTTTTGTAGAGTAAATGTCACATATTTCCACTCTCATAACCAACATATCTGACTCTGGCTGCAAGCAAAACAGGTTACACTGGCATAGCAGCAAGCCGTGCAAGTTCTTTTCCAGTTATAGCCAAATTGTGACGCAAAGACAGTGTGAATGCAAAGGTGACCCCTTTAGGAATTTGCATGAACAGCAGTTGAATTATATAATGTTAAAGCACATGCATAAAGTCAAACAACTATAGCAGGGAGCTTGTTTGTCCTGTATACTTATTATTTAGGCTACTTTCACACTTGCGGCAGAGGATTCCGGCAGGCAGTTCCGTCACCGGCAATCCGGACACAAACTGATGGCATTTTTCAGACGAATCCAGATGAGGATCCGTCTGACAAATGCATTGAAATACTGGATCCATCTCTCCGTTGTATTGCATTTTTAAAGGTCTGCGCATGCGCAGACTGTAAAGCCAGTTGCGTTTTGCCGGAACACTTAATATTTTTGGCCGGAGAGAAAACTGCAACACGCGGCAGTATTTTCTCCGTCCAAAAAACGTAAGAGGGACTGAACTGATGCATCCTGAACGGATTGGTCTCCATTCAGAATGCATTAGGATAAAACTGATCAGTTTTTTTACGGTATTGAGCTCCTGTGACGGATCTCAATGTCGTAAAACAAAAACGCTAGTGTGAAAGTACCCTAATCTGTCATCGATTGGACCCGATAGGTGTCAGATTATCCAATATTCTGGATTCTTGGATAATTATATCAAGCTCACTTGAGAAGTGAAAACCTGTTACTATCGCTTTTATCTGTTCAGTCTTCTGCTTTTATGAAATTCCACATTACATGGTGGTCCTGAACAAGTGCGGAATTATGTGACATTCCGGATTGTAGGATACTGGATTATAAAAAGCTGTTGGTGACAGCTATGCTTTCCGACCTCCACATATGCATGTGCACTTGGTTTGGGTAAATGTGCATGTGTTCGGATTGGGGAGAGGGGAATAAATCACTGCCAGACTCCCGTGACCGTGTCTTAGCTCCCTGGAAAACAAAGGATCCGAAATGTTGAATTTCATATCTAAACTTTTTTACTCTGTGATTTGCTGAATGAACCTTGGTCAAACATCTAATACTCATTAGATGGTCAATCAGTAGCAGGTTCAGGCAGGTTTAGCCTTAGTCTAATATGTAGGGCCACCTTTAGACTTATTTTTTTCCTCCTTTGTTAATGTGAGGGTTTACAGGGGGTCCTGTGGTCAGTGGCGTACATAGAGAAGTAAGGGCCCCATAGCAAGGATCAAACCAGGCCCTCCACACAGGACAGAAGGGTTTCTGCTTAAACCCTTCTCAATGACCCTTGGGCCATTTTTCCACTGCTTCATTTGCTAAACGTTGTTCCTTTAGAGCAGGGTTTCTCAACTCCGGTCCTCAGGGCCCACTTACCGGTCAGGATTTGACAATATCCCACAGAATGAATACCTGTGGCAAGTCCTGATGCATGGACACTAATTATATCACCTGCTCAATACTAAGGAAATCCAGAAAAACATGACTGGCAGGTGGGTCCCAAACACCTGAGTTAAGAAACCCTGACCAAGTTTTCACCCCCAGTAAAAGAGGAGATGATCCCAACTGGGCCCCCTCCTGCCCTGACCCCCATAGCAGTTGCATGGGGTCTTCCGCTATGGTAGCTACGTCCCTGTCTGTGGTTCCCATTAGGGGTCTACAGAGGGTCCTTTGGTTCCCGATAACAAAGGACCTGTGTTTGTCTACAAATCTCCATGGGCTCCTCTACGATATTAATTCACATGAACGTGGGTGGGTGTGCACTTCATGCCAAAAATGTACAAATCAAACAATAAAGTGACTATTAATAAAAGCTAAAAATATATCAGTAAATATTGAGCTTGTGCAAGGTCCAGAACTGGGCATATCCTGAGATAAGATCACAATTATCTGCCTGGAGCAGCCTGGTAGATGCAAGTCACTGAATGGAACAGGTTTTTCTATTCATTACCCTTTCTTCTGACCCTGATCATATATCAAAGATTGGGTCATGCAGAAAAGTCTTGACTTTCGAAAGATATTGATGTTTTTGGAAACTTTATGCAATATGGGGTGGGGGAGAATATACCATATTTTTCACCCCATAAGATGCACTTTTTTTCCCTCAAGGTGGGTGGAAAACATCAGTGCCTTTATGGGGCGAATACTAATGAGCGCTTTCATTATGGAATTACTCATTAGTACCGGAGGACCGGGAAGCGGTGAAGGCTCTGTGACCCACTTCCTGGTCCTCTGCAATCGGCTGTGCTATGGCTGCGCAGTGTGCATCGAGTCACAGCACAGCCGATTGCAGGAAGGTTTGTCGACTGATCGGATCCTATATTTTGTCATTAGTTGTCGGAGGCACTTTTCACTGTGCAAACAGCGCCTGTGCTGTTGACAATATCTAAACCGAATTGGGGGCAAATTATCGCACTAATGATTGTTAATCCCCACATAGTCTGGATCGGTTTGTGTAAAAGTCCCTTTAAAGGAGTGACACCCAACTTGTTATATCATCGATTAGCGTTCCCCCACATTGTAGCTCCTTTATAGCAGCACTGTGCAAACAGTTGGTCTGGAGAATAAGGGTCCCTTTACAAGACCCAATAGAGCAGACCATTGTCTGGAAGGATGCGTTCCTTCCTTACAATCATTTGTTCGTCAGTGGAGGAGAAAGCTGCATTTACATGCAACGACCTTCTCCACAGTATGGGACGCAGCGATCGCTAATGCCATCTCTCGTCCCCATACAGAATTATTGCTGTTTAGACTGCACAATCTGCTGCTGGTGCAATAAGCAAGACCGTGGTACGGTTACACGAACGCCAAATTATGCAGTGGGTCAGGATAGGGGTATAATAGTCTATAGTTTGTTCGTGATGCCAATTGCAGCATGCGCAGGGTACTGTCACAGGGCCCTTTAAGGATGTTATAGCTCACACCCCAGGTTAGGAATGCCAGAGTGGTGTAATGTCTCTGTCTGGTGGTGATAATGGTGTCAACGGTGTCTCCTACCTGGGTACGGCTGGACTCCTGGATCCTGGCTCACTTGCAATAAATTGAGTGTAGTGCTAGTAGGAGTAATAGAGGAATTTGCAGCAGTAATTGAGATACAGACCTTGGGTAAAGTTCAAGCTTGTCTTTACTGATGGAAACTTTCATCCAAGCAAGATACAGCTTTAGTCTTAGGTCCCAGCAGGTATTGGCAATGTGTGGCAGGAATATATCTTCTGCTCTCTCATGTACCTGGAGCTTGCAGGAAAGGACGACTGCTTGTTAGCTCTGTAATGTGGCAGGAATTTGGCTTCTGCACTTTCTATCTTTTTCTGTCTGGGGACTGACTAGCTGAGGAGGAATATGGCTTTTCCTGGGTCTCTGGACTGTACTCACAGCTATCTTCACAGGGTATGCTTCTTCCTGGAACTGGAGTTGTCTGCTTGCTTCTTCCAGCTGAGACTGCAGGACTCAGGCTGGGGATGATTAATTGCCTCAGCCGAGACAAGATCCTGGCTTTATTCCCTATATCTGGGAGCTCGTACACGCACAGCCTTCCCCTAGCAAGGGTGGCTGGCACACTGATTCTAACTTCCTTCCCTCCCCATGCTGCAGGATATAGGCGTAACCCACTCTGCTCACAAAGGGGGGAGCTAAGCTGGAATGTACTATTCCAGCCTAGATGTACTAAACTGAACTTAAGTCCTTGCCAGAACATTGCTGCCACCTGCTGGTGAACATGAAGAATGACAACCATATACATTTAACAAGGCTTACAATGCACATTTGTAAGGTAAAATTGCATCAGATGACAATGTAAATGTTTTTAAGATATTGTAGCGGGGTAAAAGAGTTTAGTAACACAACTCTGTGATGTTACATTCCCCCTTACTTCGAGTTAAGCTGCCCTCGGCTTATGCTTAGGCGGGAGAGGAACCAGTACAATAAGTACAAAGTGCTGCATGTATTACATATAAGACATACATAGACAAAACATATAACGGCTACCCTAGGTTCCTGCCCGCATGAGTGGGAGGTCCTAAGTAACAGTTTCGCTCTCGGTATAACCAATGAACCAAAGGTCTGCACTAAGCAATCGCTACTGACTAATTTTGACGTGTTCTGGCCTTTAAACACCAAAGGAAGCATAGGGGTGTCTTTTACTCTGTAGTCCCACCATTATGTAATGAAGTGCCCGCAAATAGAAGGGTGGCTTTATCCTGTATTCCCTTCCCTGCACCAAAGTCAAAATATAAGGCTTATAGCATGATCACTATGGTGACTATAGGTAACTAAAATGGCACTAAGGTTTGAGGCGTCATACCTTAGGCAAAGACTCAGAAGGGGAGGTATTAGCGTCTCCATGCACTTCTGGCAATGTCATAGGAGGAGGGTATGATAATCCAATGGAACTCCTGGAAGACACCTCAGGATGGGAGCAATCCTGAACACATAACAAGCAGGAAGGAGGGGTCAAAAACTCCTCTAACGATTCCCAAAGCAGTGGGGTTACCCGTGTAGTAACTAGACCTGCCGGTACTTACCACTTGGTTGTACCCTGGGTACCTATGGGTATATAACACCGGGTGTAGGCCATTAATATTAAGCGTCCGTATAGGCAGTCCGTATAAAGGGGGGAGAGAACATTAGCTGTAAAGTAGGGCATACAAGAGTAAGTTGCTACAGATCTGGCTAAGTGCAAAGTTAAGTGCAATTTCACAATAAGTGCATGAGGTTCACATTGCGGCACCTAAAAGAGTACACACAATGGGCATAGAATACTTAAACGTTGCATAACCTGTAAACTGCTAATGAAATTAGTGCAATAGCATTATGCAAATATCAGTGCAATCAATATTACCATAATATGCTCAAATAAGGCTTGAGTCCTTTTTCTTGAAGTATATCTGTAAATAATAAATCAAGGCAACTGGACGTACTGTAGATTTCTTGAAAACGTTTCACTCGTTCTTCTAACGAGCTTTCTCAATTCTGAGTGATTGTACAACAAATTCTGGGAATAAATATGTAACTGAATCCACATCTGGTAATTAGACCCAGCATTGGGTCAGAGGTGTTGATTCCATTATCCTAATTGGAGTCAGTAGGTGATAAAGACTTCCCAGAAAAAGGTGTCAAGACAGCATTGTCTGCCACATACAATGCTGTCTTGACACCTTTTTCTGGGAAGTCTTTATCACCTACTGACTCCAATTAGGATAATGGAATCAACACCTCTGACCCAATGCTGGGTCTAATTACCAGATGTGGATTCAGTTACATATTTATTCCCAGAATTTGTTGTACAATCACTCAGAATTGAGAAAGCTCGTTAGAAGAACGAGTGAAACGTTTTCAAGAAATCTACAGTACGTCCAGTTGCCTTGATTTATTCTTTACAGATATATTAGGTTAGGAATGCCAGAGTTGTGTAATGTCTCTGTCTGGTGGTGATAATGGTGTCAACGGTGTCTCCTACCTGGGTACGGCTGGACTCCTGGATCCTGGCTCACTTGCAATAAATTGAGTGTAGTGCTAGTAGGAGTAATAGAGGAATTTGCAGCAGTAATTGAGATACAGACCTTGGGTAAAGCTCAAACTTGTCTTTACTGATGGTAACTTTCATCAAAGCAAGATACAGCTTTAGTCTTAGGTCCCAGCAGGAATTGGCAATGGTTGGCAGGAATTTATCTTCTGCTCTCTCATGTACCTGGAGCTTGCAGGAAAGGACGTCTGCTTGTTAGCTCTGTAATGTGGCAGGAATTTGGCTTCTGCACTTTCTATCTTCTGCTATATGGGGACTGACTAGCTGAGGAGGAATATGGCTTCTCCTGGGTCTCTGGACTGTACTCACAGCTATCTTCACAGGGTATGCTTCTTCCTGGAACTGGAGTTGTCTGCTTGCTTCTTCCAGCTGAGACTGAAGGACTCGGGCTGGGGATGATCAATTGTCTCAGCCGAGACAAGATCCTGGCTTTATTCCCTATATCTGGGAGCTCCTACACGCACAGCCTTCCCCTAGCAGGGGTGGCTGGCACACTGATTCTAACTTCCTTCCCTCCCCATGCTGCAGGATATAGGCGTAACCCACTCTGCTCACAAAGGGGGGAGCTAAGCTGGAATGTACTATTCCAGCCTAGATGTACTCAACTGAACTTAAGTCCTTGCCAGAACATTGCTGCCACCTGCTGGTGAACATGAAAAATGACAACAATATACATTTGACAAGGCTTACAATGCACAGGTAAAATTACATCAGATGACAATGTAAATGCTTTTAAGAGATTGTAACGGGGTAAAATAGTTTAGTAACACAACTTTGGGGTGTTACACTGGCAAACAGTTATTTAGGGCCCCATTACACTGCCTGATGTGTCGAGCAGATTATTGCGCACACATGCTCGTTAGAGATAATCTGCCAGTGAAAAGGTGCCACAGATTACCTACCTAAAGGCTCGTTCATTGGGTAATTAGATCATTCGTGTGGACACCTAAATCATTGTTTGCCGGCAGCAGATTGTGCAGTCTAAACAGCACTCAGAAAGAATGATTCTGTATGGGGATGAGCGATGGCATCTCACCATACTGTGATGGAGGAGATCAATGCAGGTAAATACAGTTTCTCCTCCACTGATGAGCAAGCGATTCTCAGGAAGGAACGCTTTCTTCCCTGACAATCATCTGCTCCAGCGGCCCATGTAAAGGAGCCTTTAGGTGTCCGCATGAACGATCCTGTGTTTCACTCGTTCATTAGGTAATTGGCGGAATCTTTACACCGACATATTATTCATATGAACACTTGTTAGATATAATCTGCCCGAAGATTTAGCAGTGTAAAGGGGCCTTAAGAGCCTTATTGTTGGGTGTCTTCTTAATTTGGAAAACATTTCAATTTCAGTGTTCTGCACTGACCCTAACCCTAACCCTAAGACCAATGTGCCCGGTGTCAATTAATACAAGATCAGGGGACTATATCACTAGATAACTAGGCAGATTTCTAATTCAGGAGTCTGGATGCCAACCCCATTCATTACTACAATGGTGGCCAATAGATTGCTCCACAGAACTCTTTTTGGGGGGGTTGCATTTTAAAGGGGTTGTCTCGTGAAAAATAATCAACAGTTTTCGAACAAGTACCTGGATCTGAATACTTTTGTAATTGCATGTAATAAAAAAATTTGTATAGCCACTGATTTATTCAATAAAATGTATCTGTATAGTGCCACTTAATTTCTTATTTCTTTGACCAGCTCATTAAGAAGGTCGCACATGCTCAGTTTCACCGCTTAACTGTCTCCTGAGCTGTGATAGGGAAAGCATGGACACGCCCCCTGAGCTGTGATAGGGAAAGCATGGACACGCCCCCTGAGCTGTGATAGGGAAAGCATGGACACGCCTCGTTAGCTGCAGCAGAAAAGACACTCCCCTTGAGCTGCCAGCCTGATATAAATCTAGTAGAGCAATGAATGGGTAGAGCTCTGGATCCATGGTCAGTACAGGGCTGGTTTTAGCTTTCTTTAAAAAGCATTATCATGGACTACATTATGTCTGATTTTAATTTTTTACATTATTCGTGGGATAACCCCTTTAATTTACATTTAAATGTGTTTTTCAGAAATTTGTATTAAAAAATAATCTCATTATAACAAAAAATATCAAATAGAACAGTTCTGGTATCCAGGTAGCACAATCCCTCAGCATTTTATATGACTGGCTATTTGGCTTTACGTGGTCGTGTCTATTCTTCCAGCTGACCTCCCGCTGTGGTGCAGAGAACAGAGATAGCAGGAGTGGCTGACAGGCTCAGTACGGAGCTCTGTGCCCTCGGCACTATCTTAGTCTCAATGTACTGGAAGCAGAAATGAATCTTTTGTCTCATCCCACTGTCAGGAGGTATGATGATGTACACTTTATCCGGCCGCCGGCGGGTGACAGTCCGTACTTGTCACCATCTGATATTATAATCCTCAGTCAAGGAGTCCAGATCAGTCATCCTATATGAAAAAATATTAATTTTTTAACGCCAATAGGTTTGATATGGTTTCTGTGCAAAATATCATTGCTTGGCCATAATAAGCAATGAAGATCTCACCATTGATGTACACGGTCAATTGAGACAATTCACAGGACTTCCCACAATATAACATCTTCCATGGACCTCCAGTGGCTGGACCCTCTACAGTCCCAAGAATGGGGTTACCAAGTTGCATTTCCTGCCGAAAAGTGGCAGTTCACAAATTTCATGCACCAGATACACATGAGAGCCATTGCAGGTCTGACTCCTGACACACTACAATTTTCACTCTAGGGGAAAAGTAGTGCTACATGGCAGCCATTCAGATAGCAAGGAACTGCCCTCCAAGATGTCCACGCGTCCTAATTAAAGTCAATATGAGATACCGAAACAGCGTATGATCAAACCTCTTTAAAGGATAGGCCATAAATATTACATTGGTCCGTTACATGTAGAGATAACTGCTACAGGTGTCAAGTGTCATTGATCTCATTAGTTTCTCTGTCTTTTCCAGGGCAATTTCATCTAAAAACTCAGGACACAAAACAAGTAGCAGAAGTCGGCTCAGATACTTTCTTGCCGTGCACCTTGTCGTCTTCACAGGGTCTTTCCGAATTGAAAGTGCACTGGTTTCGCTCTCTGTACCTCTCAACATTATTCTTAATGAGCAATGGGAAAGAGGACAAAGAGCGGCAGAGTCCTGAGTACAGTGGACGGACAGTTCTCCGATCACAACCTGACACTGGAGACCTCACTCTGATGTTGCACAATGTCAGCCTCTCTGACGCAGATATGTATCACTGTTTGGTGGAAAACATCAGCAGCAAAGCTTATAAAGAAGTGGTCATAGAGCTCATTGTCATAGGTAAGTGTGTGAGAATAGGTGTCATTATTGTTAATAATAAGTTACCAAATGTTCCCCCAGCCAACAGTACACCACCTGTGGGGAAAGGTAGGAATTAGGTTTCTCCAGAATGTCCGTCCATGGGTACACATTCCATGACATGAGGTCACCACAGTCTATTGCTGATTCTCATCAAAAATATTTGGGGAGATATGGCAGTTTCCACCATGGGCAGCAAAAAGACTTCAAGACCCGCCTCGTCTTGTCTTCTGTTTAAGTTTTTAACTTCTCAATGGTAGCATACATTTTTCTTCCATTGACTTATGTTGGGTTCCATCTGATGCCATGTGAACATCGCAGGCAACATTTCATACACAGTGAAGTATTGTGCATAGTGACCTAGTTGAGGCAAGTGATGGGCTGCTGTGGTCACTATCACCATCCATTGTAGCCAACAATGCAACAGAGAACGGCAGGAGATACCGATGATGGAGATCCCTCAGCTGTGCGGGAATAGAACCAAATTTAATGCATACTTTTTTTTATTTGGAGACATTTGAATTTTATTTAATAAAAATAAATAAATTGAACTTGAAAATGATTATTTATGACTGCAGATATCCTTGATGTCTATTCGCAAACCAGCAGCTTTTCACCTACTTTGAATTCTCAAAAACATCTCTCTGCAGTTCTTCATCTCCATGATCTTCATGACCTTTCAGTCGAATGCACTTGTCATACCCATCAGAATGCACAACTAGTGAGGCAGAAAGTGAAGTAGCTGCTGTGGGAAAGGGAGTGTACAGGTGTAGTCAGGTATTTACGTACATAGATCTATGTTGGGTTTTTGGGCTATGGCATGTCACATTAAGTGGGTTGACCCATCTGGCAACTGATAATCTTGGCAGAGTTCCATTCCTGAATGTTTTTGATTGCAAGTTCCTAGAGCCATTTTCACAAGTCACAGAGCTTCTTGCAAGAAAGGAAAGTAGATGATTCTGAAACCCTCAAGCTTTATGAGCGAACCAACAAGATCTTATCGGTTCCAAATATGCATGATGTCCCGGGCACTCCCATGACATGTGCTAGGAGATCAGAGAGACTGGCAACATGTTGGTTAATCTGACTGGTTCCTTGTGAATCTTTTGTGTCTGTGTTGTTTTGGTAATGACCACACCTCTTGCAGGTGTTGTTGGTTTGGTCATTTAATTTCCCCTATTTATTAGTGCTTACACCTTCTGGGGGTGCAGTTTATAGCTTCAGTTTCTGGACTCTGGGCTAGCTGGTTGTTGGATTTCGGTTGAGCTCCTGGCGCTGCCTTTGCTCCATGGGAAGTTAAGTGTCGCCTTCCCTATTTGTATTTTGTATTTAATTTTGTATCTAGGCCTGAGGGAGACTCCAGTTCAACCTTCTGGTGGAGAAATAGGGGGTCTCAAGTCATGTTGCTATACTAGGGCCCTACAGGGTGTGTTAGGGCTCTAGGTTACTGTGTATGAACTTTCCTACCATAGAGGTCAGTTCATACTGATAGGTTGTAAGGATTTGGATTAGGGTTGTTCAGGAGGTGACCTTCTCCTTTACCCTAGTTTCCAGGCCTAGTTCTTGTCCCCTTTCCTCCTGTGTTCGGTGTGGAGTTTTCCTCCCACACCGCATCCTTGACACATGGATTGTAATGACATATAATTATTGGAAAGTTTCCAGTTGCAGATATCTTTCCTCAGAATACACATTGAGAGAATTAATATTAGATCATAATACGTACATTAGGTAGACTGTATGGCATGGTACCGATCTGGAAACACCAGCCTTGGCAGAGTGACAGCATGGATGCTGTGGTTCTACAAGAACTCCATTTGCCTCATGCAGAGTTCCTGAGTTATTTGAAATTTTTAGCAGAGTGGCTTACAGTCCAATTAACATTTGTCTAGGGGCACAGAGATCTGGTACCTTTTATGGACCTAATGTGAGTATTTTCACTACGGTCACCAGAAAGACAGAATGTTTGGTCACCCCCTTGTGCAGTCATTTTTGACCTGTCAAGTTAACACACGCATTATACAGGTGGGAGAAGCTGATCGGTGCAAGCAGCAACTTTTTCAGCATTGTCTTTTTATCAGGATACATTGACGACAGCTCTCAAAACTTTAGCTATTCTGTTTTCTTGGCAGTTAAGGAAGGCATAAGGGTTAATACTAAATGCTCCTAGTGGTCTAGGGTGGATTAGGAATGAATAATAATGTCCTTGGCTATCTAGTTGGATGAAGGGGGAAATTGGCTTTTATAAGTATTATCCTCTGTGCTGACATATGCCCTTTAGGGTTAAACTTTATATTCATGATGGTCAAGTGTATGTTTAGTGGTTAATACAGTATAGTCCTGGTGGTCTAGGCTGGTTAAGTGGTTGATAGGAATAACCTTGGTGTCTAATGGATGGGTCATTATGGATAGTTGGCATCCAATGGGTTACTCCCCGCTCCAGCCTCCAGGGATATCTTTGCACCCAGGATGCACACATGCCCTTGAATTAAAACTGTCATCAGATATGTGCCTATGACACTGGCTGACCTGTTGCATGTGCACTTGAAGGCATCTGTGTTGGTCCCATGTTCATATATACCCGCATTGCTGATAAAAATGATGTCTTAATATATGCAAATGGCACTCTAGGAGCAACGCTGCATCGCGCACTTCAGTATCCGGGATAGGTGCAGGACAGGAAAGAGGCTTGCACGCAGTTCTCTTCTATACTGTGAGCCTCTTTCCTACTGAAGCACACAGCGCAGCATGAGACTTTAGGAGAAGTCAGGGCCAGACGTGATGATGTTTTCACTTCCCTGCCCTGTCAATCAAAGTGGAGAGGGCGCAGCAGTTGCAGAGAGAGTTGAGTCTGTAGGTGTAATGGTAACGCCCCCGTTGCTCCTAGAGGCTCTTTTGCATATATTAAAACATAATTTTTCTCAGCAATGCGGGCACATATGTACATGGGACCAACACATATGCCTTCAGCTGCCAAGCGCACATGGAACAGGTCAGCCAGGGTCATAGGCACAGATCTGCTTACAATACAAGGTAATCCGTCCACTTTAAAAGATCGAGATCACTTATGATAATTGCTATCATTAGTCATATGTTCTGCAGATACCTCTTAAAGGAAGCCTGTCATCTCTGGTTTCAAAGTAAGCATACTGCCAAGGTTTCAAATGCACCATGGGTGAGGTCGCCTAGTTTGGTGCACCAACGCTATGCCAATAACCTCCCCCTCTTTTTTGTTTGACAGTCCCTAAGATTCAAAGCTGGTAGAAAAGACATTGGGGACCCAGAGCAGCCCTACCCACAGTGCCCCAAGAACCTTATTTGGATAAAAAGAAGTATTAGAGGACCGGATTTTTTAAAAGAGAGTTATGGCTCCTACCCTACATGACGGTATGCTTACTTTCAAATTGAATTTTGAGGGCACCAAAACTGTGAACCTTCATGGTTGACTACTGTAAATATCATAGCCACCTTTGATTCTTTTTGTATATGAAGTTGGGATTATGCAGCGCTATGTGATGGGTCCTCATACTATAGTATAGTGGCTCCACAGGATAAAAATATTCTGGAGATCTTAACAAGTCACAATAGTAGTCAATATAGCTCTACAGTTTGAAGGGGCCAACAAACAGGTCTTCATAGTGGATCTCAGCTTTAAGGTTGAGAGTGTAAAATTCAGGCAATGAGATATTGAGGAGAGTTTCAGGTTCTAAGTAGAACTAACCTTTAAGTGGTAAATGATTATTTAATGACGTGTGCAGCATAAGAGAGAATTTTTGCCGTTGTCTATAATTGCTTGGATAATTTTCGACTTTTGATTCTGTCAGTCCGCTAGCCTTAATCTCACTTCTTTCTGAATTGCCTTTGATTAAAGGCTTCAGTTCAGCCTAAAATTAGATTTAAACGACCCCGGATACCGGACATTGGAAACAATCCTTGATGAGGTGTAGATGTAGGGGAGGCAGAAGTAGCCGTTGCACTAGGTCCTGGTGTCCGAGGAGGCCCAAAGGCCCATCTGCCGTATAAGGTCACCAGCATTATAAATGGCACATGGTAGGTGGTGGGGCCCTGTTACAGAGTGTGCATTAGGGCCCATGAACTTCAAGCTTCAGCTTTGACCCTTGGCCCCAATAACATCAATAAATGAGTAGCCAAATGTATGATTTCAGCTTGGAAATATCTGTACACAGCTTGCAGGTGAAGCTACTGACATATAGTGAATATTACCACTAAATCTTTAATGTGACATTTTACCTCCTCACAAGACACTATTTATACAAAAGAGATCTGCCAACACGTAAAGGTCATTTCCTCCAAAAACATAATAAAATGATTGACGTTGGTTGAATGAATTATTAATGCAAACATTACTTGTTCCTTTGCTTTTCTGTAGGACCATGCAAAATCCTAATATTTAGATGAGGTGACCTTTTTGGGTTGAACCATCCAATTATACGTATACAGGCAAAGCACCGGATTCACCAGATTTCCTGGAGTGAGTTATAAAGTTGGGTCCACCCAATCGTACAGAATAGGTCAGCAAGAACCAAGTGATGTTCTCCTGGCGGGATATTGTAGGATAGGATTGAATGGTGCGGGTGAATGGTATGCACAGTGCTTCACTATTGGTGCGGTTTTTGATGTCTCACAGGAGCTGTTGTGGAAGGGGGAAATCTGGTGAATCCAGTGCTTCGCCTGTATACGTATAATTGGATGGTTCAACCCAAAAAGGTCACGTTGTGAATTGAGCCCACTTCACATTTGGGACCTGCTACGGCAACCAATTGAGGCAACATATTGGAGTTTTTTTATTTATATTACTTGTTCCTGTGCCTCCTTGGGCTCTTTGTTCTTAAAGAGGTTCTCTGGGAATGACTTTAAATGGTTGTCAGCAGCCTGTCCTAGTGTGTGAGGCGGACTGGTTGTCACCACTTGCAGAGCTGCCTAGTAGGGTTGAGGGGCATCACTACTCTACTGTACAATAGATGGTAATGATGTGATCCTGCCTATGATATTCCATCATGGCTGAGCAGCCTGACAGAAAAACTCACCAATATGTAATATATGCCATAAGTGCCAGACCCCTCCCAATCAGATATAGATGAGGATTATGATAATGAAGAAGCGGCACTTACATGTAGTGTTCTTGCATTAATCAATTATTGCCACATATTAAAAATGTGACGTGTTTCGGCACAAACTTATGCACACTCGAGAACACACTCCCTTTTCAAAAACCCAGCATAGACATGACAGCCTTTCATGAGCTGTGAGCTCTTCTGGGAGTCCGGGAGGCTTCCCCTTTACCCATGAGAGTTGGCACGTGTGCCTTTGACATGAATGCTGTGGGTATGGCTCCCCTAAACCCAGCAAATAGCTGATCATTCTGTCAAGAGATGTCACAGCTGGCAGTGGTAGCCATTCATATCAAGACACTAGAGTCTGCTTCTTTTAGACAGTTTCATAAATCTCCCCCATTGTTTTGCCTCGAGGCCTCAACAGGTCTTCATTCAACCCTACTAGGGGTCAAAAGCAACAATTGATCTGACTTTATGGAACCAGGATATGCCGCAATGTTCATAGACAACTAATATTAGTGTTCACCTCCATTGACTATAGTTAGTTTTTTGACATGGGTGCTACTGGGACTACTGGGCGCTACTAGCAGGAAAATAATGTATTAAAAGTGAATAAAAAGCATAAGAAGGCAACACGTTTTGAAGAGGGTCCCCCTTCTCCATCAGACTTTCTACATGTTTGCTTTGTATGTTTTGTAGGCATTGGCTCCATCCCTGTCTTGGGGGTCTCTTTGCAAGATAATTCCATTGGGATCTCTTTCATCACGTCAGACTGGTTCCCAAGTCCAGAAATGCACTGGGAAGTGGATGGCAACAAACTGGTCACAGACCAGGAGAATATTCACAACCAGAGCAATGGTCTGTTCCAACTGGAGAGCAGAATAGTACTCAAAAGCCCCAGTGATAGACATGTGTACGGTGCAGTGCGGCATCCAGTGACCGGAAAAGAAGTTGGACTTTATATGGAAATTGCAGGTAAGTCCCATGTTACTTGGCCACTTCCTCTTTACAACCTCTAGACCATATCTGTCATCTGCCACAACCTTGTCATCATAGTCTTTATTTTATTCCATTGCTCATCCTAATATATCAGTGACCATTTTTTGTCTCCCCCCCAGCGGACATGTTTCCTCGTCTCTCATCGTGGGCCTATGCTTTTATCTTCATCTTTCTGATATTGACAGCGGGAGTCATTATTACAATTGTGTACATTAAGAAGCAGCACAAACAAAAAGGTGGGACTTAAAAGGCATTATAAATTAATAGGGGGGAAGGGGTCTCCTTTGCAGGACTCCAATCTAGTAGCGAGAGTAGAGGTCAGCTACAAAAAAACATATCCCAGTCTGGAGGACCCATTATGTCCCTACGTTACACAAACAGTCCATTGATTTCCATGGGAATCATGTAATGCCTTCTTTCCCCTGCAGGGGTGCTATAGGGAAATGTAACATAGGCCTCCAGGTCAGAGTACAGAAATCATTGATAGAAAAAGCATAACAAGACATTTTTAGGAATATTATAAAGGGCAAGTACAGCAAATATGTGTTTGGGTAAATGAAAATCAGAGCCAAAATACCAAATCTATCTGGGTTAGATCTTTGAAACACCCATCCCTTGAAAATATTGCATTCCACCCAATATGAAGCAATGCTTTAAGGTGGCCAAACCCATAAAATTAATGTTGGCGGAACCTGTTGATTTCAGCGTGACCAGACAACCATCTAATGTTTATGGAGATGTTCTGTTTCCTCCAAAGCCAAATGTCAGGGGAAAGAATGAAGGACTGGACTGGGAGTTAGGTGACCACCAGAGATGTCTGGTGCCCATTCACATTATATGCACGCTCAACAGAGCCAAGCAGCGTGTGTATAACAAGCATCTGGCTGACAGCTAAGTCTATGGCCAACCTTAGAAAACTTGCATCTGGTTCAAGGTATGCAACTAAATGTTGGCATCTTGAAAAATACGTTTGATGGATGATATTATTGATCTGTCATTGCAAAACATATCAGTATATGGATATTGATTCCATTATGTGGAAATGCACCATAAAAGTAGACAAGTTCCCCAATTACTATCAGATGCATAGCAAGGGATTAAGGGGATGTACATTTTGCCTGCTGGTCAAAAAATTGTCCATCAGTGTTGTCCTCTTTTCTAATATGGTGTTGTGCTTTGTGATTATGAACTGCGGGCTGACCAGGTTGGCACCCTATGATGATGATCCTTGAAAGCTGCCCCTCAAATATACGTCAAGTGTCACAATTCTTCCATGACATAGACCTCACCTCTTGAGGAAAACCTGGACAGTCCACTGGTCCTCAGTCTGACTGCAGCTTCTGCATTAAACATAGCCACATGGAGGTTCCTTCTTTATTTGTACCTTCACGATAATGACTTTGACAAGTGATGGGATGTAATCTTGTTCTTCTCCTCTGTTTTAGTGCACCTCCAACAGGCCATAGGTGAGTTTACTACACTACAGGTCCTTCTAAAAAAATTTGCATATTGTGATAAAGTTCATTATTTTCTGTAATGTACTGATAAACATTAGACTTTCATATATTTTAGATTCATTACACACAACTGAAGTAGTTCAAGCCTTTTATTGTTTTAATATTGATGATTTTGGCATACAGCTCATGAAAACCCAAAATTCCTATCTCAAAAAATTAGCATATCATGAAAAGGTTCTCTAAACGAGCTATTAACCTAATCATCTGAATCAACTAATTAACTCTAAACACCTGCAAAAGATTCCTGAGGCTTTTAAAAACTCCCAGCCTGGTTCATTACTCAAAACAGCAGTCATGGGTAAGACTGCCGACCTGACTGCTGTCTAGAAGGCCATCATTGACACCCTCAAGCAAGAGGGTAAGACACAGAAAGAAATTTCTGAAGGAATAGGCTGTTCCCAGAGTGCTGTATCAAGGCCCCTCAGTGGGAAGTCTGTGGGAAGGAAAAAGTGTGGCAGAAAACGCTGCACAACGAGAAGAGGTGACCGGACCCTGAGGAAGATTGTGGAGAAGGACCGATTCCAGACCTTGGGGGACCTGCGGAAGCAGTGGCCTGAGTCTGGAGTAGAAACATCCAGAGCCCCCGTGTACAGGCGTGTGCAGGAAATGGGCTACAGGTGCCGCATTCCCCAGAAACAGCGGCAGAAGCGCCTGACCTGGGCTACAGAGAAGCAGCACTGGACTGTTGCTCAGTGGTCCAAAGTACTTTTTTCGGTGAAAGCAAATTTTGCATGTCATTCGGAAATCAAGGGTCCAGAGTCTGGAGGAAGACTGGGGAGAGGGAAATGCCAAAATGCCTGAAGTCCAGTGTCAAGTCCCCACAGTCAGTGATGGTCTGGGGTGCCATGTCAGCTGCTGGTGTTGGTCCACTGTGTTTTATCAAGGGCAGGGTCAATGCAGCTAGCTATCAGGAGATTTTGGAGCACTTCATGCTTCCATCTGCTGAAAAGCTTTATGGAGATTTCATTTTTCAGCACGACCTGGCACCTGCTCACAGTGCCAAAACCACTGGTAAATGGTTTACTGACCATGGTATTACTGTGCTCAATTGGCCTGCCAACTCTCCTGACCTGAACCCCATAGAGAACCTGTGGGATATTGGGAAGAGAAAGTTGAGAGACGCAAGACCCAACACTCTGGATGAGCTTAAGGCCGCTATTGAAGCATCCCTTGCCTCCATAACACCTCAGCAGTGCCACAGGCTGATGCCTCCATGCCACGCCGCATTGAAGCAGTCATTTCTGCAAAAGGATTCCCGACCAAGTATTGAGTGCATAACTGAACATAATTATTTGAAGGTTGAAATTTTTTTGTATTAAAAACACTTTTCTTTTATTGGTCGGATGAAATATGCTAATTTTTTTAGATAGGAATTTTGGGTTTTCATGAGCTGTATGCCAAAATCATCAATATTAAAACAATAAAAGGCTTGAACTACTTCAGTTGTGTGTAATGAATCTAAAATATATGAAAGTCTAATGTTTATCAGTACATTACAGAAAATAATGAACTTTATCACAATATGCTAATTTTTTTAGAAGGACCTGTATATATCATCATACTATACAAACCAGGTACAGTAACTGGTATCCAGACATGTATTCTGTCTAACATGATTTATCTTTTCACAGATGACCTCTCTTCTGAAGTAGGTAAGTCTCCAAGGACATAGATAATAGATGACAATTTAAAAGAAATCCAAAAATTGGGCACCGATACAATAAAATTCCCCCAGGTCCAGAATGTGCTGAAATGCAGAAGTGTCAACTAAACTAAACTTTCAAATGCCCTCAAACTTTTAATAGAAACCATCATTTTGGAGTAAAAAAAATACTTTTTGAACATTACCACACCATCTCCCTGTGTTCATTGACATTGCTCATGTCACCCCATCCCCCTTGGCCCTAAGTAGCTGAACAGGGTTTCGAAATCTCAATTAAATAAAAATTTCAATATCACCCAAAAATTATTTAGTTAAAATTAGTTGAATATTCATATGTGTGACTGGTTATTTTATGTCTTGGTTATAAAGTTTTTGCCATTTCTTTACTGTAGCCTGGAGGCAAGCTGTTATGACTCCGGGTAAGTGACCATATTTGCCTCCTGCAGTTTTCTACTCATTTACTATCACCATTTTACTTCTTTTTACTCCAGCCGAATTTCACCCTACTCTTTTCAGAATACATTACACTATGTCTTGAGACCGCCCACCCTGAGCTGTCTGTTGACCCCAGCCTTGTAACACTCATGAATGAACCACCAATGGACCCACCACCTCCAACCAATTCCCGGTTTGAAACTGAGCGTTGCTGCCTTGGTCTACCTGCCTTTTCCAGTGGCTGTCATTACTGGGAAGTTGAATTAGGGGATTGTCTTGAATGGGCTGTTGGAGTGGCCTCCCCCGAGGTCCAGAGAAAAGGACATGCATACATGTTTCGTCCTCAGGAAAATATTTGGTGCATTTCCCGTTTCATGGAAGACTTTAGAGCTCTAGACAACCAAGAAGCCCCTTTGCCTATTGAACAGCCTGAGCGAGTTGGGGTCTACTTAAATCTTTCTGGGCCCCGGCAGATTACATTTTATGATCCAACGAGTTGGGACAAACTCTATACATTCAATAATGTCGGACATGGTAGAGGAAACGTCTTACCTTTTTTCTGGTTGGGCAGAAATGGAAACAAATTGAGGTTAAGGGGTAGAGACCAATAATCAGTTCACGAATGTAAATATTTAAGGAGAGCTCCTCTTTGTGAAATCATGGAATTTAAAGGAGTTGTTCTGCCTAGGAGCCATCATAAAAAAACAATACACTCACCTGTCTGCTCTCCCACCATGCCTGCACCACTGCCTCATTCCAGGTCGCTTCCAGTCCCTGCAGGACCAGGAGGTGACTTTGTCCCATGTCCACTGTTGTCAATCACAGGCCTCAGTGGTCACATCTGCTTGAAAGGTTTGTCACTGCTGTCATATCGTTCAAGCAGATGTGACTGCTCACGGCCCCTTCTGGTCACTGCAGGACCAGGAAATGACTCAGTCTTATGACCACTGTCGTCAATCACAGGTGGTCACAGCTGCATGAACTGTACCTGACTGCAGTACCGGAAGCGGCCAGAAAACTGGGCACAATGGGGCCAGAAACAGTTTTTTTTAATATGAGGCAGAGGATAGGACTTTAGTGTAGGCCAAACAACCCCTTTAATTCCCAGGATGGATCTCGAATCTCCAGATCATTCCGGTAACCTGTACTGACTGATGAACAAGAATCTCAAAAGACTCTTTATCGGATTATATGGGACATTTGTCAATCTGATCGTGTCGGTCTCATGGATGGCGGACACACAGATACAGATGCGTCTTCTATAAGGAACACGGAAAATGAGAACCAGCGCATCTGGATGTAATAATATATACATTACAGCTGTGATTTGTTAAATTGAGGGATGCGGCTATAGAGGGGGCACACGTAGCAGTCGCACCCCCGGCCGCATAAGAATCTGGTTGGTAGGTGATGGTGGGGGGTGATTTATACACCAGAAGCCACAAGCACACCTCCAACCAGGACTGATATGATGCTGTAAATATCCTACATTACAATGTATAGACATTTCATAAAGGCAATGTATCACCTATATTTTTGTACAAATCAAAACGACATACTATGGCATATTCTAATACTCTTTTCTTGTAATCTGTTTTATTCTGTGCAGTTCAGAGATATGCTATATCAGGGATCTCAAACTGCGGCCCTCCAGCTGTTGCAAAACTACAACTTCCAGCATGCCCGGACAGCCTACAGGTATCAGCTTACAGCAGGGCATTGTGGGAGTTGTAGTTTTGCAACAGCTGGAGGGCCGCAGTTTGAGATGCCTGCTTTAGATAAACTGCCTGGACTGGACATGGGTAGAGTAGAGCGAGCCTGCCTTTTGGCAGGTTCGAGTTCGGGTTCAGGGTTTAAGTGAATTACGTAATGGATTCCACTGAGTCCATAACGTAATTCAATGCCGGCATGCTGACATAATACAAGTGTATGGCCAGCAGAAACGAACCCTTGAAACTGACCATACAACTGTATTATACGGCATTGCGGAACTGAATTACGTGATGGATTCAGTGATAACGGAATCTATTACGTAATTCACTGCAAAAAAGCAGGTTCGCTCAACTCTAGACATGGGCAGAAGACTTAAAGGGGTTATCCCATCTTAGACAATGGGGGCATATCCCTAGGATATGCCCCCATTGTCTGATTGGTGCGGGTCCCACCCCTGGGACCCGCACCTACAAGGAGAACGGGGCGGAGAAAGTCGAGGAGGGCGCATTGCGCATGCGCAGCCGCCCTCCATTCATTTCTATAGAGCCGCCGAAAATATCCAAGCGCTGGCAAGGCTATTACCGTCGGCCCCATAGAAATGAATGGGAGCGGTGGCCGCGCATGCGCAGTGCGCTCCCATGCACTTCAATGGGAGAGGCGGAGAGCTGCGCATGGTGGTGGACAGACCCCGGGAAACCCCGGGTCCTCCAGCTACAACTCTCCCCGGCTCCGTTCTCCTTGTAGGTGGGGACCCGCACCAATCAGACAAGGGGGGCATATCCTAGCGATATGCCCCCATTGTCTAAGATGGGATAAAATTGCAGTCGAAAGTGACCCCAAAAGAATATTTGTGTCTTGTGAGAGTGTAATGAGCATGCTCTGCCACCTGTGCCGAGGTCACTATGCCGGGAGAGAGAGGAGGACATTAAACTCAATGGGTTCAAAGAAGGGGACCTCCTTCTATTTGCCAGACTAAGAGTCAATACGAAAAGGGCAGTACCCTGGCCTGGGCATACAGTACAAGTGAAACTCGAAAAATTTGAATATCGTGCAAAAGTTCATTTATTTCAATAATGCAAATTAAAATTTGAATATTGTGAAAAGGTTCAATATTCTAGGCTCAAAGTGTCACACTCCAGTCAGATAATTAATAGTGTTGATCGGCCCTTTGAAAATTTGCGAAAATCTAGAACATAGCGCTATATATTCGTAATTGCGAATATTCTAGATTTTTTTTTTTATCAGTACCCTCCCTGCTTCTAGCTTGTGGGCCAATGAGAAGGCTGCAATGTCTTTGTCAGAGCTTAGCAACCAATAGGAAAGTTGCCTACCCCTTACTATATAAGAAACTCCCCAGCAGCCATTTTTTGCTGTTTTTTAGAGAGAGAGCAGTGACATTGCTGTGCTCTGTGCTTTCATCGGGATCCTATTCCTTATCCAATTATAGCTCACATATATAATACAGATAGTTAGTAGGAGATAGTCAGTGTAGGTTACATAGTGATATAGTGGAGCTGATAGGTTCCAGTGCAGGGTGTTAGGTAGTGTGATAGGGATTACTGTTTCTCTGCTGTCCATACATACATGCTACAGACATAGTGCTGTGATGTCACAACAATACTTAGTGCACCAATCAGTAATATCTACTCAGACCTGATAAAATGTGAAGTTGCATGTATTGCGCAAAAAATATATGCATCATTAGTGCCGATTTGCGCAATTGCGAAAATAATGACTGGAGATTGCAAATTCTAGAATTTGCAAATTTATTGCGAATATTATGCAAAAATTTGCGAAAACGAATATTGCCTATGCCGCTCATCACTACTAATTAATCCATACCTGTACAGTATGTGCTCAGATGATATCCTCTGTTCGACAGGAGTTATGGAAGACGGACGGAGTCTGCATTTTCCATCCAAATCCATCACAAGGCTTTAATAGCAGTCAATGGAGCCTGACAGATCTGCAATTTGTATCCGGATATCAAATATTTTGTGTTATTACATATAGTGATGTGGATACAGTATCTTATTATTGCCTGGTGGAGGAATTTCGATGACTACCCCATTGCCGAGAGGTATCCAAATGTCCTAAGTCGGTAATATAAAGAGTGTAGCACATCCCGGTGCAGCTTCTCCGTCATTAGATCTTACACCTTATTTACTTATTGTATGCACTTATATGGCGCTACTATATTCCGCAGCGCTTTACACACATTAGCATTGGGCAACGAATCACTAGATTTACAGACATCTACAGTGCCTTGCAAAAGTATTCACCCCCCTTGACTTTTTTCGTATTTTGTTACATTGCAGCCTTAAAGAGAACCTGTCACCATGTTTTGACATATAAAACCGAATGTACCTTAATACTTGTTACCCCGATAGTTCCCAGCGATCGATCCATAATCCTCCCAGGACTAATCTGTCTTTTTTTATCGCCGGCTTTCCCGCTTTTTATGCTAATTAACATAAAAGGGTCATATCTTACATGTTTGACCTGAAAAGAGTCATGTTTTCTCAGAGTCAAGCACCTCAGCTCCGCCTAAGAAACGCCCCTATCGATAAAATCTCACGCACGCGCAATATTCATTTTGGGCAGAACTACGTTGCAAGTGCAAAGGAAAGGGCAAGTGCGCGATTTCGGACGAGATTACAAGCAGCGAGGGCAGAAATTGGTTGTCAATCAAAGTCTAGGGGGAGGGAAATAGGCTATGATGGTGTGAGGGGAAGGAATTATTTATGCAAATGAGCCTAACGGTCGGAAAGCTTTATAGAGCGATCAAATAGGACAGGTTAGTCCTGAGAAGATTATGGATCGATCGCTGGGAACTATGAGGGTAAACAAGTATTAAGGTACATTCGGGTTTATATGTCAGAACATGGTGACAGGTTCCCTTTAAGTACAATGTTTTGTTAATCTGAATTTTATGAGATGGATCAGATACAATAGTCAGTGAAGTGAAATGAGAAAAATATATAAATAAAACTATTGTTTAGAAATAGAAAACAGAAAATTGGCCTGTGCGTATGTATTCACCCCCTTTGTTAGAAAGACCATAAAAAGCTCTGGTGCAACCAATTACCTTCAGAAGTCACATAATTAGTAAAATGATGTCACATGATCTGTCATCACATATACACACCAGAGGCTGCAACACCTAAGCAAGAGGCATCACTAACCAAACACTGCCATGAAGACCAAGGAGCTCTCCAAACAAGTAAGGGACAATGTTGTTGAGAAGTACAAGTCAGGGTTAGGTTATTAAAAAATATCTCAATCTTTGATGATCCCCAGGAGAAACATCAAATACATCATAACCAAATGGAAAGAACATGGCACAACAGCAAACCTGCCAAGAGACGGCCGCCCAACAAAACTCACGGACCGGGCAAGGAGGGCATTAATCCGAGAGGCAGCACAGAGACCTAAGGTGACCCTGGAGGAGCTGCAGAGTTCCACAGCAGAGACTGGAGGATCTGTACATAGGACGACAATAAGCCGTACGCTCCATAGAGTTTGGCTTTATGGCAGAGAGGCCAGAAGAAAGCCATTACGTTCAGCTAAAATTTAAAAGGCACGTTGTGAGTTTGCGAAAAGGCCTGTGGGAGACTCCCAAAA